>NC_143023.1:41053333-41361666 GCF_057628025.1 Oncorhynchus mykiss
CGATATGCTGAACTCAAAGGGTGAGTGTACTTCAGGATGTTTTTGGGTATAAAAAAAAAAACTGCATATATTCACATACGTTATCCAGTGTTCTAGAATTGGTTTGATGACTGTATAATTTTTTACTTTTTAAAAAAATGTCCTCTGTAGCATTGATGACCCAGATGATGCTCGGGACAACTTCATCGTTGCGAGATCCAACTACAAAAGCTTTGCCTTTGTGCACATAGCACATGCTCAGTTTGAGGTTGCTCGAGGTAGATTGCTCTTTTTTATTTTTATTTTACATAAACGATTGTGCATAATATATGATTTAGACACTGAACATTTATATTTTAATACTAAAGAGATTTTTGTTCATATTCTTCCAAAAGCTCAGGTCAAGAAAGGCACGTCAATACTACAGAAAGGCCTCCAGGTGAACGCAAAGCCCACTGAACTAATTGAGACTGCAATGCAGAAACTAAAAGCTGGGAATTATCAGTTTCTCCCCGCAGAAGACCGAGAGAGTCTCCCAGGTAGGTTTCATTTAAATGTAGTCAATTATGCTGTATGTCTTGGTGGTGTTCATTAGGGCATGAAATGGAAAACAGAGTCCCTCTCTGTTTTCTCCTGTTTGGTACCAAATGAACATGACCCTGTTCATCCTGATTACAAAGTGATAACGGCTTCAAGCTTAAAGCTTGCAAACCTGATGTAAGTTTTAGTTGAATAGATGCCTTATGTGTGTTTCTTTTTTTAGAGCCACTGTCTCACGGGTCATTGAGTCTGTCAAACTATGGTAGAGAGAGGGAGCCGGAGATTCCCACCCGTTTACCTCTGAGCCAGACACAGCCCAAACCCTCTAGCATGGAGCTGTCTTCAGGGTGGAAAATACCAGCCCATGTAAGCAGAGTCGTGTCTCCAGAGGTTTGTCTTTCCATTTTATTTTTGGGGTTACAACTATGTTATCAACATAGAATGTGCTGGCATCAAACTCCAATTTAGTTTGTTCATTCTTAAGACTGAGTTAAAACCTCTCTCTTTTGGCCTCTGTTTTGACACTCAATACTTATATTTTTGTTTTCTTTTGGGTTCTTCTATTTTAACCTCCTGAGTTTAACGTTGTGTGTGTGTTTGGTCGTCATCAGGAGAAGCACACCCCTCCTGATTTCACGCCCATTCCACGTCTGGTGGACTCTCTACCCACCCCATCACTTCCTCTCCCGTCCAGACTCAACCCACCCGTCGCCTGCCAGATGCCCAACTACAAAGACACCAGGGCCAACAGGTGAGGGGCTGGATAGGACATGTATATAACATAACAGCTCTTGTACAATGATCCTAATCAGCATAATCTAATGATTCTATTTCAGCTCTTGAGATATTAGGAAATGGTATTGTCAGTGTTGGGGATTACCAATTACTTCCCATTGCAAGAAGTTGAGCTACATTAAAGCTGCCCTCAAGAAAAATATAGTTGAACTAAAGTTACTTTGAGAACTACCTTGTGGAAAAATTATCATATTTAAATCTGAACTGTCATAATGCAAATTTAAGACTGTCATCCATACTGTGACATGGCGTAAGTAACAGTCACGGCAGACAGTGTAGTGAGATCTGTGAGTGCATTTAGTCTTGGAATCCAGAGGAAAGATGGGAAGCACTTTCTTTGACATTTGAATTCCCCTCTCTTCACAGTTACTTTACCCCTGGGGTCAAGAGGAACTCCCCATATGCGGGCCCTCTCTCAGCAGCCCATAAAGCCGGCCCTGCCCAGCAGCAGCCGTGCACCCCCCTCAGCCAGGTGTCCTATGCCCAACAGACCCACCAGGTAAACCACAAATGCCATCCATGGGATTTCCCTGATCACTTGACCTGAACAGGCAAAACGCAGTCAGGTCAGGAGGAACAAAGTCATGGCCCTAGTTATGTTCTCTTTTTGTGAGTTTGCTGTTTAAATTATAGGCCTATTGTCAAATGAAATGTGGACTCTATGGTTGAATGACTCTGCACTTGTCTGTTACTTCAGGGTTCTGCCGTTGCTCTCTCAAACGAGTCCATTGTGATAAAGGGCAAACGGTTCCTCGTCCTGAAGATGATTGGCCGAGGTGGATCCAGTAAGGTAGGGGTTAGTTGTCTTGTTCATTAGGGCACAATGTAACAAAAGCTCTCATAACATTGTGCAACGGAAAACAAAAAACAGACAACTTACTTGTTGGACAATTTAAGATGGTACTTCCCTGTTTCAATTGGTTTGAAACCTGAAGATACCAGGGAAGTACTACAGGTGTTTTTTGGGCTAATTGGATGTTTTTTCAGCTGGTTTGATGGTAGGTTCTCTGTCTTTTCAGGTGTACCAGGTTCTGGACCAACGTAATCAGCTGTTTGCTGTGAAATATGTGAACCTGGAGGAGGCCGATGCCCAGACAGTGGAGAGCTACAAGAACGAGATAGAGCATCTCAATCGCCTGCAGCAGTACAGTGATCAGATCATCAAGCTGTATGATTAGTGAGTGTTCACTACTCTGACTTATTCAGCTAGGGTACATTTATTATATTTTTTGATGAAAATGCATACACATACGTATATATCCAAAACATAAGAAAAACTTGTGGTACTGGTACGTACATAAAAATAAAATACACATGGCCTAAATAAAATTTAAAAATTAAGAATAACACAACGTATTTCAAATGTGTTTGTTTTTTTACCCCATTTTCGTGATGTCCAATTGGTAGTTACGATCTTGTGTCATCAAGTGTCATCAATCTTGTATCAACTCCCCAACGGGAGAGGCGAAGGTTGAGTCATGCGTCCTCCGAAAAATGACCCGCAAAGCTGCACTGCTTCTTAACACCTGCTCGTTTAACCTTGAAGCCAGCTGCACCAATGTGTCAGAGGAAACAGTTCTGCTGACGAGTGAAGTCAGCTTGCAGGCGCCCGCCACAAGGAGTCGCTAGAGCGCGATGAGCCAAGGAAAGCCCCCTGGCCAAAACCCTCCCCTAACCCGGAAGACGCTGGGCCAATTGTGCGCCGCCCTATGGGACTCCCGGTCACGTCTGGCTGTGACACAGCCTGGGATCGATCCCCAGGCTGTAGTAACGCCTCAACACTGCGATGCAGTGCCTTAGACCACTGTGCCACTCGGGAGGCCCCGACACAACGTATTTTGATTGTGGTCCTCTGTTCCATCCCACTATACATGTCATGTGATTCCCAGTGAGCAGTGCTTTTTATCTCTTTTATTCCAGTGAAATAACCAACAGCTACATCTACATGCTGATGGAATGTGGTAACCTGGACCTCAGCACCTGGCTACGCAACCGTAAAACTATCAACCCGCTGGAGAGGAAGTTATACTGGAAGAATATGCTGGAGGCAGTCCAGACCATCCACAAACATGGTTATTATCTCTCCATCTATCTTGACCTCTGTATCTCTCTTCATCAGTATCCCTTATGTTTTCTAAGTTCCTCATACCCAAGCATTGCAGTCTCTACGACAAGCCTTTTAACTTTTTTCTGTAACTTTTTTTTTGTGTAGGTATTGTCCATTGTGACTTGAAGCCAGCCAATTTTGTGATTGTGAATGCCTCGCTGAAATTGATTGACTTTGGCATTGCAAACAGCATCCAGCCTGATGTGACAAGCATTATGAAAGATTCTCAGGTAAGAGCACAACCCCCATCTCCAACTGTAGTTAATAATGTATGTGTACATAACCAGAAGCTTTCCAGAATAAGGATATTGATCTTCAAGAAAAAAATCCTAAACACAGGTTGGGACCTTGAACTACATGCCCCCTGAAGCCATCAAAGACACTTCATCCCAGCCAGGGAAGGCAAGCTCTAAGGTGCGCTGATGTCCCTTCCTTCTTATCCAAAACAATGTATTTTTAATACATGCATATTCCATATGAACTCATTTATATCAATGTTGGAAGATTATGCATGTTTAATGATGTATAATGAATCTGTTGATTTGATTCATAGATTAGTACTAAAGGTGATGTGTGGTCCCTTGGTTGCATCATGTACTGCATGACCTATGGGAAGGCTCCATTCCAGACCATCACCAACCAGATCACCAAGCTACACGCCATCATTGACCCGACCCATGAGATGGAGTTCCCTGACATTGCAGAGAAGGATCTGCTGGATGTGTTGAAGGTGAGCGATTCCATTCATTCTGCAATGTATTGGCTTTTTGGTTGAGTTTTGATTTAGTGTGAATGACATGGATACATGGGATCTGGTGGGTTATGTTTTTTTTCCCTACCACCAGAGGTGCTTGGTACGAAACCCAAGAGAGCGGATTTCCATCGCGGAGCTGCTGGAGCATTCATACCTAAAGCTTCAGTCTCAGCAACAGTCACCTGTGCCAGGTACATAAACGCGCACACATTATGCATATTTATACCTCATACCTGCCATAATACCAAGTGTTTTTATTTATTTTTTTAAATAAAAGAAATTATTGCACCAACTTTCATTTTGTCTGCCTCCCTATCTCCTTTCAGCACCTCCTGACAATAATGATCTGAAGAGGATCCTCAACGAGCTCGCTGCCTTACAGTCTCCCAACAGCATTGCCAGGGCTGCTAATGTAAGCATGACAATGTGGAATTTCCAATAATAATTGTCTTATCGTCGTTTGCTTTAACTGACTGGCGTCTTCTCTGCAATCGACAGAACTTGGCGAAAATGTGCAACAGTGGTCGGAAACTGGACGCTGCAGGGTGTGTAAAGTCATCCAGCCATCTCAACTGGAAGATGTAGATGCTCCACTGATGGCCTAAAAAAAAACAAAGGGGTCAGCAGATGGGACTCCATTCCTAGCCTAAGTCGAGCTTTACCCAATAGATACACTGCCCATTCCATGCTTCAGCACAACCGGAAAAATACATGCTGTTTGGCAGTACACTGGCCCTGTTTGAATACTTTGAAAATGTTTCCTTCCCCTTTTTAAAGTAATCACTGATCTGTCATGTCTGGAATGGTGAAAGCTATGAAGTGGAACCTTTGCTTTTATTCTATCCAAGTATGTTAGATCAGTGATAACACAGAGGATGGGAGGAAAGAAGGAAGCATTTGAACTGTTTTTAAGCAGGGTCCATAAATGCCCTAGAGAGCTCTACCATCTCCATGTTTTATTCTCTCATGTCTTCATGACTTCCCCTTGCTCGCATCTTGAAGGATACGGATCTACACTTTTTTTTCTTTTTAAGATGGACACTTTTTTTGTGTTTCCTTACTTTGCACATTTTACTGTACTCTCAAACATGTAACTACAAAAAAAATGCTCAACAAATGAACTAGCTAACTGTATTATTGATGTTTATTTCTTTCAGCTGTCAATTTCATCTGTAGTTATTTATAGGTGTGTATACAGTATACAGTATATACAGTATATACAGTTGAATTCGGAAGTTTACATACATGTTTACATACATGTTAGCCAAATACATTTACACTCAGTTTTTCACAATTCCTGACATTTAATCCTAGTAAAAATTCCCTGTCTTAGGTCAGTTAGGATCACCACTTTATTTTAAGAATGTGAAATGTCAAAAATAGAGTGATTTATTTCTTTCAGCTTTTATTTCAGTTTTTATTTCTTTCACATTCCCAGTGGGTCAGACGTTTACATACACACAATTAGTATTTGGTAGCATTGCCTTTAAATTGTTTAACTTGGGTCAAATGTTTCGGGTAGCCTTCCACAAGCTTCCCACAATAAGTTGGGTGAATTTTGGCCCATTCCTCCTGACAGAGCTGGTGTAACGGAGTCAGGTTTGTAGGCCTCCTTGATCACACATGCTTTTTCAGTTCTGCCCACAAATTTTCTGTAGGATTGCGGTCAGAGCTTTGTGGTGGCCACTCCAATACCTTGACTTTGTTGTCCTTAAGCAATTTTGCCTCAACTTTGGAAGTTGTCCATTTGGAAGACCCATTTGCGACCAAGCTTTAACTTCCTGACTGATGTCTTGAGATGTTGCTTCAATATATCCACATAATTTTCCTTGCCATCTATTTTGTGAATGCACCAGTCCCTCCTGCAGCAAAGCACCCCCACAACATGATGCAACCGTGCTTCACGGTTGGGATGGTGTTCTTCGACTTGCATGCCTCCCTCTTTTTCTTCCAAACATAAGGATGGTCATTATGGCCAAACAGTTGTATTTTTGTTTCATCAGACCGACCAGAGGACATTTCTCCAAGAAGTACAATCTTTGTCCCCATGTGCAGTTGCAAACCGTAGTCTGGCTTTTTTATGGCGGTTTTGGAGCAGTGGCTTCTTCCTTGCTGAGTGGCCTTTCAGGTTATATCGATATAGGACTCGTTTCTCACATTGGATATAGATACTTTTTGTTCTAGGATTGATTTGCACTTTTTGCACCAAAGTACGACAGAACATGTCTCCTTCCTGAGCGGTATGACGGCTGCATGGTCCCATGGTGTTTATACTTGCATACTATTGTTTGTACAGATGACTGTGGTACCTTCAGGCGTTTGGAAATTGCTCCCAAGGATGAACAAGACTGCTGGAGGTCTACAATTTTTGTTTGGCTTTTTTCTTTTGATTTTCCCATGATGTCAAGCAAAGAGGCATTGAGTTTGAAGGTAGGACTTTAAATACATCCACAGGTACACCTCCAATTGACTCAAATTATGTCAATTAGCCTATCAGAAGCTTCTAAATCCAGGACATCATTTTCTGGAATTTTCCAAGCTGTTTAAAGGCATAGTCAACTTAGTGTGTGTAAACTTCTGACCCACTGCAATTGTGATACAGTGAAATAATCTGTCTGTAAACAGTTGTTGGAAAAATAACTTGTCATGCACAAAGTAGATGTCCGAACTGACTTGCCAAAACTAGTTTGTTAAACAAAAAAATTGTGGAGTGGTTGAAAAATGACGTTTTAATGACTCCAACCTAATTGAATGTAAACTTCTGACTTCAACTGTGTATGTATGTGTGTATATATATATATATATTAATACTTGCACTGGTAGGATACAAATAACTGGAAGTCTTGAATGAATTATACGTGAAGCTGCTGAATGGATGGCTCTGACAATATAAGATGGGCTGATTTCAGTATATGGTAATAATGCTGTCTCAAATTGATATCAAAACCAACCAAAGGATTTCAGCACCAGATCAGCGAGAGCTTTGAATACTGCATGCACCATTTTCTAATACCTCCATCAGCATGACTGTTCCATGCTCTTCATGACACCAGACATATTCCTCTCTTTTTTTCCACCTTTTGCACCCAGGAATGGTTTCCACTAGATAGCACAGCCACAAAGTCAAAATGAGCTTTTGTAAAAATTCATGAAAAACAAAAATGTGCTTTTTGGACTTTAAGGTTAGCAGTGTGTTTAAACGGGTCATTAGTAGACTTTTTACCTAAGCACAGTCCTTAACTTGGGCAGGAGCTCACTGGAAATGAGTAAAGGATTTTATTCTGCTAGAGTTCCTGAGCCTCCTATAGAAAATTATCTCAAAAGAATTGAGTTCCTGCACCTAAATATAAATGAGTACCGCCACGTATTTCAGCCCAAGTCCAGCACTGGCCTAAACATGCATTTATAGTCAGGAGGTAAAATTCACAGAAAGCAGTGGGGAAGGGGTGGGAAAACAAAAGGGATATATGGTATATATTGACAATAATACATTTTATTTGGCAGATGCCTTTCAGGACACTCAAGAACATCTTACATAAAATCTGCTACTGTAAATTAAATCTATTTAATTTAGATCTATGTAATGAATTAGAATTTTGCTTTATTATATACAAGGTAAATACAAAAACACTATTTTAAAAACTATCAGCTTATTTTTAGAATAATGGCCAGGTTCTGACACGTGTCACTTCACACTTATACCATGTGCAGTGAACAGTAGCTATTGCTGTGTAGGCTACACATCGTTAGATAGACTCACAAGGCTAGCAAAAACAAGGGGCCAAACAAAGCTCACTGTTCAATGTTTTCAAGAGGCAGTGTATAGAAGATGATGTTGGAGCATGTGTCAAGTCATTTGATATCAGTGATTTTGCCATGAAGGGCCTCCAGTCCCCCTCTATATCAATCACTGATTCCATTGATCTAATCGAGGGCCTTAAAGACAGTTTCAGTACATTCAGAGGCAATGATCACCACTACAATGCTGTTTTTATTCAGCACTTTTAGAAATCATGAAACACTCTTCTCCACTTCGACTTGCACTCCCTTCCTCGGCTGTGAAATTACCATCAGTCAAGTGAAAATAAAATGTTATTTCAGTTTATGCTCTGATTTGCCTCAGGTAATAGGCTACAACAACTGGCCTATTTCTTCAATCTTTTATACTTTCTCCGGAACATGAAATTTGTTTGTACCTCAAGTTCTGTGAGGTGGAAGGAATTCCTTTATTCTCCATGAAAATCTACTCTCTCTATACTGTGTGGCCTGGTGGCAGGGTCTTCTCAGGAATTTACGACGTCTCTCTGACCACAGCAACCTAGTTAAAGGAGGCAAGGTTGAGTTGGGTGGGTTGTCTATCTTTGTTTTTCTATGATTTGGGATTTCTGTGTTTGGCCTGGTATGGTTCTCAATCAGAGGCAGCTGTCAATTGTTGTCCCTGATTGAGAACCATACTTAGGTAGCCTGTTTTCACCCTTGAGTTTGTGGGATTCTGTATTTTACATTATAGCCATTACCATATATATGATTAAATATTATCTGATGTTGGTTGTGTGAGGTATCTGCATTTGTGCACTGGAGCATCATTATGAGATTAAACAACTGCTTGCTACTTGCCTGTTTGTGTGTGTGACAAGAACTGCGTAACATGGTGTGACCTGCATGTTGCAAAACTGTAGATAACAGCCCAGCAGATGCTTTGTCCTTGTGTTTGTATGTAACAATATTGAGCACATGGTGTGACTTGCTGTATCTTACAAAGTTGTGATAGGGAGGGGTGGTCATCTCGAGGTTTAACTGAGCAATGACCACAATAGCAGGAATGACCACAATAGCAGGAACTGAGCAACTGTTATAACTAGGGGGTGATACCAGAACAGTAGGAATACATCGACGGAGGGAGGACTTCAAGAAGCGCCAAGAGGCGGGGACCCGCCTGAGCGCCTGCGATAGGCTGAGCAAGTTTAAACCACGTCCAGTCTCTAATGTGATAGGCCAACAGATGGGTTGGAACAATGTCTATCACAGTATAAGAACACTGTTTACATACATCTTGTCAGTTCTCTGTTCTGCCCTGCGTGGTATTACAGTGAGCCCGTATATACGAAAGTTGCATTTGCCATTTATTACTTAGCTAATAAAAAAAGACATAGTATACAATCGGTGACTCATTGTTATATTTATCCTGATACCAGATTCGAATTTACGCAACTCTAACAAGTTGTGGGTGATTATTTTCTGTTATGTGTATGTCTCCTTTCAGAACTGTTTCGTTTCTCCTTTGTTAGTGTTCTCGGTTTAATAAATATATGATGAACACTTACCATGCTGCGCTTTGGTCTTCACCTCATTCCAACGATGATCATGACATGCTGTACACAAATTAACATTTCTATTGTCAAGAGTTTTGGTTGCACACATGTACATTCTCTTGATTAGAAGATATGTACTGAAAAACCCAATGTAAACCTAATACACAAAATGTTTTAATAAATATCTTTAATGTCTGAGGTACAGGAAAACAAACACTCACTTAATAGGGCTGACCTCTGACCTCTGTTCTGACTTCCTGGTGAGGCCTGATCACCCTAGCTAGAAAGACAGCAGACATTATTTTTGTATTTATTTATGGGCTATGTAAAAACAAATATTTAAGAAGAAGTGTATAATTTATCAATAGTCTTAAGTGTGTTTCAGACCACAAGAAGGACAGAGAGAGAGAGACAGATGTTTCTAGTCTATTTTACCATTACCTTATGGGATACAATTATTTCCTCATGGAGTTATCAAGAGATAATTTGATTTGTTATTCTAATTAGTTTATTTTTTATTTAACAGGCAGTGCCGTTTTTTGTTGTTGTTGATGCATGAATCAGGGTGTAAGTCATGTGTCCAAAGGGGTAATTACTGGTGCCCTGGTGCCCTTTGGTAAATAATACCGGTCCCCTAAACTAAACTGTTGTTCTGGTCTGACCACAGATGGTATGGAGATGGGTGGAAGATAATTCTGCCGAGAACAGTGTGAACCTCAACACCCCCTCTAACTGGCTGAAAATGGTGTTCAGTATGGTCCTTCACTTCTACAGAGAAACCTGAATCCGAGCCAGCAACCTGTACACAGAATCCAGAAGCTATCAACTTCCTATTCTCTCATGCTTTTTCTCTCAGGAGTGTGATGTGGGTCCACGTAGAGTGAGCATGGAGAAAATCCAGTCTAAACTTCTCTCATGCTGCTGGCGTACTGGTAGGAAAATGGACAAGACATAATGGACTGTAAAGGACACCGGCGGCTCAGGTGAGAGACATTATCAACGGCCATCCACTTCAAATGTACCATTAAAAGGACAAACTGAAACACTATCTGAAGAAGAACATGAAGAAATGCCAGGAAAGGAAGGATGAGTGCCGGGGACGGAGGGGGTGGTCAACCGTGCCTGTAATTGATTTAGGCTTATCCAAAATTGTTTATTTGGATATCAGGTTGATTGTGCACACAGCAAAATGTTAAGCAATTTAGACTAAGATTGCATTGAAATACCAATCTGTCATTACCACAGGTGATGAGAAAAGTTAGGGTCTTAAATTAAAGTGATAGAACCAACATGAAGCACTAAGGACTGTCATTATCAATTTGGTTTAGATAATTTATGAGCAGTTATAGTTAGGATTTGGAAAGGCAAGGCTTCTAGAGACAGAGCTCTGCCCTAAAAATGTGAGGAGAGCCACTAGATTGTATCTTCGGCTAACCTTGCCCCGATCTCCTTCTTAGCAGGTTTGGTGTGAAACTGTTATAACATGTGTTCTCTTTCTCTTCCCTGTGAAATGTTATTAACATGCTGTAAGGTGATATGCACCTATGCACCTCCCATTTCCCCCTGTAAATATGGATGATAAGTAATGATTGAAGGTTGTTTTCTTTTAACAAGTTGGGGTAAGGTCATCTAAACCCTTAACCTGTTTACATCATGTGGAACACTGAGCTGGTGAGCAAGCACCAACCTTTTGAAGGTCTTAGCAGAATTGTTAAATAAGAGGGTTTTATACTGTATTTATACTGTAGTTAATGTCCCAGTGACAGTTAGTGAAAAACATAGGTCAATACAACCCGATTGTGGTGAGAAATATGGATACAATGGTTAATATTGAGAGATTTATTCACCTCAGTTTCAAGGTCTCAGATTAGAGAGAAGAAGCCATGAGGCTTTGAGGTATTGGTCTATCACATGTTATGAACCCGTTTTGGTCAGTCACATGAATGAAACAAAACGGTAATAATGAATGAATTATGCTAAATCGTGCAAATATAACTTCTCTGTGTATAGCCGAATATAAGGCAACTGCTGGGATTGACATGTGTACTATGGTGCATTGAGTTGGTTGGAACCTCTCCAGTGCGCTGACGAATAAAGGATGATTCATTAAAGATTGACTTTGAGTGTCCCTGCGTAAGAATTTCCACGACATATGTTTTACCGTGCTAAATATTAAAATAAACGCTTCCAAATTAAACGAACCCCCTCCGCCTCTCTGTCATGCTTTAAACTATTTATTTCTACATGGCTGCACAAACTCCCCCTGTCCATGGAGTGGAGGAACATGCACAGGTAGCCTACATTGTAATTCATTTGACAATCAGATGAAAACATCATGACTGGTTGTGTTCATGCCAAATTATAAGCTAAATCGTTTTTTTACAGTTAAATTAAGTATTTATTATTAGGCCCTGCCTATAGTTTATTATGTGTAGGTCTATGTGAGTAGCATGTTAAATGCAAGAGTCATGGATTTACATAGGACTACAAGATTATTTGGTCTAAAATTCAAAATCACATTAGATAGGTTGTGGTTTGTAATCGATTACAGTAAGGTAGGCTTGTATGATAATTTAATGATGGTTTGATGATGGCTGTGGTAACTCATGACAACATAGTTTTGTCATCCCACAATAAAACAGTAATTGTTTAGCACATCCAGAGTGTTGAATTTGGTCAGCAAAAAATAATGGTTTATGAAGTTTATTTGATCAAATATAAGTTTCGCAATGGTTAAGTTGTTACGAGTGTACTGATATAATGTTTTTTGTTTGTTTTTCACCCCCTTTTTCGTGGGATCCAATTGTTAGTAGCTACTATCTTGTCTCATCGCTACAACTCCCGTACGGGCTCGGCAGAGACGATACACAACTGCCAACCAAGCCGCACTGCTTCTTAACACAAGCGCATCCAAACCGGAAGCCAGCCGCACCAATGTGTCAGAGGAAACACCGAGAACCTGGCAACCTTGGTTAGCGTGCACTGTGCCCGGCCCGCCACAGGAGTCGCTGGTGCGCGATGAGACAAGGATATCCCTACTGGCCAAGCCGTCCCTAACCCGGACGACGCTATGCCAATTATGCGTCGCCCCACGGACCTCCCGGTCGGTTACGACAGAGCCTGGGCGCGAACCCAGAGTCTCTGGTGGCACAGCGCCCTTAACCACTGCGCCACCCAGGAGGCCCAGCACGGCAACTTTGAGAGAAAAAACACTATAAGGGAGTTGTCTCGAGATGGTTATGCATTTCGTTAAATTAGTTGGGAGCATCTCTATCCATTGAATACAGGTGGGTGACGTCAACAACCCTCGTGCTTATTACATCACTTTACATCACTTTTACATCGAATATTCAAAAACAGATTTACAGTAATGAGATGTATCCACCAATCCAAAGAAAGGATGAGCGGAAGCTAGACAGCCCGCCGTGCACTTTGGTGGACAACGATTCCCTGTGCCAGGGCGGAGAGACTATCTTGTCAGTATATCCATAATCTTTGGCACAACTTCATTACCTTAGTCAAAGGCTGTGTTCGAGAGCGTCAAAACCATGATGTATCATTGTTAAATTGTGACTGACTTACTGATCTACAAAGACTATTGAGTTGTTATTTAGGATGCACGGTGATTTGTAGATCAGTCAGTCTCGACTCGCTTTTAAAATTGGCTGCAATGTCGAACGTGACAAAAGTCAAGGTGGATGTTCGATTAATTTTGCCCGGGCGCCCGACTGGCGTGTTTTGCACCGGCTGAAAGTTGATTGTTGACTTCGGGCTAGAATCGGTTGCCCGCTCTGTCGGACGGCGAATAAAAGTGATGTAAAAAGCACGTGTAGTAATGAGTATGATTCTGTGTTTTCCCATGCAAAGTGATTGCTTTTTTGATACAAATGCTTTATCTGCCCTCCAATAAAACAAACATAAAACATATATTTTATGGAAAATGTATGTTGTATGTTTCTGGACGATACCATCCTGCCTTGTTGATAACATCAACCGACCGGCGCAGATTACTGTTCGATTTGAGAGGCGCTCCTCCCTACCCGCTTTCGCCAGACGACGTGACGGACACTTCAACGCGGGCCAGGGTAAAATAGGTCCCTCAAGTATTCAGGGTCGATTGGACAAGAGGCTGAACCCTCTGACACCACCCACTGTTTCAACCAACTACAGCCCCTTTCGACTAAAAAGGGACGCTGTCATTATTATCTTCTTCCTGTTCAGTCCACTCACAACAGCAATGGCGGCTGCAGCACGGTTTCTTCTCAGAGGTGCAGTCTCCAAAGCCTCCATCGCGAATGTAAATGTCGGTGCTCAGAGCTCGTTTGGGATCACACTGCTGAGGTTATCCCCGAATTGCTCATCCAAAACTAAAACACAAAGAAGGAATGCTGCGCACTTCACCTACCACCCTGACCCTGTCCCCACAGAGTATGGTAAGTGAAATGCCCTTGCGTTCTAAAATAATTTCTCATACAGCCAACTATCTTTGCTGAAATGGTAAAGATCATTTGAAAATATCTTCAATTCGTGGTCTGTACATTTGTTTCTATATGAGTTAGCTAGCTATCTAACTAACATGATAACATTAGCTAGTTGGTTATAACGTTATTCCAGCTGCATTCCTGCTTTGCTTTTTCCGTTGGCAAATTGGCTGTGTTGCATGCCCATACTTCTGTTTGGCAGATGTAGATGGCCGTCACATGGCTCTTTCAAGGGTATCAGTGAGCATTTCTGGCAGTGGACAGCTGTTTGGAGCTGCTAGAAAGTAATTCATAATAATTTCCTTTTTTATTTTTTTATTCATGTGAATACAGTAATATATGAAGGGGGAACATATACATATTCAATACAGCTAATTCATGAGTTGAATCAACAGCTATAACAGCTTTAAACCCTTTCTCGTGCTTTGGAGTCTTCAGATTTGGCTAAAATCGAGTGACATAAAACACAACTTTTTCTTTCCTACATGTATGATACATCTACCAACATGCACATATTTACCTCAACTAACCGGCGACCCACACATTGACTCTGTAACGGTACTCCCTGTATATAGCCTCACTATTTTACTGCTGCTCTTTAGTTATTTGTTACTTTTGTTTCTTATTTTTTTTACTTATATTTTCCTTAACTGCATTGTTGGTTAAGGGCTTGTAAGTAAGCATTTCACTAAGGTGCATGTGACATAAAATGTGATTTTGATACTGTTTGCTGTTATCATATACTATGCATTTTACAATTGAATTATACATTGACATTGATCCTGGGAAATTCCTGGATATTGCTGTGACTCACTTTTTTTTTGTGTGGAGACCTCAGAAGTGTACTGTAACATTTCGTATCTCCCAATGTTACAGTGTGAAGTTTTCATAGGCTCACATACATGAAGTTCATGTGATTGCAAAAAATTCTATGCTTCAAACCATAAAGATGTACTTTAATATGATTAATAAAAAACAAATTGATACTGTCATTAACAGGGTTTTTCAATAATTACTCATAATTGTTTTCGTTAAGTGGAGACATTATCGCATAACATCAGCTGATTCAGGAAAGGATTTTCTGAATGACAAGTCAAGTGATAAAGACCTTGTGTGATACTGCACACAATTTAACAACAGCCTAAGTGCGGGAATTAATGTTCATCTCAAGGATTGACAGAACATTTGTGTCTGTTGGGGCGGTCAAGATAATTAGCCTACTTCGTGGACAACATTAAATCAAGATTCCTGAGGTAAAGATTAGGGTTTGTGTACGTTTTTATTGTTTGTTTTCCCGAGTTAAAAACGTCCTGTTATTAGTTTGAGAATATAAAACCAAAAAAACAACTTGATATTTAGATGGTTAAATGTGGAATGCCTGGTCAAGTGCACAGCCAACACTTCCCGTTCTTTCAAAGTAGGTCACCTTTAAATAAAAACATTTTTTTTAAACTAGGCTAGTCAGTTAAGAACATATTTTTATTTTCAATGACGGCCTAACAAAAGTCAAAAGGCCTCCTGCGCAGACGGGGGCTGGGATTAAAATATAGGACAAAACACACATGACAAAAAGCATCCACAACTGTCAGTAAGACTGTCCATGATTTGATTCTTTGAATTAAGAGAGAAAACGGTCCAGTGAGTTTTTTTGCAGTACGTTCCATTCGCTAGCTGCAGTGAACTGAAAAGAGCCAAAGTGCGGGAATTAATGTTGCTCTCGATGAGGGATGTGTGTGCTTTGGGGACCTTTTAGCAGAATGTGACTGGCAGAACGGGTGTTGTATGTGGAGGACAGGGGCTGCTGTAGGTATATCAGATAAGGGTGGGGAGTGAGGCATAAGCAGGTTTTATAAATAAGCATCAACCAGTGGGTCCTGTGACAGGTATACAGAAATGAGGAGTATAGAGGGCAGTGATGTGTCCGATAAGGAGCATTGGTGGCAAATCCGATGGCTGAATGGTAAAGAACATCTAGCCGCTCTAGAGCACCCTTACCTGCCGATCTATAAATTACGTCTCCGTAATCTAGCATGGGTAGGGTGGTCATCTGAATCAGAGTTAGTTTGGCAGCTTGGGTGAAAGAGGAGCAATTTCGATTGAGGAAACCAAGTCTAGATTTAACCTTAGCCTGCGGTTTTGGATTATCTTGGCAAAGGAGAAATGCTCTCTGACAGAGATGTAAGCACATGTCTGCACAAAATTTGAGTGAACTAAGCTTTTTGTGCATATATGCATTTATATCAACTAACATTTTTACATTTTGCGTTTAGATTTTTGCTCAGTGTAGTATCTTCCTGACAGGTGGTTATTTTTTTACATTTTAAAGAAACTGAATATGCTTCTCTACATTTCCGCTGAAGTCTGGGTAAAAGATTGAAAGAAATAGTTCCTGGATGTTACAAGACTGTTAGCCCTCTTCGCTAAAGCCCATAGGGATGAGATGAGGAAGGTAATGTAAAGGATGACACACTGATTGCTTCATGAGTACCGCTTCCCCCTAATTCAGCTTATATCGAAAGTTGAGCTCGGGACCTCTGCCTCAGACATGTCTGCCCTTAAAATAAAATATACAAAACATTTGAAGTGTGGCGTCCCATCAGGTTATTCATTTTACTGCAATCAGGGTCACTCAGTGTTTTATTGGTCGTCTTAAACAAATCTACATTGAAACAAAAGTATAGACCTTACACACATGGTAATGTTCTTTTTAAAAAAAAGACACCAGTACCATGTCCGATAGAGTTGAAATGTATTCAATTTTGAGTTTGTATCCCAATATTACACTTTTATACATCACAGAGGACTAAATTATAAAGAAACTGTTTGACATAGAAACATCAGATTTTCTGCAACCCCCCCCCCCCCCCCCAAAAAAAAATGAAATTATGAAAAATATGAACATTCCACCCATCGGGGCACTAAGTAATTTTACTGCAGGAAACAGTAAGGATTCTTCAGTAAAGTCTGTTGCCATTCAACGAGGGATGACTTGTTTCCAGCCAAACTGAAGTATGCGGACACCTTTAGTTTCATGTCTCTGGCAAGGGCACATATTATAAGGGTAACGTGACTGTCTGGGTTAAGACTTTGTTAGCCTGCGGAGCTAAGGCCTAGGCTTTGGTTCTGTGACTTGCGACGCTTTCGTGATGAGTAACTTGTTAGAGACCAGAAAAGTTGCATTGTGTGGTGCGCAGGAGACCTGAGTTAGAACCCCATCAGTCAAACTAATACGTCTTCAGGTCAAAGGCAATAATGTTGCACATCACATGCATGGATCACTAATCCACCTCTGTTGCAGTCTCATTGGAGTACACAGAACCTTCTGCTTCTGTTTGCCAAAGAAAGTGTTGTTGTGCAGTAGGCTTGAGTTTGAATCCAGTCAGTCATGTACAAAATTATTGGCACCCTTAATCAAGATGAGCAAAAAAATATTGTCTAAAATAAATAATGCAAATCATATGTTTTATTGTATGCAAAAAAAAACATGTATATTTTAATGAGACTGGAGAACTCCATGCATAATATTTCCAGATCCTTGATATTCTTTCATGGCCATTGCAAAATGTAGATTTTTGAGGTCAATTAACAATTTATTTGGATTTTGGGTGACTTGGGGTTATTGATTTGCTGGAAGATCCACCTCCGGCCAAGTTTCAGCCTCCTTGCAGAGGCAACCAGTTTTTTTGGCAAAAATATTAGGGTACTGGTTAAAGTTCATGATGCCGTTGACCTTAACAAGGGCCCCAGGACCAGTGGAAACAAAATGGCCCCATTAAAATCAGATCAACCACCATACTTTACAGTCGGTATAGGGTTATTTTCTGCTTATGCATCCTTATTTCGACCCCAAACCCACAACTGGTGTGCGTGGCCAAAAAGCTATATTTTCATATCATCCATATCATAAACGCCTAGAGTTTGATAAACTGCATTGGCACTTGGATTGGAATTGGTGCTATGGTCAGATGACGTGAGAAATGGTTATCGGAGCCAAATAGCATTTCTTGTCACATATAACGTGTGTATATATAACGTGTCCTGCCCATTCTGTGACCATAATGCAGAAGGCACAACCATGTTCCAGTGTGTCTAAAGTTTCAGGAATAGGGTCATAGTAGCTTATAGCCCAAGCGGTTCAAACGCTAGTGAAGTTCATAGGAAGAAAATAAATTCAACATTTTTATTTGATTTATTAGGATCACCATTAGCCGACACCAATGGCAACAACAAGTCTTACGGGGGTTCGACACAACGAAAAATACTATACAATTTACATTTTAAAACATTGTGTGTGTATCTATCTGTTACACATGCATGTCAGTACATACCAACAAGTAGGTCACATGAGGGAGAGGCATTGTGCCGTGAGTTGTTTGTTTGTTTATTATATATTTTTTAGACCAGGTTTATTATTCACTTGCGCTATTTAAGATGGGAGTTCCATGCCTTCATGGCTGTGTACGTTTCCTTGAATTTGTTCTGGACCTGGGGACCGCAAAAATATCCTTGGTGGCATGTCTGGTGGGGTAAGTGTGTGTAAGTTGACTATGCAAACAATTAGGATTTTCCAACACAATGTTTCTTAAAGAAACAACAAGAAGTCAGTCTTTCCTCAACTCTTAGCCAAGCGAGACTGGTAAGCATAGTATTAATATTAGCCCTCTGATTACAATGAAGCGCAAGACGTGCCAGTTGCAGCTTAACCATTTCTTTCTTTGCAGCACTTGACCATATGACTGGACAATAATCAAGATAAAACTAGAGCCTGCAGGAATTGCATTGTGTAGTGTGGTGTCAAAACAAATCAAAGCATCTCTTTATTACGAACAGACCTCGCCCCATCTTTACATCCTTTGAATCTATGTTTTGACCATTACAGTTTACAATCGAAGGTAACACCAAGTAATTTAGTCTCCTTAACTTGTTCAACAGTCACACCATTCATTACCAGATTCAGCTGAGGTCTAGAACTTAAATATAATGCTCTTAATTTTAGAGCTGTTCAGGACCAGTTTATTTCTGGCCACCCATTCTAAAACAGACTGCAACTCTTTAAGGGTTTCAGTGGCTTCATTAGCTGGGGTTGCTGATGCCTATATGGTTGAGTCAGCAGCATACATGGACACACATGCTTTGATTAATGCCAGTGGCAGGTCATTGCTAAAAATAGAAAGTGTAGAGGGCCTCGAGTGCTGCCCTACGGTACACCACACTTTACATGTTTGACATTAGAGAAGCTTCCATTTGAAAAAAGCTCTGAAAAGCCATAACACATACAGTACCAGTTAAAAGTTGGGACACACCTATTCATTCAAGGGTTTCTCTTTATTTGGACTCTTTTCTACATTGTGGAATAATATTCAAGACATCAAAACTATGAAATAACACATGGAATCATGTAGTAACCAAAAAGGTGTGTGTATGACACAAGTCATTTTTCCACCAGTTGTTTACAGACAGATTATTTCACTTCTAATTCACTATCACAATTCCAGTGGTCAGAAGTTTACATACACGAAGTTGACTGTGCCTTTAAACAGCTTGGAAAATTCCAGAAAATGATGTCCCGGCTTTAGAAGCTTCTAATTTACATAATTTGAGTCATTTGCAGGTGTACCTGTGGATGTATTTCAAGGCCTACCTTCAAATGCAGTTCCTCTTTGCTTGACATCATGGGGAAATCAAAAGAAATCAGGCAAGACCTCAGAACAAAATTGTGGACCTCCACAAGTCTGGTTCATCCTTGGGAGCAATTTCCAAACGCCTGAAGGTACCACCTTCATCTGTACAAACAATAGTACGCAAGTATAAACATCATGGGACCACACAGCTGTCTTCCCTCTCAGGAAGGAGACATGTTCTGTCTCCTAGAGATTACGGGAAACGGGTACAAAAGGTATCTATATCCACAGTAAAACGAGTCTTGTGTCGACATAACCTGAAAGGCCGCACAGCAAGGAAGAAGCCACTGCTCTAAAACCGCCATAAAAAAGCCAGACTACGATTTGCAACTGCACATGGGGACAAAGATTGTACTTCTTGGAGAAATGTCCTCTGGTCTGATGAAACAAAAATAGAACTGTTCGTCCATAATGACCATTGTTATGATTGGAGGAAAAAGGGGGACGCTGGCAAGCCGAATAACACCATCCCAACCGTGAAGCACGGGGGTGGCAGCATCATGTTGTGGGGTTGCTTTGCTACTGTAGGGACTGGTGCACTTCACAAAATAGATGGCGTCATGAGTGGGGAAATTTTGTAAATAGATTGAAGCAACATCTCAAGACATCAGTCAGGAAGTTAAATCTTGGTCGAAAATGGGTTTTCCAAATGGACAATGACCCCAAGCATACTTCCAAAGTTGTGGCAAAATGGCTTAAGGAAAACAAAGTCAAGGTATTGGAGTGGCCAACACAAAGCCCTGACCTCAATCCTATAGAAAATATGTGGGCAGAACTGAAAAAGCGTGTGCGAGCAAGGAGGCCTACAAACCTGACTCAGTTACACCAGCTCTGTCAGGTGGAATGGGCCAAAATTCACCCAACTTATTGTGGGAAGCTTGTGGAAGGCTACCCGGAACGTTTGACCCAAGTTAAGCAATTTAAAGGCAATGCTACCAAATATTAATTGTGTGTTTGTAAACTTCTGACCAACTGGGAATGTGATGAAAGGAATAAAAGCTGAAATATATCATTCTCTCCTATTCTGCCATTTCACATTCTTAAAATAAAGTGGTGATCCTAACTGACCTAAGACGGGGACTTTTTACTAGGATTAAATGTCAGGAATTGTGAAAAACTTTGTTTACATGTATTTGGCTAAGATGTATGTAAATTCTGACTTCAAATGTATCGAACAGTACAGCTCCCACAATCTTCCTATTGTACATTTCTTTCAAACAAACCAATCTTCAGTCATTTGTCAGTGCAGCACATGTTGAGTGCCTTTCTCTATAAGCATGCTGAAAGTCTGTTGTTAAATGGAATTGTATTTGGTCAAACACAATGTTTTCCACCAGTTTGCTGAGAGTTGGTAGCAAGCTGATAGGGCTGCCAGAAAAGGCCACTTTAACACTCTTGGGTTGCGGAATGACTTTGGCTTCCCTCCAGGCCTGAGGACAAAGACTTTCCTCTTGGTTTCGATTTAAAGATATGACACAGGAGTGGCTGTAGAGTGTGCTACCATCCTCTGCATATTTCCATCCTCTGCATATTTCCATCAAAGTTGTCAATGCCAGGTTTGTCATTATTGATCGATAACAATATTGTCTCCACCTCTCCCACACTAACTTTACTAAAATTCCGACTTACATTGCTTTTCTTTCAATATTTATTTTTATGTATGAGTATGATGGCTCACTGTTCGTTGTTGGCATTTCCTGCCTAAGTTTGCTCACTTTGCCAATTAAGTAATCATTTAAAATAATTGGCAACATTGGCTTCAGAAACTGCCAGAAACCTGTTTAACACAGCGTTTGATTCTGTCTGTTCTCTTCTAGCATTCTTTGCTGGCAAAGTACCAGAATGTTGTCTCTGTAAATTCAGTTCTCCAAATTAATTTAAAATAACCAATCTGAATGCTGAAGTGCGACATGGTTACTCGCATGTGTGCCAAATATTTTGCTGTGCATCCTGATGTAAAAATGTAGGGAGTGCCAGTGCGGCTAGAATGTATTTTTCATTGTTCTCCTAAATACCTTTTTGTGTGCCTGCATTTTTCAACTTAGGCACTCATGTATTCCTTGTAAAAAGGTCAGAGTAGAATCTTGAAATGCGTCTTGAGAAGTTGAATATATAAACCTTTGGTAAAAATGGAAATTATAGTTTGAACTTGGTACACACACAATGAATGCGATATTTACCATATTGAAACTGATTATATAAATATAGAATTTTAATATTAACCTAATTTGAAATCTGAATGCAATATTCATTATGTTTCAAATTAAATACAACTTCAATTTATGAATTAAGCGATTCCATCGGTACATTACAAATTCTCTCGTGTGTGTGTGTGTGTGTGTGTATATGTGTGTATGTATGTATGTATATTTCAAAAATATGGAATTCAAATCGTTTCTGTTTGCACTTTAATCGTTCAATAAAATTCTCCCAACTTCTTGTAGGCCCCACTACAAAGATGAATTTATTTCAGTCTGTGACCAGTGCCTTGGACAACACTCTCGCCAGCGACCCCACCGCAGGTAATTAAACTGGTCTGGGTAGTCCTTTCATGTATTCATCAATATCTTGAAAGACATGCAATTTAGAAATATTAGGTTTATGTATTACTGTGTCAATCAATGAGATGTATCTGTGCTTCAGTCATCTTTGGGGAGGATGTCGCCTTTGGTGGAGTATTTCGTTGCACCGTGGGTCTCCGAGACAAATATGGTAAGAGGCCGAATCGTTTCCCCTTACCATTTTAGACAAATAAATCAGTATGTTTGTGCTGATTAATGTTAATGACATTGTGATGCCACCAGATGGCAGCCGAGGATCATTTTCATGCCCTTGTTGGTCAAAACTCCTAGTGTGTGTGTGTGTGTTGGTCAAAACTCCAAAATTGTGTGCGTTACTTTGTATGTGTGTGTGATAGTCCTGACACAGCTGTGCTTGCTTACAATTGTTGATGGCAAGGAGACTCATTTCTACAGAAACTTTTTTTTTCATATAGTAGTAATCATTTTTGTCAGCTATGCCCATGCATACTGTTAGGCTATTCATTGCACAGTTGTATTCCTTCTCTTATTATCCTAATATGAAATGATGGATTGACTTGTGCGGGTGTACTGCTGCTACAAATGTGTGGGTTTTGAAATGGCCATTATATCTTTTGTGTGCTGCCTCCTCATAATGTAGAATTCTTTACCCTCAACTCCATAATGTGGAAACCAGTCGTGATTCACCCCTGGCTAGGTGGAAATGTATGATTAGGTTTTGGAAAAGCCAATGCACGTCTCCCTCTCTGCTGTCTTTTGTTGTCATTGACGTCAGATGTGTTGACCTTCTGCTAGGGATCATTATTTTTAATCTCGTCTAAGGGAGGTAGATGGCGGAGAGGGATTTTTTTATTTTTTATTATCCCCCTCTCTCTACCATTATACTACATGCAGGTTTATGGGAAGTATCCTGATCTCTATTTGTGTGGCTGACTGACTCATTCACCCCAGTGGTGCATTACTCCTCCACTGAGTAGCGTGCGCACAGGAAGTGTCTCCTGCGCCGTTCACCTGTAAACGACTAGCCACTTCGACCTCGGTCTTTCTATTTCTCCTAAATGAAAATGAGAATCATGAATGACTAGCTAATAGATGCCTCAAACATGTGCAAGTGCAGTGCATATTCATCAAATGTGAGCTCCAAAAGTATTGGGACAAATTCACTTATGTGTATTAAAGTCGTCAAAAGTTTAGTATTTGATCCCATATTCCTAGCACGCAATGTTTAAATCAGGCCTGTGACTCCACAAACTTGTTGGATGCATTTGCTGTATGTTTTGATCGTGTTTCAGATTAGTTTGTGCCCAAATGACATGAATGGTAAGTAATGTATTATGTCATTTTGGAGTCACTTTTATTGTAAATAAGAATAGAATGTTTATGAACACTTCCACATTGAGTGAAAAAATGCTAACCTCCCCTCTTATCGTAATGGTCAGAGGTTAGCGTGTCTTGAGGGTATGATATTTGTGCGTCTAACATTGTCACTCATCATTATTCGATTCATTCAGGACTATCTGTAATCATGGTAGCATCCACATTCATGTAGAAGTGACTCCAAAATGACACAATACATCACCTGTAACACAACCAAAAACAAACAGAAAATGCATCCATCAAGTTTGTAGAGTCACGCTGTGATGTAATGGTTGGAATATAGGATCAAATACTAAACTTTTGACTACTTTAATACACAAGTGAACTTGTGGTCCCCTAAAATAGGGAGACTGTAAAAAGCACTGTCATTTTTAAACGGTTCACCCGATATGGATGAAGATACCGTATGCACTTTAACACCATAGTCATTGTATCATTTCAAATACAAAGTTCTGGATTACAGAGCCAAAACGACGACAAAGCATTCTCACTGTCCCCAACACATTTGGAGCTCACTGTGTCACTCATTGACCGCCAGATTTATTTGTTGTATACTCTGGCTGTGTTTTACAAGTACACAGGATTCTGATTGGACTGACAGGTTGGCCTAATTCTTCATTTCTGAGGGCTTGTAGGGCTCTAATGGTGTCCGGTTTTTGGTGAGAAGTGGGCACTTGCGGTAAGGACAGAAAAGAGGTTTGGAGGGACCAATGAAAGAAAATGCTTGCTTCTTGGCAATTAAACAAAGCAAAGGAACCAAAATAACATTCCTCCCAAAATGTAGAGCCCCAGTCCTGCGGCTCCCGGTCAAGATTATAGAGTGCAGGATGGAAAAATAGTTTTTGTTTATTATTCAGACTAGGGCTTTTTAGTGCATCACAGCCTAATTTGCTCCAGTTGAGGTGGAGTCATCTCTCTCTCTGAATGTCACTTATTTTAAGTCCGGATGCTATTTTAAGGAGACGCTGCAATTAATTAACACACTTATGAAGCAAGTGTTGGGTAGGGGAGTGACTGACAAACCTTGTCATCCATCATTGTCCTATTACACTGTATTTTGCTTGGATTTCATCCCTAATTGAAAAGGAATGAGTGGATGTTTTGGAAGTGATTAGTCAGCAATGCAGAGCATTAACTCTTTTTCCTTTGGTTGATATGGGTGTGCTGTTATTTGTTGTCATCAGCCCCCTTGGTAGATAACTGAGTAACCCTCTTTCTCTCTCCAGGTAAAGACCGTGTCTTCAACACTCCTCTGTGTGAGCAAGGCATTGTGGGATTTGGAATCGGTGCGGCAGTTGCCGGTGCCACGGCCATCGCTGAGATCCAGTTTGCTGACTACATTTACCCTGCCTTCGACCAGGTGAGCCAGTCTGACTGCGCGCTGTGCATGAAGTGTAATTTCTCAGTCACTTGTTTGCTTACGCAGATGGTTTTATTTGTTATTGTCATAGCCCAGCCTCTTGTGTGACGGGAACAGATTTGATCGGGGACTACTGGGATCCATTTCCCACTTCTGCTTCATTCATGCATATGTTTTCACCCACCAACAAACACCTGCCTCATCTGCATCCATGTCAATCTTGTGTAATTAGTGTAAATATAATATTTTCCCTAGTGAGTTCTCTGCTCATAAGTGATTAGGCTTCCACACAATCAAGTTGTAATCAAACGCTGTCAAAAAAGCAAAACATTATAATTGAGGTGCAATTTGGCCAGATGCCAACCACACACTAGCTTTTAACACTATCTGCTGACGCATTTCCACTCCAAATAGCACAGCTGATGTTTGAAAGACAGGAAATTGACACTGGAAATCTGCCCGAACTATGCCTCCCTCACTGTAAAAATTTGCTCAAAGATAATACTAGGGTAGTGAGTCTACCTCAGAAGATAGCAATGGGGCTTTAATGCACTGACCTGGAAATCGTGCGCGGGTTCACTATCTGGCATTGTCTGTTATGCTGGCACTCGTTTCCAGGCAGCATATCCACATCCCAAAGACCAATGAGTTTCCCTCCCTTGTCAAGGCAACCGAAAAACCGCTGAATGTTGATAATGATGAGATATTTCAGACTGCTGCCATATTGCTACAGAGTAAAATGGCATACACATAGCGCCAGGCGCGTTGAATCACTCACACACACACACACACACACACACTACTCTCTCTGTACTCTCAATTAAAACGAGGGAATCCAACATGGCCCCCAGAGATGCATAAAATCAAGAAAGAATTGTTTACCTGAATATTAGATGAAATAGAGCCTTGGATACCACCAGTAGAAGGGTCAGGTTCTGTCAACTGTGAATACATAGGGGGGGAAATGGTTCTGAAATCAGGTTCCTAGGGACTTGGAGTTATTCACGTGTTTTATATGATAGTCAGAATGTATTGACAAGAATGAAGTATGCTTGAATATATTAACCACAGACTTAAAATACCCCTCAGAAGCTGTGGTCTTCAATAGTTTTTTTGTGGTGGGAAAGGTAAATTGTAGCGTGGTAATATTCTATATAAGTATTTACATTGCATTCTGAAAGTTTTCAGACCCCTTCACTTTTTGAACATTTTGTTACGTTACAGCCTTATTATAAAATGTATCAACTATTTTTTTCCCTCATCAATCTACACACACTACCCCATAATGACAAAGCGAAAACAGGTTTAGAATGTTTTGAAAATGTATATAAAAAAAGCATACCTTATTTACAAGTATTCAGACCATTTTGCTGTGAGACTCAAATGCACCCTGTTTCCATTGATCATCCTTGAGATATTTTATCAACTTGATTGGAGGCCACCTGTGTTAAATTCAATTGATTGGATATGATTTGGAAAGGCACACACCCGTCTATATAAGGTCCCAAAGTTTTTACAATATATGTCAGAGCAATAACCAAGCCATGAGGTCGAAGGAATTGTCCGTAGAGCTCCGAGCTTTCTGGGAAAGGGTACCAAAAACGTTCTGCAGCATTGAAGGTCCCAAAGAACACAGTGGCCTCCATCATTCTTAAATGGAAGAAGTATGGAACCACCAAGACTCTTCCTAGAGCTGGCCACCCGGCCAAACTATGAACTCATCAGACCTACTCAGGGCATGGGCCTGGGTAGCTCACAAATTTAAAAATGTCTCTACAACCTTATTCAATGGGCAGGATACAGAAGAAGAGTGAGAACTGACCTTCATCCCATTTATACCAGATATATTTAAAATCCAGTTGTTGCCCAATCCACAGACTAAACCAAAGGTAGTAAAACTAACCAGCCAAAATCCTCTAGGAAGCGGGTCACTTCTATGTGTGATGACCTGAGGGGGTGGGCTGTGTCATGACGTTGCCCTCTGAGTACAGCGAGCACCATCCCCCGCTCTCTGCTTCTACAACCAGACTGCTGTGGGCAGAGTGAGGTCGTAAATTCCTAAGGAAAACCTTGCCTCATGGACACACAGTTATAGAGAGTAGATTTTCATGGAGACAAAGGAAATCCTTCCACCTCACAGAACTTGAGGTACGAACAAATTTCATGTTCCAGAGAAAGTGTAAAAGATCGGTGAAGAAACCAGCTACGAACTGGTTCGTTTGGCACAACTTGGAGAGTGACGGTGACTGTGTGGCCACATTACCATAACGCTGTTTATATAATAGCCTCAGATATGAGGTTTACATCTAATTGTTGTATAAGATTAATGAGTGAGTATGGTACGGTTTGTATAATTGTGTAATTGTGGAATGTTTAATGAATAAAAATACAATTCCCTTTTGATTTGAACTAAATCAGAGGACCGCCCCTGAGCCCAGTTAGGCTCAGACCTCCTGGGACAACCCTTTTCTGCCATTCCGAATAAAACCCAACTTTGAGAAATTATCACGGGACCAAGCTTACCTCAATTACGAGATGGCTAAAGGTTGTAGAATCTTTTAACCATACCACGTGGTTAAACTCTTAGACTATCGATACCGACAGAATAAGAACAAGTCTTTGATACTAATTACTAGTCTACAGCTAGGAATTCGGTATCATTGAACGCGAAGAACAACAACCGCCGAAACATCCATTCTATAACGAATGTCACTTTGAACTATCCCCTCTAACCAAGACAGAGAGAGAGAGGGAGAGAGACGGACAATTCTACAAAATAAAGACTTTTCACCAGCGATTAAGACACACTGAGCATAAATATATATATTGATTGCAATTTTTCCCAAATGAGTGGGCGTTCATGTGTAAAGGATTAGCATTTTAAATGTTATAATTAACTCTGTAGTGACTTCTTGGTAAAACCCCCACTCCCCTTTTGTCAAACAAGCCGCCATGCCGGGTCAGCCCACTAGGGCACATTCTATAATTTCATGTAACCATATTTACTGTTTGTTTATGCATTTCTGTGAATTACTTAGTTGGTAATAAATGATTTAAGACAATTGATGTATGGATGACTCATAGTGAAGACTAGGTTCGTGCAGATAACCAACAATTTACGACGTTTGGAATGAGACTAACGTGAGGTAAAATAAATAAATCATTAATCAGAAGACCATTGATCAGATATGAAAATATCTGAATGGTTATATTGGGAAATTATAACTTTGTAATCTGAATACTTTCCTTGGTGCCCCAACTTCCTAGTTAATTACAGTTACATGATTATTCAGAGAATTACAGAGAATCTTTGATAAAAACGAAGTCTTCAGTTTAATGATAGTAAAGACACGACAGCTGGGTAGTACAATTTTATACAGTGTCGACAGAGTTCACTCTGAACAACTGCAAGTAACCATAGAGATCATACATATAGCGTTCTATTCTGAAGACACTTTTTGTTGTTGTCTGTCAGCCATGTTTGGTATCTTACACACATTTCAGTAGTCAATTCTCTGGTTTCTGTTG
Organism: Oncorhynchus mykiss; assembly: GCF_057628025.1. Taxonomy (NCBI): domain Eukaryota; kingdom Metazoa; phylum Chordata; class Actinopteri; order Salmoniformes; family Salmonidae; genus Oncorhynchus; species Oncorhynchus mykiss. The sequence goes on from NC_143023.1 coordinate 41,081,788, forward strand.
GAGAGTTTTGGCCCCTCGGAGGTGGGAAGAGAGTACTGGTCCTTGGGCATAAATTAGGGCCGAGCCTACAAAATCGTGTGAGGTCCAAGTCTTTCTGTTATGGGGGACTGAGGTATTGTTATGAATGTCTAGCTGTGACTGACCAACTTGATGAGTGGTGATTGTTATTATTTATGTATCTCTGTCTGTCTGCCCTCAGATTGTAAATGAAGCAGCAAAGTACCGCTATCGCTCCGGCAACCTATTTGACTGCGGGAACCTCACCATCCGGGCGCCGTGGGGCTGCGTGGGCCACGGCTCGCTCTACCATTCCCAGAGTCCAGAGGCCTTCTTCGCCCACTGCCCAGGCATCAAGGTTAGACAGTCATCCCTATTTCCCTCCCTCCATCCCATCCTCCACTCACTCACTTCTCCACCTCACATGTACTTTTAAAGCACCTTATAACCTATTTACTTCTGCACTGCTTGCCCCTTCCTTAATGAGCCTGTCTTTATGGTCTAAGGCACACACATCTTTCTCTTTGTATCAGTTAGCCAATCTCTCTCTTCACTTCACTGCACTTATTACATATATTTTGGTGTAGTCGATCTCCGAGTATGTACCTTGCTAAAACACCTACTGGACTGTTTGGATTGTTGATTTGATGAGGGTAGAAAAATGTCTACCTCAAATTGCTGTTGACCTATTCATGCACCCACTCCCTTCATTTCCAAACCCTGCTGGCTGCTGCATTGTGCTTTACATCCATAGAAATGAAAGGGAAATTAAGCATACAGACTCTCAAATAAATACCTGACTCACTGTACGCCGTGTGCTGTCACCTGGGGTTCAACCGGCTGATCTGTGAGCGTGTGTGATTTAAGCTGGCATTTAAGGCACATACGCTCAGAGGGAAACGAGTGCGTGCTAAAAATGTCAAATATGATTCACCCCCCCCCCCACACACACACACACACACACACCATCATGAAATGAATAAAAGTCTAAAGTTCTCCTACGCAGCCAAGCACCACAGCACCAGTTAGCGCTTTACAGCCATAGTCAATTCAGTAAACATCCTCTGTTGTCTTTTTCAAAGGTCAAGGTAATAAACACTGCAAGGGGTGAGAGAAGGCTCAAATGTCTTGCTCAGATATAGAGGAAGCCGGCTTCTGCTTTCCACCCAATTGCACATCGTTTGGATCTGGGTTGTTTGTGTGCGTATCAATTGAATAGTATGGTCTGTTCTGGTACAGATACACCCTGTTTGCACTACTAAGTCAAAGCTGTACTGTTGTCCTGGGTACACTGCCTTAATAGTTGCTGTAACCGTGCTGAAAAAGGACAACGTTATAAGAAAATGTCCGAGCCAGTACAGTTCAGGTTGGCACGATATATAGTGTGGAAAAGGTAATATTGTACTATGTATATCACTCCAGGTTGTAATACCCAGAGGTCCGGTCCAGTGTAAGGGACTGCTGCTGTCGTGCATCGCAGATCAGAACCCCTGCATATTCTTCGAGCCCAAGATCCTCTACAGAGCAGCGGGTGAGTGAAAGAGCCCATCTGACCCAGGTGATGTGTGTTTGTAGGCGAGGTGTGTTTACAACAAGTTTCCTCAAGCATTCTCAATGACCTTCTGTCAGCCTTTTTGTCTCCTTGGTGACAGATGGCTTGTTATTGTTGTGCCAGAACAGAACAGCAAACAAACTATGTCCTGGCTGCTTGGCTCTGGACTGAGTGTGAGTGAGTTCAACAGATTCAATCGCAAGTGTGAACCAGCTGGTCCAAATGGGCCGTAAAGTGCTGACAGCCTCTGGCCTGGCCTGTGTCCTGTCCTCTGGCTGGCTGTCCACTCTAGCTCTAGCAGGACTGGCAGCATGCTGGCTAAGGCGCCTGCCTCAGGCCTACATCGTTTTTTTTGGCTTTTAGAGCAGGGATCGACGGCCTTCACGACAGAATGACCTCTTATTATCCCTTTCAACAAAGCCTATAATTTCCACACACGGCTTTGGGTGATAAGAGTCTATTCAATTAAGTTGTGAGATTGTTTTGATTAAGGCATTAAAAAGTTGTCATGCCCAGAACATTATTTTTCTTCTCAGGTATTAAAACCACTCGATCCAAAACGAGCCGTATGTCCGTTTTTCCCTCTGTCTCTTCTGGGATTGTGTTCAAATAAAATTTTATTGGTCACATACACGTGATTAGAAGATGTTATTCCGGGTGTAGCGAAATTCTTGTGCTTCTAGCTCTGACAGTGCAGTAATATCTAACAACATACAGTTGAAGTCGGAAGTTTACATACACTTAGGTTGGAGTCATTAACTTGTTTTTCAACCCCTCATACATTTCTTGTTAACCTCTCTAGGGTATGTGGGACGCTAGCGTCCCTCCCATCTGGCCAACATCCAGTGAGGTTGCAGAGCGGCAAATTCAATTACAGAAATGCTCATTATAAAACTTCAGAAAACAAAACATTTTACATAGGTTTAAAGATTAACTTCTTGTTAAACCAACCACAGTGTCATATTTATAAAATGCTTTTCAGCGAAAGCATACCTAGGCCAGAACATAGCCCAGTTGACAAATTATTACAAACAGTAACCAGCCAAGCAGAAGCGTTACAAAACTCAGAAATAGAGATAAAATTAATCCCTTACCTTTGATGATCTTCATATGGTGGCAATCAGAAGACATTAATTTACTCAATAAATGTTCCTTTTGTTCAATTAAGTCTCTTTATATCCAAAAACCTCAGTTTTGTTAGCGCATTTTCTTCAGTAATCCACAGGCTCAAACTCAGTCAAAACAATCAGACAAAAAAATCCAAATTGTATCCGTAAAGTTCATAGAACATGTCAACCGATGTTTATATTCAAGCCTCAGGTTGTTTTTTAGCCTAAATGATCTATAAAATTTCAACCAGACAATAACGTTGTCAATATAAAAGGTAAACAAGAAATGCACATGCGCCTGAAAAAACTCTGCGTCACGTTAGGGTCCACTCGTTCAGACTGGTCTTACTCCCTCATTTATAAGAATACAAGCCTGAAACGATTTCTAAAGACGGTTGACATCTAGTGGAAGGCATAGGAACTGCAAATGGAGTCCTAAGTCAATGGACACTGTAATGGCATTGAATAGAAAACCACAAAACCAAAAAAAAAAACTACTTGGATTTTTCTCAGGTTTTCGCCTGCTAAATCAGTTCTGTTATACTCGAACACTATTTTAACAGTTTTGGAAACTTTAGAGTGTTTTCTATCCAAATCTACCAGTTATATGCATATCATATCTTCTGGGCCCGAGTAGCAGGCCGTTTAATTTGGGCATGCTTTTCATCCAAAATTCCGAATGCTGCCCTCTACCCTAGAGGTTAAACTATAGTTTTGGAAAGTCCGTTAGGACATCTACTTTGTGCATGATGACATATATAATTTTTCCAAAAATTGTTTACAGACAGATTTTTTCACTTATAATTCACTATCACAATTCCAGTGGGTCAGAAGTTTGCATACACAAAGTTGACTGTGCCTTTAAACAGCTCGGAAAATTCCAGAAAATTATGACATGGCTTTAGAATCTTCTGATAGGCTAAGTGGCATAATTTGAGTCAATTGGAGGTGTACCTTTGGATGTATTTCAAGGCCTACCTTGACATCATGAGAAACAAAAGAAATCAGCCAAAAATTGTAGACCTCCACAAGTCTGGTTCATCCTTGGGAGCAATTTCCAAATGCCTGAAGGTACCACGGTCATCTGTACAAGCAATAGTACGCAAGTATAAACACCATGGGACCACGCAGCCGTCATACCGGGGCGGCAGGGTAGCCTAGTGGTTAGAGCGTTGGACTAGTAACCGGAAGGTTGCGAGTTCAAACCCCTGTCGTTCTGCCCCTGAACAGGCAGTTAACCCACTGTTCCCAGGCCGTCATTGAAAATAAGAATTTGTTCTTAACTGACTTGCCTGGTTAAATAAAATAAAATAAAATACCGCTCAGGAAGGAGACGCATTCTCTCTCCTAGAGATGAACGTACTTTGGTGCGAAAAGTTCAAATCAATCCCAGAACAACAGCAAAGGACCTTTTTGAAGATGCTGGAGGAAACGGGTACAAAAGTGTCCGTACCACAGTACCACAGTAAAACAAGTCCTGTATCGACATAATCTGAAAGGCCCCTCAGCAAGGAAGAAGCCACTTCTCCAAAACCGACATAAAAAAGCAAGACTACGGTTTGCACATGGGGTCAAAAAAATTTGAGAAATGTCCTCTGGTCTGATGAATCAAAAATAGAACTGCCCATAATGACCATCGTTATGTTTGGAGGAAAAAGGGGGACGCTTGCAAGCAGAAGAACACCATCCCAACCTTGAAGCACGGGGGTGGCAGCATCATGTTGTTGGGATGCTTTGCTGTAGGAGGGACTGGTGCACGTCACAAAATAGATGGCCTCATGAGGATGGAATTGATTTGGATATATTGAAGCAACATCTCAAGACATCAGTCAGAAAGTTGAAGCTTGGTCGCAAATGGGTCTTCCAAATGGACAATGACCTCAAGCAAACTTCCAAAGTTGTGGCAAAATGGCTTAAGGACAACAAAGTCAAGGTATTGGAGTGTCCATCACAAAGCCCTGACCTCAATCCTATAGAAAATTGTTGGGCAGAACTTAAAAAGTGTGTATGAGCAAGGAGGCCAACAAACCTGACTCAGTTACACCAGTTCTGTCAGGAGGACTGGGCCAGAATTCACCCAACTTATTCTGGGAAGCTTGTGGAAGGCTACCTGAAACGTTTTGACCAAAGTTAAGCAATTTAAAGGCAATGCTACCAAATACTAATTGAGTGTATGCAAACTTCTGACCCATTGGGAATGTGATGAAAGAAACAAAAGCTGAAATAAATAATTCTCTCTCCTATTATTCTGATATTTCACATTCTTAAAATAAAGTGGTGATCCTAACTGACCTAAGACAGGGAATTTTTATTTGGATTAAATGTCAGGATTTGTGAAACTGAGTTTAAATGTATTTGGCTAAAGTGTATGTAAACTTCCATCTTCAACGCAATGCAAACAAATCTAAGTAGGAATGAATTAAGACTTTATACTAATGGACGAGCGATATCAGAGAGTGAGGGACTAAGATACTGTAGAATAGTATAGTATAGAAAACAGTATATACATATGAGATGAGTAATGCAAGATATGTAAACATTAAGTGAATGAGATACCGTAGAATAGTATAGAAAACAGTATATGCATATGAGATGAGTAATGCCAGATATGTAAATATTATTAAAGTGACTAGCGTTCCATTCCTTAAAGTGGCAAGTGATTCCTAGTCTATGCCTATAGGCAGCAGCCTCTAATGTGCTAGTGATGGCTGTTTAACAGTCTGATGGCCTTGAGATGGAAGCTGTTTTTCACTCTCTCTGTCCCAGCTTTGATGCACCTGTACTGACCTTGCCTTCTGGATGATAGCGGGTAGGGTAGTTTGCCCCCGGTAATGCATTGGGCTGATCGCACTACCCTCTGGAGAACCTTGCGGTGATACAGCCCGACAGGATGCTTTCAATCGTGTCTGTAAAAGTTTGAGGGTTTTAGGTGACAAGCCACATTGCTTTAGCCTCCTGAGGTTGAAGAGGCTCTGTTGCGCCGTCTTCATCACACCGTCTGTGTGGGTGGTCCAGTTCAGTTTGTCTGTGATGTGTATGCCAAGGAACTTGAAGAATTCCAACTTCTCTGCTGCGGTCCTGTCGATGTAGACAGGGGGGTGCACCCTCTGCTGTTTCCAGAAGTAGTCCACGATCATCTCCTTTGTTTTGTTGATGTTGAGTGAGAGGTTGTTTCCCAGGTACCACACTCCCAGAGCCCTCACCACCTCCCTGCAGGCTGTCTCGTCATAGCTGGTAATCAAGCCTACTACTGTTGTCGTCTTATAACTTGATGATTGAGTTGGAGGCGTGCTGGCCATGCAGTCATGGGTGACCAGGTATTTCAGGAGGGGGCTGAGCATGCGCCCTTGTGGGGCCCCAGTGTTGAGGATCAGCGGAGTGGAGGTGATGTTTCCTACTTTCGCCACCTGGGGGTGGCCCATCAGGAAGTCCAGGACCCAGTTGCACAGGGTGGGGTTCAGACCCAGGGCCTCGAGCTTAATGATTAGCTTGGAGGGTAATATTGTAGTAATAATGCTATTTTCAATCTATGTGATTGATGAAAAAACAAACTGTCAAATTCCCGAAGCTGTTAGGTCGTTATGTAGATTATTTATGACATGCATGCCACACACAGCCTAGCGGAATAATCTGTCTGGTAGTAAGAGCATGCAGTGCTCAACTGGTAGTTGTGTGGAGCAGCTCACAGAATTAATATGGCAAGACAGCCTGTGTGACTGACACTTACATTTTTTTTTATTTGACCTTTTTATGTAACTAGGCAAGTCAGTTAAGAACAAATTCTTATTTTCAATGACGGCCTAGGAACAGTGGGTTAACTGCCTTGGTCAGGGGCAGAACGAGCTCGGGCAATTGTGCTCCATCATGGTAAGTGCCATACACACACACACACATAAACAAACCGGTTCCACGATGAAGCTCCACCATAAATTAATATTAGAAAAGATTTCCCTGATTTCTCTGCCCAGGTTTTCAACAATATTATCTTTCGTCATGATTCGTCCAGTTTTAGCATGTGATTTGGCGCCATAGCCCAATGGTGGTTTTAGCTGAGTTATTTTTATGTTTTAATTGCGGGGGGGGCAATAGGGAGCAATACCATCATATCATTTACATAGTCACGATAGGACAAAGATTGACATCGGCCAACCCTAGATTACGTAACAAAGTAAACAGAAAAGCAACGCACAATAGGCAGCAGTTATACGACTATCTATGAAGAACAACATACAGATGTCACAACTCACTTGGTGCACTCACACCATCCCACAAGTCCACAGAGATATGGAGGAGTCCAGTTGTTGGGCAGGGCTGAGGTGTAGGAGCTTGCTCCCCTTTCTGCAATTGCTTGGAGACTGTGTAGTGTGAGACCTGGAGAGTCAGAAGGGTGTTTGGCCCCCTAGCAACTGCCATAGCTACTTCCTTGGCAATCAATAAGAGCCAGGTCACACAGGTCCGAGAGAGTTTGAGAGGTCAGTTTATGGTACCCATAGACTTTCAGGCACCACTCCTGGTTGGATGGGGAGTGGAGTGTGCAACTTGAAAGGGTTGTGAGGTGCTAGTAAGAGGCACTGTCAGGGAATTTGTGACACTATGCAACATTCTGCTAAATGTGGAAAGCTATGCTGTCATCAGTGTGCAGTTTATAATGTAGTCATTAACTTAGCGTGAGTGTATGCTTCCAAATGGCAGAATATAGGATATGTGGCAGTGTTGACTTAAAAAAAAAAAAAAAAAAGTTTTTTGGTGCCATTTCTATGCATGTCTGAAGTGTATTATTGCCTAAACTGCAGGTGTCTCCATTTACATTCAACCCTGGGTTGATTTTTCCTTGAGCGGATGTACGGAGAGAGGGAACATACTTATAAATAATGCGGCCTATTGACCGCAAGAATCCCAAACAGATATAGTATTTGACAAAAACAATCATTTCAAACCTTGATTACATTGCGATATGATCACATATGCCTCTCTATTTATGGGTGGGAATAGTAGTAAACTTCCTAAATTAAAATAACTTTTAGCTGATTTTTCCTTGTGATTTTTACAGACTTTATGCTATAAGGACTTGGGGGGGGGGGTGGACAAATAAAATCACCCGCTGGCCGAATTTGGCCTGCGGGCAGCCTTTTGGGATAACCCAGCTCTAGTCTGACAGTAATATAGTGAGGTGAACTGTTAGTCACAGTAATATAGTTTAACAATCAAGTTGAATTCTACCTCTTTAGGGCCTGCAAGGATATGTTTCAGTTTTGCAATGTTCTTGGCACAGAAAAGCAGTTGCCACATGTATTTTTCCACTCCTTATCTTTTATTTTGGATGTCAAATTGTGTTTGATGCTTCTCAGGAAGTCAAGAGCAGCCTTTTTTTCCTACTGCAGAGTAAAAATCATATGAGCCATGACACTTACTGTCTCAGTCTCTCAAAATGTGAATGGAATAGCACCTCAGTTTTATACATCCCTCAACAAAACCCTAGGTCTTTCTGTGAGGTTTGTTGTTTCATTTTCAGATGGACTAAACCCAGTTACTTGGAAGTACAGTGGGATATGCAGGTCCAAATTGTGTACAGTGTCTATGACTTAAGGAAACCACGTCAGAGAGGGAGAGATTCGGTGCGTCTCTTTGAGGAGAAGTAACTCTTGTCTGACTCAAATAGTTCCATGGCATACCACCTAATGGATATTTCTCTCCTTTCGTGAAAATATCTCCTAGCTATGTTTCCCCAGAGCGAAATGACCCCATTTTGTTCCTTTTCCCCCCGAACTTGGTGTCAACAATCGCTCGTCTGTTTCCCATAGGGCTCTCAGAACTGGTAGCAGTTAGGGAATTACTTTAATTTCCGAAAAGCGCAGAAAGCACTACCTCGTGCCGGGTCCTAATCCCTCTGAGCGATGCTTGTTTAGATGATGTCATGTAATGTTTTTCATTGAAACAGTCATTTTCTTTTCTTACCAAGCCAGAGGGGATGGAACCACAAGCGCTGGCTTTATCAGGACCGTAGTTAAATGTAGGCTAGTTAGTGACAGAGATTCCCAATATTAAGAGAATATTTTTTTATGAAGACTGTTATACATCACCATTGTCACGTGAGGTTATGATCTCACAGCTGGATGTTGAGTGGACTTCCTTTAAGTGAGTTGGGGACTGAAAAAAGGCAATCACCGCCTGACATTGGTCTTCTTGAGTAAGATCGGTCACTACTACTATAAAATGACTGCTGTGTCACGGTCTGAAACGGGGAAGCTATGTACACCAGAGGAGGTTGATGAAATTCCACTATATAAAGATCCCTGAATCCAGTCAACAGTAGTTCACTGTTTTGTTCGTTGGTGGCAGGGGTGGGATTTTACTTGATGCCTGTTGTGGCTTTCTGTGTAAGGTTAACTTAGTAGTTTACTGTATGCTTACGTATTAGAAGAATCTCAAGATGTTCCCGAGAGAGAAATAATTTGAAATTCCATCATTGGAGTTGGTATTTTGAAAGAGTGCATTTTCTTTTTCCAATTCCACGTCTTTCTAAATAACCCTGAGGATTAGATGACTTGCTCTGAGAGATACTGATTAACCAAAATAAGCAGCCTCTCATCCCTGACGTCACTTAAATTTGGAAGCCATTTAATTGTAAATAAATGTCCCATGTGGCCTATAGGTGAATCTATGATTCATTTGAACCATGTACCAGCACACACACTGACTTCAGGATTGGGTTGGGAAAAGGCTTGCCAGAGGGAGCTCAGTCAGCAGCCTGTTTCTTAACCTCTAGAGGGGGAATGGGTGGAAGTCATCCTGACTGTTCCAGGAAGAGGAGAGTCGGAAACCGTAATGTCTCCCTTGAGTATGAATAGTACTCCCAGTGGCTGTTGCAGTTCATGTGTTACCTTGCAAGATACTTTTTTTTTTAAAGAGCACCAGTCTCCCCACTGAACACCCACACACACCTTCTAAAGGTCTTATCTTGCTTGTCAGGGTCAAAGCTGTGTATGATGAGTGCCAAAGACCTGTGTAATGTTGTTACCAAATAACTACATAATAGGCTATGTTGGTGCCTCAGGTTTTTTTTTTTTTGCCACCAAGTGTTTAGGAACTCCAAGATTACTACAAATAGGGTGCCAAAGGGTCGGATGCATGAATATAATGTCCCTTGTGTGTGGAACACATTTTGAACTATATCCTGTCCCGCAAATGTTTTGTTGTCCACATTGATCAGGGTGACTGGCCTATAGTTGTTCACTAGATATTGTTAGCGCATAGATTTATTTTCTTATTAATAATAATATGCCATTCAGCAGACGTTGTTATCCAAAGCGACTTAGTCATGCGTGCATAAATGTTAGGTATTTGTGGTCCCGGGAATCGAACCCACTACCCCTGGTGTTGCAAGCGTCATGCTCTACAAACATAGCAACAGAGGACCATAGAGAAGCGCGCACACAAGGCTCCTTGTGATTGATGAGGTCTGGGAAAAGCATCTCAAATGGGCCAGAGACTTTGTTCCTAACTGGAAGCACAGATTGTAGGCTTTCATTTGTGAGTGTGCCAGTTATTTCCCTTCTTGTCATCCACTCCATCATTGAGCTCTACGGGTGGTTATGGACCATCGTTTGACAGAGCAACCACAGTTGGCCATAACAGAGTGATTAATGTGTGTTCGGATTTTGACCCCCAATTATATTCCTAGCGTGTACCGTATGTGCACCAGGTCATGTTGGCCGTACTGATAAGATACTTGGGCTCTTTCTAAAAAAATATGTATATTCTCCTTCACTGCACTGATCTGCAAGATTAGCTTCCACCATAGGGTTTCACCTGTCAACTAATTTACAATCAGTGCGGATGAAGGGGAGGAGATGAGAGTACAGGTTTTGAAGCAATTGAGATGGAGGTCGTGTTTTGTTTTTTCTTTGTTTGCTTTGCAGTGGAGCAGGTCCCTACAGAGGCCTACACCATCCCACTTTCGCAGGCCGAGGTAATACAGGAAGGAAGTGACGTCACTCTGGTCGCGTGGGGAACACAGGTGAGACGTGGAAGAAGGAGCCATGGGTTGATTCTACATACTTGAGCCATAGAGGAGATGGAGCTATATATCTATTTATGACTGTTCATGAGTCATGACCTTAGCCAGAAGTCATTGTTTATGGTATGGAGGCGGGCAGAGTAGGGACATCCGCATTACATCTTGGGACTTTGACATTTTTAAGCCGACACGGACGAGCCATGGATTACCTCCTATCTCCATCACAAGCCCACGCCTCTCAACAGGGGCTTTCTCACCAGGGGTTGGTGGTTTATCGTGTCTACACTGACGTCTCCGTTGGACCGATGCTGCTCCACAGTGTTAACAGTCCACGTCTACACAAGGCCTTCCATTGTCTTCAACTCCTGTCCCCCTGATTTATTTTCCTGAGGAGAGGATTATGGTCTCTATAGCACTCTTGGTGTCGTTGCCCCTTACAAAGATTATGCTAGCCCACTTAATGGGCTTAACCCACCCAGAGAAGGAGACTAATGTAGGTACAGCTGAAGAGCAGAGGGGGTCTAAGCCTGAGGGCCTGGAATAACTGGGAAATCAACTCCTTCAAAGCCGTCATTTTGCAAAGATGAAAAATCCACCCAAGTAGTCGAAATCGGGGCTTTTTAAAATGCCACCCCATTACTCCGGTAATCCATCAGCCCTCCATGGACGAGTGAAAAGAAAACAACTCACAAGTGGAGCGGTCGGAACCGCGCCTGGATCCTGCCGTGAAGGCCTGCTAATGAGCGTAACAGAGGGGTTCATTTTGCCAGTCCTGAAAATCCCTACTGTTATATTGTGAAGTTTCAGAGGACCGTTGGCATTTTATTGCGCACTTTAAACCTGTTCATATCTTGACAGAAGTACCAGGCTATATCATTGCTTCAACAATATTCAGTATATTAGTAGTCATCTCTAGCAAGGTTGACTAACACCAGAATATAATATTTATCTTTTTAATATGCCTATTGTAGACTCGTGTCTATATGGGCTAGAAGCCTATAGATTGCTGTGTTCCTTTTTTTTAATCAATTGCCTGTCTGATTTATGACTCATGACTATCACTCAAGACCCACACATTTAATAGATTTTATTCATTAACCCTCACACACATTCATAGACAAACTCAAAGCCCTGATGCACCGTTTAGGGATAACGATGGAGCCAGTATGTCCTGCTGTTAGATTGCCGGTGATTCACAGGCACAGCAGTCTAATCTGCCAATAAACATGGAGTCTATCCAAGCAACTTTCTCCGTTAGTCCAAACTGACTTGAAAGTTAATAAGGGGTGCTGTGCAGTGGTTTTCTGCTGACTCTAAAAGGGGTTCTTGATGTTATTATGATGTGTTCTAAAATCCATTCTGGATTAGAATGGAATACATGGCCTTGATCGCTGACTCCTGCCTTGCAGATTCATGTGCTGAGGGAAGTGGCCAACATGGCTCAGGAGAAGCTGGGTGTGTCCTGCGAACTCATAGATCTACAGACCATCTTGCCTTGGGACACTGAGACTGTTTGCAAGGTAAGACGCATGCTAGGCTATATACATTTCCCTACACACACACACACACACACACACACACACTCCGGGCTGGGTAGGTTACTTTCTAAATGTAATACTTTAGTTACTTGTCCAAAATTATTAGCAGTAACTTAACTTTTGGAATACCCAAACTCAGTAACGTAATCTGATTACTTTCAGTTACTTTTAGATTGCTTTCCCCTTAAGACATTAGACAAGACTCCCTCAAACATCAAAATAAAATTGTATTTGTCACAGGCTTTGTAAACAACCTTTGTAGACTAACTGTGAAATGCTTACTTACAGGCCCTTCCCAACAATGCAGAGAAAAATATAGAAACAATTATAGCACAAGGAATAAATGCACAATGAGTAATAATAACTTATATAAACTTATATAAACAGGGTAACAGTACCGAGTAGATGTGCGGTTCCAAGGTAAATATGTACATATAGGTAGGGGTAAAGTGTCTAGGCAGCAGGATAATTAATAAACGCTGGTACCAGCAGCATATGTAACGAGTCAAAATAATTAGTGTGAAAGATGGTCAATGAGGGTCCGTGCAGCTATTTGGTTAACTATTGATTAGTATTATGTCTTGGGGGTAGAAGTTGTTTAGGGTCCTGTTGGTTCCAGACTTGGTGCATCGGTGCCACTTGCCATGCGGTAGCAGAGAGAAAAGTCTGTCTTGAGCGGCTGGAGTCTTTGAAAATGTATAGGGCCGCCTTCTCACACCGCCTGGTATAGAGGTCCTGGATGGCAGGGAGCCTGGCCCCAGTGATGTACTGGGTCATACGCACTACCCTCTGTAGTGCCTTGCGGTCGGATGCCAAGCAGTTGCCATAGCAAGCGGTAATGAAGCCAGTCAAGATGCTCTCAGTGGTGCAGCTGTACAAGGATTTGCGGATCTGAGATCCCATGCCAAATCTTTTCAACTTTTTTATCCCATAGGCTGGGATCCGCACTATGCAGCTGAGGCAAGAGCGCATTTTTCACAGGCTGTCCACTGGCCTCAAAAATTATTGATATGCAGCTTAAACTTCTTCAATTCAACCATTTGCGTTATACATATCCAATTGTGAACAGCCATCCACAATTGCCACAATAAGTAAGGCGCAAATGGCTAAATGAGAGGGCAGCAGTGTGATTTACATCAATGCGCTATGTAGATATCAATAATATGTAGCCCGTAGGCTACATCACTGCTGTTGTCCTTGCCCTTAGAGTTTTTATTTTGTTTGTTTGTTCTTTGGATGCCGACAGCGGTTGCACTATTGGAAGACATGGCTTGGACAGTAGGCTACAAAATCCTATTCCTGCTCTTTTCCAACGATCCCTCAAACACATTTGGTGTGTCATCATAGTGGTCTCTGGTCAGACTTCCTCAGGCGGAACAAAAAACATGGCTGAGGATTATTTCTGTCTAATAAAACTCTTGTTGATTGGCTGGGCCTGGCTCCCCAGTGGGTGGGCCTATCCCCTCCCAGGCACACCAATGGCTGCACCCCTGTCCAGTCATGTGAAATCCATAGATTAGGGCCTAATTAATTTATTTCAATTGACTGATTTCCATATTTGAACTGTAACTCGGTAAAATCTTTGAAATTGTTGCATGTTGCATTTTTTTATATTTTTGTTCAGTTTAGTTGATGATCCCTGCAGTAGACTGTGTAATTTAGCACTTAAATTTCCCTTCAATGTGGCACAGAAACCATGTTATTTTTCTCTATAGTGCAGTTTCTGCCGTTCCTGATTGATTGAATTCCAACTTTATTCTCCCACAGCTGGTATGATTTCATTAGGGCTGTATTTCTACTTTGCCGCGCGATTAAAGTAACCGTAGCACTCACTCGTGTTATTATGTAATGGAGGAGAGAAACTGTTTTGTTAGCCTTTCAAAGTATTCTAATGATGTCTTGAGTTTAAAGTTATGGTCCATTCAAGCCTAGAGGAATGGGGGGAGAGGAGGTAAGCGAGGCCTGTATATTTTGTCCACATACAGTGCCTTCAGAAAGTATTTACACCCCTTGACCTTTTCCATATTTTGTTGTTACAGTCTGAATTTTTTATTTTTTTGTCAATGGCCTACACACAATAGCCCATAATGTTAAAGTAGAATTAAGTTAATAAAAAAATAAAAAAATGGAACAAATTAATAAAACAATGAAAGCTGAAATGTATTCAGTCAATAAGTATTCAGCCCATTTGTTATGGCAAGCCTAAATCATTTCAGGAGTTAAGATTTGCTAACAAGTCCCTTGATAAGTTGCATGGACATTAATATATTTTTTAATGACTACCTCATCTCTGTACCCCACACATACAATTATCTGTAAGGTCCCTCAGTCGAGCAGTGAATTTCAAGCACAGATTCAACCACAGACTAGGGAGGTTTTCCAATGCCTTGCAAAGAAGTGCACCTGTTGGTAGATGGGTAAAAAAAGAAGCAGACATTGAATATCCCTTTGAGCAGGGTGAAGTTATTAATTACACTTTGGATGGCATTAATGCACCCAGTCACTACAAATGTACAGGCCTCCTTCCTTACTCAGTTGCCTGAGAGAAAGGAAACCATTCAGGGATTTCACAATAAGGCCAATGATGACTTTAAAACAGTTATGGAGTTTAATGGCTGTGATAGGAGAAAAATGAAGATGACTCAACAACATTGTAGTTACTCCACAATACTAACCTAATAGGCAGAGGGAAAAGAATGCCTGTACAGAATACAAATATTCCAGAACATGCATCCTGTTTGCAACAAGGCACTTAAGTAATACTGCAAAAAAATGTGGTGATGCAATTCACTTTTTGACCTGTATACAAAGTGTTATGTTTGGGGTAAATCCAATATAACAAATTACTGAGTACCACTCTCCATATTTTCAAGTACAGTGGTGGCTGCATCATGTTATGGGTATGCCTGTAATTGTTAAGGACTGGGGAGTTTTTCAGGAGACAAAATGTACGGAATAGAGCTGAGCACTGGCAAAATCCTAGAGGGGGAAAAAAATCAATGGCAAGACCTGAAAAATGTCTCTCTAGCAATGATCAACAACCAATAATGGGCAAATGTTGCACTATCCAGGTGTGAAAAGCTCTTTGAGTCTTACCTAGAAAGACTTACAGCTGTAATCACTGCCAAAGGTGCTTGGACAAAGTATTGACTCAGGGGTATGAATACTTATGTAAATGAGATTTCTGTATTTCATCTTTAAAATACCTTTGCAAAAATGTCTGAAAACAACATGTTTTCACTGTCGTTATGGGGCATTGTGTGCAGATGGGTGAGGGGCGGAAATAAATAATAATATCTATAGATAGAGATATCTAAAACAACAATGTGGAATAAGTCAAGCAGTATGAATACTTTCTGAAGGCACTGTATTTTGTCACCTCCCGAGATGTGCCAATGCCATGCATTTTAAATGGCCCACTTCAAACGTGCCACATACGGTTTTGTTGTGAACGTGGCAAGCCGCTGGTGACTCGATACCGGATTGATTTTTATATTGCCTGTTTTATCATGCAATTTGAAAGTCCCTCTGGTGAAGCACATGACACAGTTGGTAAGCTCTGCGAGGCCTGGTGCTGCCAAGTAAATCTTATAACTGACAGTTAAGGCACACGATGAAAATTGTGGTCACAGGCCGGTAATTTAATAGGGAGCCCAATTGGAATCGGTGGCATATATTATTATTTTCTTGGCACCAGGGGCGCTTCAAATGAAGTGAGCAACAGTCTGTTATGGGCTGTTTGTTCAGAGACAATTTTCTCAAATAAACGGGGTGATTTTCAGCATCGGCCGCTCCATTAAACCGGCTCTATGAAATTGAATAGTGTGTTTATATACCGCTTATGGTTCTCGGGGGCAAGGCCTCCGTCTTCACCTTGCCAACAACACTTGTCTTCCTCTCCACTGTTTTCTCTCTTCTCCTTCAGCTAAACGTGTTGTGGATTATCTGTCCTCACACCTTTTTTCCATTTCCCCTTTCCTTGCCAGTTTATAGCCTCCTATCTCCTCATTCTCTTATTACGTATTCTTCTGTTTTCTCTTGAATTATGTCCTCACTCAGTCCTATAGCCATAAAATTCAAATGCCGACAACACTGCCTGGGAATGTGTTGTCTCTCATCCTCAGTGTCTTGCCCTATGTGACCCATGTGGCATTATTTGAAGGTTGAGTAGAGAACCTTTTAATCATGCAATTAACTGGAGAGGATGAATTAACCACAGGCGAAATAATCCCCATGTTCTTTGTACCCGATTTTTGTCATGAATGCAACGTTAAAATATTTTGTTTTATCTTTTAATAAATCTGAAGCATAAAGAACTTTATGTTCCAGATGTCAAATTAGGAACAAATGCGGGTCTCTGTAAAAATGATGTTTTCAGACAGTGGGGCCAGCTAATGAAAACAACCCTGACATGAAATAGAATATTGTCTCCTTTTTTGCACGAAAGGTGGGTTAGTGGACAGGGAAATGGGGTTCCGTTAACCAGAAATGGCTATGCTGAAGTACTGTGTTTTTAATTTTTGTCTGTCTTAGCAGTGCATTTTTTGGTCACAACGCACAATAAAACAAATGCCCCATGTTTCAGTATCATCATTCCCACCTGTGGTCTGCCTCTACAATGATTGTGTGTGTGTCTTGGTGTGAAGACTAGACACAAGTATTCATCCACTGAGTGAAATAATGGATTATTTTTGTTTTATACTCCTGGCGTCTTCGTTGGGAAGTGCTTGCTGCTGAGCGGTTGAATGACAAGTTTTGACCAGTGTAGGTTCCCTTGGGCGCTACAATGTATAGCACATGAAGGTTGCCTTTGAAACGAGTCTACCTTTTCCATATTTGCATTTGAAGAGCAAGCTGATTGTACTCTCATTGCACAGCAATTTAGGGGGGCATAGCTGCCTGACGATAGGGAAAATATTTCACTTTTATGGTTGGTTTTACTAACCCATATTGAATAAATCCAAGAGTAACAGAGAACTAAAAATGTTATTTCATTAGCATTGACGTAACTGGGATTTCAGACATCAGGCCAGGACTATCGAGTCTGAGTGGAACCTTTTTAAATCATATGAACTGCTGTCCAGGAATATGTCTACAAAACTAAATTATCATTCATCCTACCTAAAAATGCAATCTAGTCCAGGTCCCTGCTTAATCTCTGTGAAACAGACCCCTTATGTGTGCTTACGCTACTCTTTCTGTCAACTCTCTGACTACCCAGAATCCTCCACTTCCAATCCTAAAGTAGGCCCTATATTCAAAGGTTAGGTGGAGAGTGAGGTCAAACCTTGGTGCCCCTGGTCACCCTGACTGACTGCAGACTGACAGAGGGCTAGCCCTGAGTGAGCCCTGCCTGCCTGCCCTGGCTCTGTGGCTAGAACTACTGCTGATGCTGAGCCTTTTACAGACACTGGGGCATTCACGCAAGGCAGCTATGGCAGGAATGTCCACATGCATTTACATTTAGCATTTTTTTGTATATTGTTTCAGGGTCAGCCGGCCCTACAAGTGTTTGGGGCACAATTGTCACAAACCTCTTCTCTCCTTCTCTTGACTCACCCTACTACTGAGCTCTCTGACAGACCAGCTATTTTAGATTTACAGGGGACGACTGTGGCCAGAATTACACAAGTCACACAGCCCTCTCTCGCCTTAGATCTTTTGCTACTAAAGGGGCGATGTGACATTTCATGAAAGGATTGCTCCGAGGAATAACTCTCAGAGCATTGTGACCTCAATCTTCATCCTGTTCCATCTGAGTTGGCTTTCTCCGTTGTGACTTCCTAGGATTCATTATGTGCCAGTCTATATGCTGAGGTAAGGGGGGGGAAATGGCACAATTGGAACCATCAGACGCTAGTAAATAGTATTATTCTCTGATCCATTGATTTTGATTGTCAGTGCTGTTCTTGGCTTCAAGTACATGTCAGAAAGAATTCAGTCTGCTTTTTAATTCAGTGGTTCGCTTGATCTCCAGCGTTTCCAGGAATACCTACGTGCTTTCACATCGGCTTGCATTAAATGGGTGATAGGCTCATGAGCAGACGGAGTGTGTGTACACACACGCTCAGCTTGTTGGTCTATGGACGCACATCCAAACACGGACGCACATTCAATTAGGACTTCATATACATCTATGAGTCACAGTCGGCTCCTGCGTCTTTCAACAGCGGACATCCATGCCCAGATTGACCACGATGTCCATTATGAGTCAGTTCTTATCTCTTTGAGCCTGGTGGGTCTTTATAGAGGAGTGTCCGTGTGTGTCTCTTAGTACATGTGATCATTAACACGATAGCTCTGGGTTTCCTGTTCCCTCCATCCGGAGCCATCCACCCCGGTGGTAACCGGCGGCGACACAGGGATCTAAATATACAGTCAAGTCTCTTGTTGACAAAGGGAATAGACAGAAATTGCTGTAGAAATGGAGAGAAACTGTATTTTGTCCCGCTGTCTGCGGCAGTCCAGTAAATGTAATAGTCGTTCATTTAAGGGATAAACAAAATGACTGGTTTGGCCCTGCCAGACCCACAGGCTCAAATGATATAATGTGGAAAGTTTCCCTCTCTCTTGCTCCTGGGTCAAAAGCCAGTGTGGTAATTTATTTAAAAACCCATATCATCCTCTTTGACAGACCTTCAGTCTTGTTGTTTTGAGTTGCCTACATCTTAAGTGCTCTTGAGCTGGCTTTTGTGCAATCTAATTTTGATCCGACATTTCTACCTCATTGTACAGCTCATTGTCCATATTCAATACTTAGTCCAGATTCGTATTAGTGCCTAGTCAGTGATTCAGAGCCATTTTCCAGGCCTGGTCAGACTCCGATCTGGTCAGTGTGAAACCGCCTTTTGAGGGTGTGCAGTCAGTAATAGAGCGGTGGCTCAGTTAGCAGTGATTTGGAGATGGCTCTTCCCATGCCGCACAAACCAGACCCGTCAGCCAAAAGGCCTGGGAGCTGGAAGACCTTGAGGAGCTCAGGCCCTCTCCCTACAATGAACCTCTTAATACTTTCCACCCATACCTTCAGCTCTCTCCATTGAAATATAGCTATTTTGACTGCTTCGTCCTCATGACACACAATACCCTTCCAGACTGGGTCTTTCCAAAGCAAAGAAACTAGCTAACATGATCAAGATGTGGCTCGGGCTCATGCTTTGAGGTTCCAAGCTCCATGCGCGCAGGTCCACTCTAAAATGCATCGGAGGAAATTCACGCTAAACCTATGTATTTGTTTGATTTTACAGTGAGACTTGGAAAGGCGTTTTGTACCCCGGCCCTAGTCCGTGCGCTAGGCGTCTGGAGGGTTCATGCTCAATTCTTTAGTATCTGGACGGCAGAGTTCATGTACTGTTTAATTTAGTTCTGTCCTCATTGCCTTAAGTCAGTGGGTTCAAAGAATTTTTTTAAAGACTTCTTCTCAGGCTCATTTTAAGGTCACTAAAGCGCTGATGAAATAAGTTGTTCCACTATGAACAACCAAGATTAGCTTATTTCACCTGGGATTGCTCTCACAGCAGAGGGCCATGGAGCTGACATTATAATAAGATGGCATATCCCTTTGGTCACGGCTGGGAAATGCTATTTTAGAAATCTCCTTGTCTCCCATCTCTCCTCACACTTGGTCATGGTCTGTTAACTCTTTCTTAGTCATCGATATCCCCTTTTACTTGACTTCTTTTACCTCTCTTGGCCTCACTTGCTTACTCTCCCCTCTCTCAACATCGCTATTGTTATCGCACACAATATTTCTTCCTTTTGGCATTTGTCCTCCTCTCAGGCAGCAAGTCCATGCTGGTTTGGGAGTCTGCAAGTCCTATCTGCTCCCATAAAACACACCGTTCCCATTTCCCCAGCCCCAAACTCGGCACACATTCCACATCATATGGTGTCCCTTAATGACCCCTGGAAATTGTGTGTGTGTGTGTGCTCACTTCTCCCTCCTCTCCAGAAATATGTACGACTTTGCCAAAGAAAAGCCAGAACACCCACTGTAACAGAGCAAAAAGTAAAGAAGAGAGAAGACTTAACCGAGACCACTGACTTTCCGCAGCATGGAGGAAACTCCTCTCCTTCACCCTTCTGCTACCTCAGAGCACTGCTGCCACAGATGGAGATTGCTGCTGGTGTGTCCTATTTGACAAGTAGAAAGGGATGTGTAAACATGAAACAGAAATATGTTCTCCCTGTCTGCTCTGAGTGGTGTGGGCATAGCGTGTTTTCTGAACTTGGTTACCCGAGGGGCTGGTGTTCCCGGCACTTCACACTGAGGGCTAACACCTGCCATGGTAACAGAGATGTGTTGGCAGGTGCTGGCTGGCCGTACCCTGTTTCATTAGTTTATTCAAAGTTCACCGGAAGTGGAACATTTAATTTGAAAAGCCCCAGGGTTGCATGGGTACTTAAAGGCGTGGATATAAAAGTTGTGATTGTCACTACAGAAGCTGTATATTATCCATAGTGGATTACCATCACAGTCACTCCATTTGTCAATAGATTAATTTGTAGCAGTGAATGGAAGACGTTAGGCTGTGTGTACGGTTTTTGGCCATATCTTGACCAAGAAAATATCACTTAAATCTGTATCGGCCTAGAATTTTCACTACCGTTCAAAAGTTAGGGGTCACTTAGAAATGTCCTCGTTTTTGAAAGAAAAGCATGTTTCTTGTCCATTAAAATAACATGACATGATCAGAAATGCAGTGTAGACATTAATGTTGTAAATGACTTTTGTAGCTGGAAACGGCTGATTTTATAATGGAATATCTACATAGGCGTACAGAGATCCATTATCAGAAACCATCACTCCTGTGGCACGTTCTGTTGGCTAATCCAAGTTTATCATTTTAAAAGGCCAATTGATCATTAGAAAACCCTTTTGCAATTATGTTAGCACAGCTGAAAACTGTTGTGCTGATTTTTAAAAAGCAATAAATCTGGCCTTTAGACTAGTTGAGTATCTGGAGCATCAGCATTTGTGGGTTCGATTACAGGCTCAAAATGGCTCGAAACAAACGACTTTCTTCTGAAGCTCATCAGTCTATTCTTGTTCTGAGAAATGAAGGCTATTCCATGCGAGAAGTTGCCAAGAAGCTGAAGATCTCGTACAACTCCCTTCACAGAACAGCCCAAACTGGCTCTAACCAGAATTGAAAGTAGATTAGTGTCTAGTTTGAGAAACCGACGCCTCACAAGTCCTCAACTGGCAGCTTCATTAATTAGTACCTGCAAAACACCAGTCTTAACGTCAACAGTGAAGAGGCGTCTCCAGGATGCTGGCCATCTAGTCAAAGTTGCAAAGAAAAAGCCATTTCTCAGATTGGCCAATAAAAAGAAAAGATGGGCAAAAGAACACAGACACTGGACAGAGGAACCCTGCCTAGAAGGCCAGCATCCCGGAGTCACCTCTTCACTGTTGACGTTGAGACTGGTGTTTTGCGGGTACTATTTAATGAAGCATATAAATGATCAGTGGAGAGGTCTGTCTGCCTACAGGCCCGCTGGTGACACGGGTAGGGGCTACCCTTTTTGGTGCGATAGTGTGAAAAGCTCATAATGCTCCTGTTTTGATTTAATATGTATACTTCCTAGAAAATGGTTCCTCTTAATATAATTGTGTTTCCTTCAGTTAGACTGACTCAAAGTGTTGGGCCTCTGCCCTCGTGGTGACGCAACCCATTTGGTTAACCCGTAAGAGGCAAGAGTCATTGTGTGTTTGCACACGCCAATATCTCTCCTAAATGAAGATGTGTCTGTTGTGAGAGAGAACTAGATGATGGTATGAGAATTGGGGGCACAGATGCAATCTCGGCAGCGTGGCCTGCACTGTGTTTCTGGGAAGTGGTGCTGCTGACTGTATAGGGAGCTCTGGAGCCTGTTCACTTGCTTTAGATAAGACTTACCACTTACCAACCTGGCCCACCTCACCCGCTAAGTGCCTCGCACACTAAGTGCTGTCTTACTCAAAGAAAGTTAGCAAATATACTGTACCGGCAGTGGAACGGAGTGTTCAGACTTTGTTTGTTTGTCATGAACTGGGATGGAAACAATGCGAAATGCAAACACTTTTTAGGATTGGTGGATTTTTTGGGATACAATGTCACAAGTAACAGGCTTTTCCTCAGTCTATTGCTGTGGTGGTACTGTAGTTTTTTGGTAGTAATTTCTTTTAGATTTTTGAATACATTTTTACTTGGCTTGTCCTTCAAAATGTGCTTTTAATGTCACATGCACAAGTACAGTAAAATGCCTTTATTGCAGACTCTAAACCCAACAATACAATATTCAATAACAATGTGTTATAACTTTTGCAACCTCCTGAGGGGAGAGGCACTGTCGCGCCTTCACGACTGTGTGTCTGTCTTTGGACCATTTTAAGTTGAGTGATTTTGGAGGAACTTGAAGCTGTCTAACAGGCTCCACTGTTCTGGGGAGGCTTTCCACTGATGTAGGAACATTACTGCTGGACTTGATTCCATTCAGCCACAAGAGCATTAGTGAGGTCGGGCACTGACCTTGGGCGATTAGGCCTAGCTTGCAGTCTGCATTCCAATTAATCCAAAATGTGTTCGATGGGGTTGAGGTCAGGGTTCTGTGCAGGCCAGTCAAGTTCTTCCACACCGATCTCGACAAACCATTACTGTATGGACCTCACTTTGTGCACAGGGGAATGGTCATGCTGAAACAGGAAAGGGCCTTCCAACTTTGTGGCAACAGTTTGGGGAAGCACAGAATCGTCTAGAATGTCAACGAATGCTGTAACATTAAGATTTCCCTTCACTGGAACAAGGGGCCTAGCCCGAACCATGAAAAACAGCCCCAGACCATTATTCCTCTTCCACTAATTCTCTAGGCAAAGTTGCAAAGAAAAAGCCATATCTCAGACTGGCCAATAAAAATAAAAGATTAAGATGGGCAAAATAACAGACACTGGACATAGGAACTCTGCATAGAAGGCCAACATCCCGGAGTCGCCTCTTCACTGTTGATGTTCAGACTGATGTTTTGTGGGTACTATTTAATGAAGCTGCCAGTTGAGGACTTGGGAGGCGTCTGTTTCTCAAACTAGACGCTCTAATGTACTTTTCCTCTTGCTCAGTTGTGCACTGCGGCCTCCCACTCCTCTTTCAATTCTGGTTAGAGCCAGTTTGGGCTGTTCTGTGAAGGGAGTTGTATGAGATCTTCAGCTTCTTGGCAACTTCTCGCATGGTATAGCCTTCATTTCTCAGAACAAGAATAGCCTGATGAGTTTCAGAAGGAAGTAGTTTGTTTCTGGCCATTTTGAGTCTGTAATCAAACCCAGAAATGCAGAGGCTCCAGATACTCAACTAGTCTAAAGAAGGCCAGTTTTATTGCTTCTTTAATCAGCACAAGTTTTCAGCTGTGCTAACATAATTGCAAAAGTTTTTTTTAATGATCAATTATTCTTTTTTAAATTGATAAACTTGGATTAACTAACACAATGTGCCATTGGAACACAGGAGTGATGGTTTGCGTATAATGGTCCTCTGTACGCCTATGTAGATATTCCATGAACATCTGCAGTTTCCAGCTACAATAGTCATTTACAACATTAACAATGTCTACACTGTATTTGTGATCAATTTCATGTTATTTTAATGGACAAAAAATGTGCTTTTCTTTCAAAAATGAGGAAATTTCTAAGTGACCCCTAACTTTTGAATGGTGTGTGTATATGTGCATACAGTTAACTCGTTTTTCAAAAACTCCACAAATTCTTGTTAACAAACTATAGTTTTGGCAAGTCTGTTAGGACATCTACTTTGTGCATGACACAAGTCATTTTTCCAACAATTGTTTACAGACAGATTATTTCACTTATAATTCACTATCACAATTCCAGTGGGTCAGAAGTTTACATACACAAGCTGCCTTTAAACAGCTTGGAAAATTCCAGAAAATGTGATGGCTTTAGGAGCTTCTGATAGGCTAATTGACATAATATGAGTCAATTGGAGGTGTACCTGTGGATGTATTTCAAGGCCTACCTTCAACCTCAGTGCCTCGTTGCTTGACATCATGGGGAAATCAAAATAAATCAGCCAAGACCTCCACAAGTCTGGTTCATCCTTGGGAGCAATTTTCAAACGCCTGAAGGTACCACATTCATCTGTGCGTACTATTGTTTGTAAGTATAAACACCATGGTACCACGCAGCCGTCATACCGCTCAGGAAGGAGACACGTTCTGTCTCCTAGAGATGATTGTACTTTGGTGTGCAAATCAATCTCAGAACAACAGCGAAAGACCTTGTGAAGATACTGGAGGAAACGGGTACAAAAGTATCTACATCCACAGTAAAACGAGTTCTATATCGACACAAGGCCACTCAGCAAGGAAGAAGCCACAGCTCCAAAACTGCTATAAAAAAAATACAGACTACGGTTTGCAACTGCACATGGGGACAAAGATCATACTTTTTGGAGAAATGTCCTCTGGTCTGATGAAACAAAAATGGAACTGTTTGGCCATAATGACCATTGTTATGTTTGGAGGAAAAAGGGGGAGGCTTGCAAGCTGAAGAACACCATCCCAACCGTGAAGCACAGGGGTGGCAGAATCATGTTGTGGGGGTGCTTTGCTGCAGGAGGAACTGGTGCACTTCACAAAATAGATGGCATCATGAGGTAGGAAAATTATGTGGATATATTGAAGCAACTCAAGACATCAGTCAGGAAGTTAAAGCTTGTTCGCAAATGGGTCTTCCAAATGGACAATGACCCCAAGCATACTTCTAAAGTTGTGGCAAAATGGCTTAAGGACAACAAAGTCAAGGCATTGGAGTGGCCATCACAAAGCCCTGACCTCAATCCTACAGAACATTTGTGGGCAGAACTTAAAGTGTGTGCAAGCAAGGAGGCCTACAAACCTGACTCAGTTACACCAGCTCTGTCAGGAGGAATTGGCCAAAATTCACCCAACTTATTGTGGGAAGCTTGTGGAAGGCTACCTGAAACGTTTTGACCCAAGTTAAGCAATTTAAAGGCAATGCTACCAAATACTAATTGAGTGTATGCAAACTTCTGACCCACTGGGAATGTGATGAAAGAAACAAAAGCTGAAATAAATCACT
The DNA here is from genome assembly GCF_057628025.1 of Oncorhynchus mykiss. NCBI lineage: Eukaryota > Metazoa > Chordata > Actinopteri > Salmoniformes > Salmonidae > Oncorhynchus > Oncorhynchus mykiss. Next base: position 41,107,091 of record NC_143023.1, read on the forward strand.
CTCTACTATTATTCTGACATTCTTAAAATAAAGTGGTGATCCTAACTGACCTAAGACGGGGACATTTTTACTCTGATTAAATGTCAGGAATTGTGAAAAACTGAGTTGAAATGTATTTGGCTAAGGTGTATGTATACTTCCGACTTCAACTGTGTGTGAGATATATAAACTCAAAGGTACTTCCTGAAAATCCAAATAACTTCAGATCTTCATTGTAAAGCGTTTAAACACTGTTTCCCGTGCTTGTTCAATGAACCATAAACAATTAATAAACATGCACCTGTGGAACAGTCGTTAAGACACTAACAGCTTACAGGTGGTAGGCAATTAAGGATACAGTTATGAAAACTTAGGACACTAAAGAGGCCGTTCTACTGGGTCCCTACTCATCTGCGTAAATGTGCCTTAGGCATGCTGCAATGAGGCATGAGAACGGCAGATGTTGCCAGGGCAATAAATTGCATTGTCCGTACTATGAGACGCTAAAGTCAGCGCTTCGGGAGACAGGACGGGCAGCTGATCGTCCTCGCAGTGGCAGACCACGTGTAACAACACCTGCACAGGATTGGTAACATCACACCTACGGGACCGGTAGAGGATGGCAACAACAACTGCCCGAGTTACACCAGGAACGCACAATCACTCCATCAGTGCTCAGACTGTCCGCAATAGGCTGAGAGAGGCTGGACTGAGGGCTTGTTGGCCTGTTGTAAGGCAGGTCCTCACCAGACATCACTGGCAGCAATGTCGACTATGGGCACAAACCTACCGTCACTGGACCAGACAGGACTGGCAAAAAGTGCTCTTCACTGACTCGTCGCGGTTTTGTCTCACCGGGGTGATGGTCTGATTGTGTGTGTGTGTGTGCATATCACCGAATTTTAATATGCTGTTGTAGAGAGCACGTTCCATTTCATAAGTCATATTTTCCCATCTCAAGAGCTCAAATTTAAGAAAAGTGCCAAAAAGGGGTTGACGATTGTATCTTAAATCAGCCATAACTCCCCTAGTGACAGGGAATGTGCAACAGGGAGGGGCAATTTCATGCAAGCTTAACAACAAAGTTACTTGTTAAAACATGCCTAGCCCGCCTATCTATCTATCTATCTATATGGGTTACAGGGTCGACGTGTTATGCTCTATACCACAAAACACCAGAAAATGAAAAAAAAAGAAAGAGTAGAACCAGCTCACCTGCTTTCACACTGATTTGACTTCATGTTCAATGTTTCTTTTGAAAAAATCTTTTAACAAGGAATATTTTCACCATATTAAAATATCACACAAAATATATAATAATCTTCAGGAATGACTTTGTCAAAGCAATTACAGTGCCTTGCGAAAGTATTCGGCCCCCTTGAACTTTGCGACCTTTTGCCACATTTCAGGCTTCAAACATAAAGATATAAAACTGTATTTTTTTGTGAAGAATCAACAACAAGTAGGACACAATCATGAAGTGGAACGACATTTATTGGATATTTCAAACTTTTTTAACAAATCAAAAACTGAAAAATTGGGCGTGCAAAATTATTCAGCCCCCTTAAGTTAATACTTTGTAGCGCCACCTTTTGCTGCGATTACAGCTGTAAGTCGCTTGGGGTATGTCTCTATCAGTTTTGCACATCGAGAGACTGAAATTTTTGCCCATTCCTCCTTGCAAAACAGCTCGAGCTCAGTGAGGTTGGATGGAGAGCATTTGTGAACAGCAGTTTTCAGTTCTTTCCACAGATTCTCGATTGGATTCAGGTCTGGACTTTGACTTGGCCATTCTAACACCTGGATATGTTTATTTTTGAACCATTCCATTGTAGATTTTGCTTTATGTTTTGGATCATTGTCTTGTTGGAAGACAAATCTTCGTCTCAGTCTCAGGTCTTTTGCAGACTCCATCAGGTTCTTCCAGAATGGTCCTGTATTTGGCTCCATCCATCTTCCCATCAATTTTAACCATCTTCCCTGTCCCTGCTGAAGAAAAGCAGGCCCAAACCATGATGCTGCCACCACCATGTTTGACAGTGGGGATGGTGTGTTCAGCTGTGTTGCTTTTACGCCAAACATAACGTTTTGCATTGTTGCCAAAAAGTTCAATTTTGGTTTCATCTGACCAGAGCACCTTCTTCCACATGTTTGGTGTGTCTCCCAGACACACCAAACATGTGGCAAACTTTAAACGACACTTTTTATGGATATCTTTAAGAAATGGCTTTCTTCTTGCCACTCTTCCATAAAGGCCAGATTTGTGCAATATACGACTGATTGTTGTCCTATGGACAGAGTCTCCCACCTCAGCTGTAGATCTCTGCAGTTCATCCAGAGTGATCATGGGCCTCTTGGCTGCAGCTCTGATCAGTCTTCTATTTGTATGAGCTGAAAGTTTAGAGGGACGGCCAGGTCTTGGTAGATTTGCAGTGGTCTGATACTCCTTCCATTTCAATATTATCGCTTGCACAGTGCTCCTTGGGATGTTTAAAGCTTGGGAAATCTTTTTGTATCCAAATCCGGCTTTAAACTTCTTCACAACAGTATCTCGGACCTGCCTGGTGTGTTCCTTGTTCTTCATGATGCTCTTTGCGCTTTTAACGGACCTCTGAGACTATCACAGTGCAGGTGCATTTATACGGAGACTTGATTACACACAGGTGGATTGTATTTATCATCATTAGTCATTTAGGTCAACATTGGATCATTCAGAGATCCTCACTGAACTTCTGGAGAGAGTTTGCTGCACTGAAAGTAAAGGGGCTGAATAATTTTGCACGCCCAATTTTTTAGTTTTTGATTTGTTAAAAAAGTTTGAAATATCCAATAAATGTCGTTCCACTTCATGATTGTGTCCCACTTGTTGTTGATTCTTCACAAAAAAATACAGTTTTATATCTTTATGTTTGAAGCCTGAAATGTGGCAAAAGGTCGCAAAGTTCAAGGGGGCCGAATACTTTCGCAAGGCACTGTATATAACTAGGGCTTTACAATGATGGTGAAAACTTTTGTGGTTAAGTGAGTTAAAATCTTCCTCAAAGTGATGTGAGTGGGAGGCATTGGGAAGGTGGGGGATCAATAGGGAATGTTCTGGATGAGGAGTTTTTATTGGTTTCTCAGTCAAACTGAATTGGAAACCAATTTACAAACATAATTATATGATGTTATCCTGGGTAGAATACATTTATATTCCGGACATTGCTCATTCTGATATTTCTTAATTTCTTTAACTTTTTGGATTATGTGTGTATTGTATTACTGAAATTTTGGAGCTAGAAACGCAAGCAATTCGCTTCCCTTGCGATAACATATGCAAATATTTTTTGGATGTGACTAAACTTTGATTTTGGTTACAGGCTACAATTTGTTGCGCTTCTGCAGGGTCATCACCTCAACTGTTTCGGTGGATTCAGTGCCTGTTTTGAGGGAGGTAATATCCTCAATCAGTGTTTTTTTATGTCGGATCCAGGACGGCTGGTGCAGCCGGTCTTTCCTGGTTCCGAAATGCATTCAAGACTTTACCCCTGTTCTATACTTACAGTTCAGAAAGTATTCATACCCGTTGACATTTTCCACATTTTGATGTTACAGCTAGAATTTAAAATTGATTAAATTGCGATGGGCTTTGTTACACCGACCACAACAGTTGACTACTCCAATTTCAACACTTTAATCAAATCAGTAGGCCTAATATACCATATACAGTGCCTTCAGAATGTATTCACACCCCTGGACTTTTTCCACATTACAGCCTGAATTTAAAATAGGTTGAATTGATATGTTGTCACTGGTCTACACACAATAACACATAATGTAAAAGTGGAATTACATATTTTTTTTTTTTACAGTTTTACAAGTTAATTAAAAATGAAAAGCTAAAATGTCTTGTCAATTATTCAACTCCTTGGTTATGGCAAGCCTAAATAAGTTCAGTAGAAAAATATGCATAAGTTACAAGTTGCGTAATAGTGTTTAACATTATTTTTTTTGAATGACTACCTCATCTCTGTACCCCAGACATACAATTATCTGTAAGGTCCCTCAGTCGAGCAGTGAATTTCAGGCGCAGATTCAACCACAAATAACAGGGAGGTTTTCCAATGTCTTGCAAAGAAGGGCACCTTTTGGTAGATGTGTTTTTAAAAAATAAAATACAAATTTAAGAGCAGACAATGAATATCCCTTTGAGTATGGGGAAGTTATTAATTGCACTTTGGATGGTGTATTAATACATCCAGTCACTACAAAGATACTGGCGTCCTTCCTAACTCAGTTGCCGGAGAGAAGGAAACTGCTCAGAGATTTCAATTACATAGTTTTCCCTTCTCACACCCATTAACTGAGGATGGATCAACAACATTGTAGTTACTCCACGATACTAACCTAATTGACTGAGTAAAAAGAAGTGTGTACATAAATAAATATTCCAAAACATGCATCCTGTTTGCAACAGTATGTGCCAAAGCAATTCACTTTTTGTCCTGAATACAAAGTGCTATGTATGGGGAAAATCCAATTCAGCACATTACTGAATACCACTCTCCATATGTTTTAAGCATAGTGGTGGCTGGATCATGTTATCGGTATGCTTGTGATCATTAAGGATTGGAGTTTTTCAGGAGAAAAAATTTGCTTCGAATGGAGCTAAACACAGGCAAAATCCTAGAGGAAACTCCCCTTTTCAGCAGGACAATAAGCTAAAACACAAGGCCAAATCTACACCATAGATGCTTACCAAAAAGACAGTGAATGTTCCTGAGTGGCCGAGTTACAGTTGTATCTTAAATCTATGGCAAGACCTGAAAATAGTTGTCTAGCAATGATCTACAACCAATTTGAGCTTGAAGAATTTTTAAAAGAATAATGGCCACATTTTGCACAATCCAGGTTAGAGGTCGACCGATTTCAATTTCATGACGATCAATAATCAGCCTTTTTGGATGCCGATTTATGGCCAATTTACATTGCAATCCACGAGGAGACTGGCAGGCTGACCACCTGCTACTCGAGTGCAGCGTCAAAAGGACCTTGTGGCTGCAAGGAGCCAAGGTAAGTTGCTAGCTAGCATTAAACTTATCTTATAAAAAAGAATCAATCTTCACATAATCACTAGTTAACTACACATGGTGGTTGATATTACTAGGTTAACTAGCGTGTCCTATGTTGCATATAATCAATATGGTGCCTGTTAATTTCTCATCGAATCACAACCTACTTCACCAAACGGGTGGCGATTTTAACAAAAGCGCATTCGTGAAAAAAGCACAATTGTTGCACAAATGTACCTAGCTATAAACATCCATGCCTTTCTTAAAAAATCAATACACACACATAGTCGACACGTCATACTTCTTATAATAACTACAACTTTAAACTGGGAATATTGAAGACTCATGTTAAAAGGAACCACCGGCTTTCATATGTTCTCATGTTCTGAGCAAGGAACTTCAACGTTAGCTTTTTTACATGGCACATATTGCACTTTTTCTTTCTTCTTCAACACTGTGTTTTTGCATTATTTAAACCAAATTGAACATGCTTCATTATTTATTTGAGACCAAATTGATTTTATTTATGTATTATATTAAGTTAAAATATGTGTTCATTTGTTCATTCAATATTGTTTTAATTGTCATTTATTACGTGTGTATGCATGCATGCAAATTATGTATTTCTAAAAACATGTTTTCACTTTGTCGTTATTGTGGGGCGGGGTGTGTGTATGTATTTAATATATTTTAAATTCAGGCTGTTACACAAAGTGGAATAAGTCAAGGGGTATTTATACTTTCTGAAGGCACTCAGTCTATGAATTCAGAATACTCACAAGTCACCGGTTATTACAGTCGACTGGCTGGGGGCAAGCAGTGTTACACACACACACACACACACAGTACCAGTCAAAAGTTTGGACACATTTACTCATTCAAGGGTTTTCCTTAATTTGCACAATTATTTACATTGTAGAATAATAGTGAAGACATCAACACTATGAAATAACACATGGAAGGAATCATGTAGTAACCAAAAAAGTGTTAAACAAAGTGGTTTCTTGGCAGCAATTTGACCATGAAGGCCTAATTCACGTGGTCTCCTCTGAACAGTTGATATTTGAGATGTCTGTTACTTGAACTCTCTGAAACATTTATTTGTGCTGCAATGGGAAGTGCAGTTAACTCTAATGAACTTATCCTCTGCAGCAGAGGTACACTACCGGTCAAAAGTTTTAGAACACCTACTCATTCAAGGGTTTTTATTTTTATTTGTACTATTTTCTACATTGTAGATTAATAGTGAAGACATCAACTTGTTGCCAGAATATGGACTTGGTCTTTTACCAAATAGGACGACCTTCTGTATACCACCCCTACCATGTCACAACACAACTGATTTGGCTCAAACTTATTAAGAAGGAGAGAAATTCCACAAATTAAGACACACCTGTTAATTGAAATGCATTCCAGGTGATTACCTCATGAAGCTGGTTGAGAGAATGCCAGGAGTGTGCAAAGCGGTCATCGAGGCAAAGGGTGGCTACTTTGAAGAATCTCAAATATAAAATATATTTTGATTTGTTTAACACTTTTTTGGGGGTACTACATAATTCCGTGTGTTATTTCATAGTTTTTATGTCTAAAATGTAGAAAATAGTAAAAAAAACTAAGAAAAACCCTGGAATGAGTAGGTGTGTCAACTTTTCACTGGTACTGGACAAGCTGGTCTCTCTAGGCTTGATAGGAAACCAGAAAAAAGCTGTCAGACTTAATCTCACCGCATTCCATTCTCCAACGAGACTCGCACACAAATTACGCTTTTCTCTCCATTGGGTGTGTCCAGATTCTGGCTCTGATTAGCCATATTTCAGCTGCATCACGCAGTGCTTTTTTGCCAGTGCCTACGCCTACTGGGGATGATGGCTTCTGTGATAGAAGCCCCCCCCTAGGGCTATTGTTGTAGCCTTTCCTGTGCTGAGTGCTAGTTGCTCACCTAGTCTCATCTCACAGCTTAAACCAATCTTTTTGGGTGTCCAGGCCTATAGGCCAATTTATTGTCAGTGTGCTGCCGTGGGTTCAGTTGTGCCCTGCAGTGTGATCACGTCAAACCCCCCCCCCCCCCCCCCCCCCGGTGGGTGGGTTTTACTGTTAGATGGCAACTCAATTCGGGGGTTATGGACAGTGGCACGGGTTATGGACAGTGGAATTACCTAAGGCTCCTATCATATCTGGCGCTCAGGCAGGATATTTGGTTCCTATGGGTCCGGCCCTTGAGGGGGCCAATCTGATGGAGCCTTCAACCCGAAAGTCATAGCTATGTCCTACAGGTCTTTTAGCTTTTTGAGTTATTTCCCATTTTGCGTCCTTTTTGCTTCTGAAGAGCAGCTGAGTTTAAATACCCAGTGTCCAGTAATAGCATTATGCACGTACATTGAGCGGATCTGGGATATCCGGTTATGTGACCAGCTTTGTTTTGCTAATCCAGCTGGTAGCTAATGATTAGCAGACGCTCTCCCCTGGCAGGCCCAATGTTAGAGCCTGTATCTGCTTACTGGGTCGCACTTATTCTATAATATCTTTGGTCCGTCATAAGCCGAAAGGCCCTGGAAACAATCACTAGCGACAATGTCACACGAAGAAAGAGCCTTGTGGTTTTTGGTGCTGGCTCCCTACATATTTATTGTTGAAGCCAATGTCTGTAATTACAATATTAACAAATGCTCTGGTCTGGCCTAGTGGGGTTGCGTGCTTATTGGCCAGTATGTCATAACCTTGTCATGTGTCCTTACTGTGGTGATGTTTCGGCGGTTATATCAGTGGAAAATGACTCATGGTTGTTTTTCGGTGGTGGCTCTCGCTCGCTGCCTGGTGAAATTATGGCGTGACCCGACACTGCCGGAGGCATAGCCTGTGGTGGACTGGTGAGTAGTTTTTCAGACGACAGGGACTTATTCAGGTGAAATAAAGTTTTATCCATAGTGTTATATTAAGCCCATTGTTGATTTTTACTGCCTTTGTTTCAACACTGTTTGTGAGATTAATATGGTGTCTCTTGATCTGCAACTCTTCATTCAGGCTCTCTCTCATCACCTTTTCCTCCTCTCTCTATCACTCACTCACACTGCTTTCCCATTGACTTTCCAGGCTGCAGCCAGCGTTCTACATTCCTCGGCAATGGAGATTTCTAGAATTCCTCTCCTGTGTCACCTTCTAGCGGAGGCCAGGCTTACATTTCCTAAATCCACACAGAGGCATTAAAAAAAGGGTGAGAGGAACAAGAGGCTCTTTATCCTTTTTTGGAGGCACTTTTTCCTAGAGGAGTTCAGGGATGTGGTGCAGATTGAATCTAAAGTGGTCTAACTGGCCACAGGAAGCTGACGGTCAGGGTTGACATGACATACAGTCAGTGTGGGTGCTTTGAGACAACCCTACTGTGTACAAGTGAGTGATGCACAGCCATTGGCACCTTACAGATGCACGCATTGGGAAAGATGCGCACACACACACAGTGATGGAGAATAGGCCTGGTCAATAATGAGCCACCAATTCCCCACTGCACTGATGCGTTTTCCCTGTTTTTGTTTTCATAAATTGGCACAACCGACACTTACAGCAGGGGCTGATGGTGTTCTCTTGAGATTGAACCTGTGAAAGCGTAAGCCACTTAACATTTGATGGGCTGCTGGGTCGTCAGTTTTCCACTCGGCGATAGGAAACTATTGGATAAGGGTCTGGACAGATTAAGATCATTAAGGTCAGCTTGGAGCATGGACTGGTAGCAGCAGGCCTGAGTGGAAAAAAATAGTGAGAGAGAGACCGGGCTGTTAGTCATGAGGATGGTACTGGGATCCAGGGTCCAGCACGGCCTCAGAGAGAGCGAGAGACAGGGAGGGAATGCTTTGTTGTTTAACAGGGGACGTTCAAATAAAATTGTATTTGTCACATGCGCCGAATACAACCGGTACATAGACCTTACAGTGAAATGCTTACTTACAAGCCCTTAATTGTTCAACTATTTACTAAAATAAAGTTTAAAAAATAAACAAGAAAATGGAGAAATAGCAAATGATTAAAAAGCAACAATAAAATTAGCAGTAGCGAGGCTATATACACGGGGTACCAGTGCAGGGGGCACAGGTTAGTTGAGGTAATTGAGGTGGTATGTACATGTAGGTAGAGGTAAAGTGATTATGCATAGATAATAAACAGAGAGTAGCAGCAGTGTAAAAATGGGGGTGGGGGACAATGCAAACAGTCCAGGTAGCCATTTGATTAGCTGTTAAGGAATCTCAGCTTGAGGGGGTAGAAGCTGTTAGTGAAGACACTGTCCAGCTGGTCAGCGCATGCTCTGAGCACGTGTCCTGGTAATCCGTCTGGCCCTGCTGCCTTGAGAATGTTAACCTGTTTAAAGGTCTTACTCACATCGGCTACAGAGAACGTGATCATATGACACAAGTTAAACTCCCCCTTTGTTACATTTCCCAACGTCTACAGACCACTGCTCATGCCCTATCAGAGCTGTTCGTCAGGTCCTATGGTCTGTGCTCCGAGTTGTTGATGGCGTTATGGTTTAAGGGCAGAAAGGTAGTGTAATTTGATGGGATGTCGGGAGTTATTTCTGTCTGAGGTCTCCCCTGGTGTCCTAACTCTTCTCTCTGTAGGCAGGCTTGGACAAGGGCCCAGTGCCTGAAACATTTTCCTCCCACTCTCTGTGCTTTAACTGGCCTCCCACTCACCCCTCCCGCTAATCGTGCAGCGCCACTTAAAAGGACTGAGTAACGAGTCAAGCTGCGCCGCGACTACCATTTGTCATTGCGATCTCAAGGCGGCGGTGTGAGTTAGGACCCGGCGGCGATGATTACAGGGTGGGCCGGGCGACTCAAAGCCTAAAGGGGCCACAACTCCTCGCTGGTTGCAGGGTTCCCCATCTTCACTTCTTGTCCCGGGGTTTTGACGGAGTGCCCTGTGGACGAGAAGGGTTGGGGGAAAACGCTGGGAGCCTCTTGCAGGTGCTCTCTCCCGGGATGTTTTTTTTTGTGTGTAGCGTGTGTGCTGGATTTTGTTGTCAACCCTGCTATTTATGTACTTTCTTAGCCATGTGAAGTATAGGCTAGATCTCACCTGTACATTTTCTAAAATGTTTCTCCTAATATATACAACTTATTGTGTTGGACTTTTGGCAATATGAAAGACATTGATTTCTTCTGTACCACTCAACCGCAGTGTTTGTTCGCTTCTCTGACTGCACATAGTCCTACAGAGGGAGAGTCCATGATCAGTTTGGGGTTGTACTTTGTGTCTCTTTCATTCTGCTTTCCTGCTGACATCAATATCAAGATTTTCAAAGCAGCCAGGAAATCGATTGAACTGAAATCAGAAAAGGTGTAGCGTGTGGAGTTTCAATATTGGCAGGTCTTGGGCAATAATAGAACTGTCAGTCAGTCAAGGTTCAACTGCTACAAAGTTTCTATTCGAAAGAGTAATTTTAGCCTGCAACCGTGTCTATATGAGTGGACCCAGTGACCCTGAGGCAGAGTTGGACTGGACGGGCACAGGCCTGAAGGCTGTGCTACTGGGTTAGCTGGCTGCATGTTGGTTGGTGGTAGTGCGGTTGGGACGAGCGTAGGCTGCATGGCCTGGGACTCCAAGGCAGAGTAGAGTGAAGCTGAGCGCTGCTCATTATGTTGGGTGTGTATGGGAACGCCTGTAAACATGACATTCCCTCTCCAGCGAGCGGGCCCGGGTTAATGACAGCCCTGCAGCACAATGAGCAGTAAAGTGCAGCCACCACTGTCGCCACCCGATGGCCAGGACCTTCCTACTCCCAGGCCAGGACTGCGACGCGACAGACCCAGAGTGGACATTAACCCCTCTGTCCCACCTATTGAAATAGAATGACTACAATGGACATCCATTCAATTCCATTTCTATTTTCTCACGCTCTCTTGCCACCCTTCTTTCCCTCTCCTCTCTCCCCTTTTATCCCTTTCTTTAAAGTCTTCCATATTTTCCAGAGAGGACATTAACCTCTTTCCCACCATACACCACTCTGACTCTCTCTGCGCTCCTCTTTTCTGCTCACCCCCCCCCCCCATCCACCCGGCTGACTCTGGGTTCTCACCATTCACCCAACTCTGTCTACCTTCAACACTCCTCCATCCATTTCTGCCTTTCATCACTTTTCTCAGATTTCCCTTCCTTTCCTTCTCCTCTTTCATGCTTTCTTTCCTCTTATTTGAATTTCTCCATATTTCCCCCATTACCTTCTGGTCTTCCTCTTCTCGCTCGTTACTCTTTCATATGGGAGGTGGAGCAGTGATTTATCGTTCAGCCTCCTAGCTCCGTACTCATTGTTTCAGAGGTTTTTGAAAGCTCTACTTGAGTCTTGATTACACGCAATCCACTCTTCCTCTCCTCCTCATCTCCCTCTCCTTCTCTCTCTCACACACACACATTGACTCATCAGGCCACTGTCCAAGTAGTTAAATCGTAGCAATAAAAGCCTCCAGTCAATATGCATGCCTGTTTTTGTCAGGCTGGAGTGTACAGTGATATTCATGGCATGTTCGTGTGCTCTCATTGCTCCAAGCGTATAATTCTCATGTGGAAAAAGCCTACTGCTCATATTTGGGCCCTCTGCTGTGGCTCCACCACTGTCTATATAAGGCAACTTGACATTACGACATTGGGTCCATGTTCACCAACATGAAAGACTGGTTTTGATGAGTGAAATAAATCGGTAGTGTGCTACTGAGAAAGGGTCACTGGCTCCTCTGAAGAGGAAGAGTCAGGGTTAAAGGTCGTGGCCACAATTACTATGTTTGAGTAAATGAGTACACTACTGTCATTGTGTGTGTGTGTGTGTCCAAGAAAAGTGTCTGGCCCATCCCTGTCCCCTGGGTGAGGCAGTGATTTGAGATGAGTGAGTAGGACAGGGCCAGTGTTGCGGCCAGCAGTATTTGGGGCGGCCGGTGGCCTAGTGGTTAGAGCGTTGGACTAGTAACTGAAAGGTTGCTAGATTGAATCCCCAAGCTGACAAGGTAAAAATCTGTCGTTCTGCCCCTGAACAAGGCAGTTAAGCCACTGTTCCTAGGCCATCATTGTAAATAAGAATTTGTTCTTAACTGACTTGCCTAGTTAAATAAAGGTTAAATAAAATAAAAATAAGCTGAGGTCTGACAGCATCCGCCATGGTATTTGGCAGACGGACGGGCGGACGGACGGAAGATGCGGACTGAAGACGTGGGCGGGCGAGTAGGAGACACAAGACAGAAAATGGGTAGAAGGAAAATGGACAGACTGAAAGAAGACAAACAAACATATTTGAGAGGTTGAGGGAAAAGTAGAGATCAGATGGACGTAAGAGCCGTTTCTTCTCCATAGTTTTTTGTCTGTCCCACAAAATCTTTACCCAAACACGTAAGCAGTGATTATAGCTTTAAACGGTCGAGCTCACAATGAAATGTCAGTTGCTTCATAACAAAAGATTGCTGGGTATGATCTAGCATTTGAGGCAAGAGATCTGGGAGCTGGAATACTCCTCAGTTTGAATCTGATAGTGTTTATTACATTACATTTGTGACTTATTAAGAGTGTGATCTCACATAATCTTGGCCTAAGCCTCACCTGGTTCTCAAATTCTTATTTAGCCCACATAGTCCAACATTTTGGGCACCCCTGCTTTACATTCAGCAATACTCCTGTGGTGTGGGCCAGATGTGAATAGCTCCATTTTGTCTTGTCCATTTATTGTCACAGCATGCACTGGAATCACAGTCACAATCACACATCAGAATACCCTTCGGCAAGGGACAGGCTTTCCCAAACCACCGCCCCACCTATTAGTGCAGAAATCCAGAAGGCATTTGGAGTGTGATTACTAAATGGGTCATTCGATTCCCTGGCCCCCGGGGGGTGAAATTCTTTCTCACGATATTGAGAATAACAGCGCTGGTGCCTTTTGTCAGAAGCATCTGAAGAATGTGCTTGTGTTGGAGTATGGTATGCAGCTCCACTCCTGGCACTGAGGTAGAGGCAGCCCCTAGTGTTTAGGGGTAAAGTGAAACGCTTATTTAAACACAATCTCTCTCTCTCTCTCTCTGACAACAAGCAGGAGGACTGGGGTCAATTTAGCTGCAGGGAATTGGGCGGTAGCCTCACTTATTTATCTACCTGTGAGTCATATTCCGTAACATGTCACACCATGATATTGGTGCCCTCTCTCAACCCTTGCCTGATTTGCTATCTGCGTTACATTTTAGCCAGGCACCGTTACCCTCTGGTTCTCCCAATTTCCAACCCTTTAAAGCAAAAATGATATAGCCTGTGGTGCTGTTTTGTTTTATGTGATAAAGGTAGTTTTAAGGTATTTCACCTGGTAGTCAGTTACTCAAGCTCAGTAGACAAGGATACAAATTTAATTGAAATTATTATTTTAAAGGGATGGGACAAAAATGTATTCCTGCTCACACAACGAGGCACTGTCGCAACCAAACCAGGGACCCCGGCGACGTAAACAAACACTCAACCAGCCTCTTTAATATCAGCGACACAGAACGCTTTTGGTTCTGATACTGTATCTGTGGTCCTTTTGTGGAAAGCAAATGAAGCTATAGTTTTGTATCATTCTATATCCATGTGTTGCGTATTTCTAGGGTATGTTTTGAGTGACGTCAGGAGTCTCCATACCAAATGAAAAATAAAGCTGTATATAAGCTGCGGTAAGCTCAAAAAGGTATTGTAGATAGGGCATGTTGTGATACATTGGGCGTTCACTTGCCAAGTGGTTTAGAAGGTGGCGGAGCCAGGCGATAATTTTCCTCCTGTCTGTTCTAGCTGCAGTGAGTCACATGCCTGCAGTAGACCCTCTTGTATAGGGGAATGAGGGAATCACAGCTTTGTCTGTGTAGTCCATTATCTCTGTGGAAACAATCTTCTCATTCCAAACCGGAGAAGGAATTTCGCTTCTCTCATAGCTATAGCTCAGGGCTGCATGATCCAATAGAAACAGTTCAGCTGAACCAGTCCATTACTACCACACAACACTAGCAGGTTTTTATAGCCTGGATTGATGGAGGCTAACTGTACTTCTGTCAATTAGAATTGCTATACCGGTATTTGTCTCCTAATCAAGAGTCGGGATATAATCTATTGAGGATAGAGCGATGTGATTTGGAGACGATGGAGTTAAGGAGAGACAGACGAGGTTTGGATGAGATCAGACTATACGATAGTGTTAGTTATACGCTGTGGTCTGTTGTGCGCTGTTGCGTCTTCCTCCTCCACCGCAACCTATTCTTCGTCCTGCTGCTGCTGTAAAGTAGGGTTTACAGTAAAGCCAGATGAACAGCCTCTCCGCATGTCGTCCAGATCGTTACCTACCACCTTAAATCAAACCCAAGTAGCATTTCAAAAGAACACATCCTACTGCTCTCCAACATCCACACCACACAAAGCCTGGCCATGCAAACAAAGCCTGGCCATGCAAACATTCTTTTCGTTCTATTCCACTGTTCCAACCAGCAAAATAAAGTTCTGAACCGGTTCGAACCACAAAAAAAGTGGTTCTGTTTATATCATTCCTTTTTTAACTAGATTTATTTTACATGTATTTTTTTTAACATTTTAACTAATTAAATTACTTAACCAGTCAGTGTGGATAGAGCAGACAAGCTAGTTGTTTACATGCATGATGGACAGACAAATGAATACTATGGTGCAAGATGCGATAGCAATTTTGCGGTGGTGAAAGAGGGAGAGAGTGTTGAGACGAGGCTTGAAGCACTGGGCATCTTATGACATGCATTATTTGAATTAGGCCCACAGAATTCTATCTAGGAGGAGTGTCTTCTATGGAGGAACTCTGAATGTCTTTTTGAGCTAGCTAGCTAACAAGCTTAAGCAAGCAAGCGAGCTAGCTAAGAAGCTTGTGTGTGCAGAGCGGCACCAGAATTAAAAACACATCTTACCTTTTTGTAGTTAATAAATCCAATGTGAAACGTGATAACTAGGCCTATAGTATCCCTAACTAGCATTGAAAAAGTGTATCCTTCTCTAACTAATTTCAAATCTCTCTCCCTATCTTCTGAATCATGCTTGTACAACAGTACAGTAGCCTATGCTTCGGAGGGTCAGGTAGCCTAAACGCACGCGCACACACACTGGCAAAGATTTTCAGCTTGTAGGCAGACACTTGAATGATGTTCTGAGTGACAGAGTGAGGGCTTTGAATAGGTGCTTTGTTGTGTTTTTTTTGTGGGACTGGAAACATTGTTGTGGCACGTAAAATAACTTTTATTACGCGGTTCCCAAGCTTTTAAAGTAACGGTTCTGTTCCGGAACAGTATGGTTCACCTTTGTTCCAGGTTCTGATTCTGTTCCCTGAAAATGTTCCAACCCCTGATATTGTCCTCTGTTGAGCTTTGTGTGATTTGCACAATACTTTGAGCTGTGTGTTTTTGAAAGCTTGTATCTTATTTAGTCAATTAGATAATGAAATTGTAATCCAAATATGATCTGACCCAGTTTCTGATGAGAAGCAATTATTTGGTTGATGATTTTATGGGAACAATTGACAAGAGACCCTGAAAGGAAGCACAAGAGACTTAAAATTAGGAGTTAGCTTAGCTAGCCTGTATGTTTCCATAGCATAGAGTTTCACACTACCCTACACAGTGATGTCACCCCACAATAACATAAGTAGCCCCCTGTTTAAGACCCCTGTCTCATTCCCCCTTGTGAACAGTGATATGGCAGAGCAGTGGTATGTGATACGCCCACTCCCCTTACAGAGCACCTTCAGCACTTCACCACTAACCCCACACACACACATACATACGGTCAGTGTTTTCCCTAAGTACATGGCGTAGCAAGGGAGTTCTGGGCTGGGAGGGGTATGCTCCCAGTGAATTTATTTTGCAGTACGAGTTCTATTTTGGTGGCCTCTGGTACGTTATAATGCCTTGATTCCATCTGAAATAAACAGGTACATTATTGAATACTTTAACAACTTTTACCGCCCAGATTTGTAAAATGGGTTGTGGTATTGAGAAGACGTGACTTTAAAATAAAAATTACTGAAACTGTAGGAATGCAATGTGTTGGTAGTTTTGGTTATCGCCTAGGCTTATATGATCATGACTATTTTCTAAATAAGATAACCTTTTTTTAACATTAATCCCATCTTCTCTTAAGATTAGTCATATTTACAGTTGTCCTGCAATATATGAATTGCCACAATGATGTTTGTTCTTCAAATATGTATAGTATTGGCTCTACTGCTGTGGACACTCAGGGTAAGGAAACCAATGTGTCTTTTTGTAATTTGGGTGAACTATCCCTTTAGCAGTTTGGCCTGTCAATCAATCACTGTGGGTGGGACTTTGAGGAAAGACGGTAGATGAGTGATCTAGTTAGAAAAACTAGTCGTACAAATGTAATTTACTGTGACAAATACTAAATCTAGTCTACTCTTTTAATTTAGTTTATTGTGGCAAAAAACCTGAGAATAAAGGTTTTCTTTCCATCTAGCAAATATGGTTCTATGTTGAGAAATAATATAGAATTGCAAGAAAATGCTATAAAATACCACAACTCCCTGCCAGGTTGTGTACTCCTAGTTTTATACAAAGTCAGGCAACCATGAATAGACCAGAGGCTGGTGGTAGGAGCTATAGGAGGACTGACTCATTGTCATGGCTGGAATGGAGTCAATGGAACTCTATCCAACACATCAAACATTTGGAAATCACGTTTGACTCAGTTCCATTAATTCCATTCCAGCCATTACAATGAGCCCATCCTTTTTATAGCTCCTCACATCAGCCTCCACTGGAATAGACCTACAGGTATGAATGAAGCAGGTGCTAAAAATGGGCTTTGCTAGACCGAATGTAACAGTTGACTACTCCAGTTTCTACACTTTAATCAAATCTTTAGGCCTACATCAATATATTAAATAATACCATATACAGTACCTTTAGAAAGTATTCACACCCCTCGACTTTTTTCACATTTTGTTGTGTTACAGCCTGCATTTAAAATGGATTCAATTGAGGTTTTGTGTCACTGGCCTACACACAATAGCCCATAATGTCAAAGTGGAATTATGCTTTTTGAAATGTTTACAAATGAATAAAAAGTGGAAGCTGAAATGTCAACTATGGCAAGGCTAAATACGTTCAGTAGTAAAAATGTGCTTCAAAAGTAACATAATTAATAATAATTGACTCTGTGTGCAATAAGTCATTCAAAAATCATGTTAAACACTATCTCATCTCTGTACCCAACACATTAATTAATTACCTGTAAGGTAATCAATTACCTGTAAGGTCCCTCAGTCGAGCATTGAATTTCAAACACAGATTCATCCCCAAATACCAGCGAGTCTTTCCAATGACTTGCAAAGAAAGGCACCTATTGGTAGATGGGTAAGAATAATAAAAGCAGACATTGAAGTTATTCATTACAATTTGGATGGTATATCAATACATTCAGTCACAACAAAAACCTAACTCAGTTGCCGGAGAGGAAAGAAACCACTCAGGGATTTCACCATGAGGCCAATGGTGACTTTAAAATGGTTACATAGTTTTCAGGCCGAAAGAAAATAAATGAATGGGCCACAGAACAATAATTTTGAGGATTTCAATTCATCATTACCACTTACATTACATGGGACGTCCCATGGGATCTCCCTCCTCCGTGAAAAGAAATTCAACTGCAGCCAACCAGAACGCACAAAAATAACACGGATACTGAGAGGGGGACAGACAGCAGACTGACAAACCAGCAGTGTTCCTGTCATGACTGACAGGTGCCTGTCCTATCACTAGAAGATGCATGTCGTTCATTCTATTGGGAGAAGGCTATATAGACTTTTTTGGCTATCGAATTGAAACTTTTAAATAAAAAAAAGACTAGTAAATTAAGTGGAAAGGGTATCCAGCTAACTATGAGTCTGAGGCTATTTTAAGCAAAAGCCAGCGCTTATAGAAAATACTGCACTCGTTTGTGCTCACACATATGCTAAACAAATTGTTAGAATGGTGTGTGTGTGTGTTTGAGTATTTATGATCTCCGGGGAGCTATTGTGTGATGAATTGTTACTCATGGGCTGACTGCACTAACTGTACTAAAATGTATCAAATGTGAAATAGGGGTCCCTCTGGGTTAAAGGTTGTGAACCCGTGTTAGAACATGCTACAAACTGTGTTTGCAAACTCAAATCATGTTCACCCTCAACCTCATTGTACATTTGTCATGATACCATAATACGATGCTTGTCTCGTTGCCTGCCACATGCTTGCCTTAGACACCACAGGCAGGCTGGGGAGAGACATTATGTGTACAGTAACCATAGATTTTGTCTATGGGTGATGTCACACTGTATGGATCAGACTGTGTGTGTTGTGTTTTTCAGTCGGTGGCCAAGACCGGACGGTTGCTTATCAGTCACGAGGCTCCAATCACCGGAGGCTTTGCTGCCGAGATCAGCTCCACAGTGCAAGTAAGTTTGTTTTGCGTGTGGTCATGCATGCAGAGGGTTCTATTGGAATCCCTGGGGGCCTTCAGAGGTGAGATGTGGGATGGATTGCAGATAGACAGTAGGGTATCTATATCTGTGTGGATTGGGGTATGGGGTTGTACTTTCTGTTTGAAATGTGAAATGAAATTCAAATATCTGTCAGTGGGTGTCCTCGGTCAGGCAATAAATCTGAGCTTAAGAGGCACTGACTGATACAGTCGAAGTTGGAAGTTTACCTACACTTAGGGTAGGGTCATTAAAACTTGTTTTTCAACCACTCCACAAATTTCTTGTTAGCAAACTATAGTTTTGGCAAGTTGGTTAGGACATCTACTTTGTGCATGACACAAGTAATTTTTCCAACAATTGTTTAAAGATAGATTATTTCACTTATAATTCACTGTATCACAAGTCCAGTGGGTCAGAAGTTTACATACACTAAATTGACTGCCTTTAAACAGCTTTGAAAATTCCAGAAAATAATGTCATGGCTTTAGAAGCTTCTGATATGCTAATTGACATCATTTGAGTCAACTGGAGGTGTACCTGTGGATGTATTTCAAGGCCTACCTTCAAACTCAGTGCCTCTTTGCTTGACATCATGGGAAAATCAAAAGAAATCAGCCAAGACCTCTGAAAATAAAATTGTAGACCTCCACAAGTCTGGATCATCTTTGGGCGCAATTTCAAAACAACTGAAGGTACCACGTTCAACTGTACAAACAATAGTACGCAAGTATAAACACCATGGGACCACGCAGCCGTCATACCGCTCAGGAAGGAGACATGTTGTCTCCTAGAGATGATCGTACTTTGGTGCCAAAATTGCAAATCAATCCCAGAACAACAGCAAAAGACCTTGTGAATATGCTGGAGGAAACAGGTACAAAAGTATCTATATCTGCAGTAAAAACAAGTCCTATATCGACATAACCTGAAAGGACGCTCAGCAAGGAAGAAGCCACTGCTCCTAAACCGTCATAAAAAAGCCAGACTACGGTTTGCAACTGCACATGGGGACAAAGATCGTACTTTTTGGAGAAATGTCCTCTGGTCTGATGAAACAAAAATAGAACTGTTTGTCCATAATGACCATTGTTATGATTGGAGAAAGAAGAGGGAGGCTTGCAAGCCGAAGAACTCCATCCCAACCGTGACGCACGGGGGTGTCAGCATCATGTTGTGGGGGTGTTTTGCTGCAGTTGGGACTGGTGCACTTCACAAAATAGATGGCATCATGAGGTAGGAAAATTATGTGGATATATTGAAGCAACATCTCAAGACATCAGTCAGGAAGTTAAAGCTTGGTCACAAATGGGTCTTCCAAATGGACAACTTCCAAAGTTGTGGCAAAATGGCTTAAGGACAACAAAGTCAAGGCATTGGAGTGGCCACCACAAAGCCCTGACCTCAATCCTATCGAACATTTGTGGGCAAAACTGAAAAAGCGTGTGTGAGCAAGGAAGCCTACAAACCTGACTCAGGTACACTAGCTCTGTCTGGAGGAATGGGCCAAAATTCACCCAACTTTTTGTAGGAAGCTTGTGGAAGGCTACCTGAAACGTTTGACCCAAGTTAAGCAATTTAAAGGCAATACTAATTGAGTGCATGTAAACTTCTGACCCACTGGGAATGTCATGAAAGAAATAAAAGCTGAAATAAACATATTTCACATTCTTAAAATAACGTGTTGATCCTAACTGACCTAAGACGGAATTGTGAAAAACTGAGTTTAAATGTATTTGTGTCAGATATGTCATACTCAAACTTGGTAGACTTTGTCAGTTGAAATGAGTAATATATATTAGATCAAGACAGTTGAAACTAATACTCAAACCTTGGACTGTACTGTACTGACTGGACTGGAGATGTATCCCCTCTCCCTCACTCCATGCTTCCCTCCCTCCCTCCCTCTGTCTAGTGAAGACTGCTCTGGCCTGGTGAGGGCATGATCAAAGTATGTGCTGTGTTCCGTTCAGGGAGAATGTAGTTTCAACTCCATGAGCTATTCCTGAGTTCTGATTATGACCCTTGTCGGCAGTGCCGCCAATCGCTTTGTTTTTTCTTCCTAGACCACACTCAAAGGTATCTGGATAATGGCATGCTATTCAGTGTAGGCATTACCTCAAGTGGATGATGCCCTGTGTGTCTGCATCAGCGCTGGTCTAGCGCTGAGATGAGGGCCCTGGAATTGGTCCTTCTCATCTCCCTGGCTGTCACTCATGTTGTTATCCCCAGACCTGCTTATTGGTAGGATTAATGGTCTGAGTCATACCCATGTTTTCACATGTTTTGTGTCCCGAAGTAACCATTGTTGAATGTGAGATAGCATATGGTGAATATAACTGTTTATAGCGTTTAATACCTTGTTTTTATTGTGTATAGCCATTAGCTTTATGAGCTTTGTGTATGATGAGGTATTGTTGAGACTGCTTTCATCTTGCGCCAAATTAATCCTCAACCACTACTGACAGAATAAATGATCACACGCACTTGCACCTCATGTCTAGTGTCTAAGTGTATCCAGGTGTTGCGGCCATGTGCCACGTTGTCCCCCCTCAAAAGTAGGGCACACACAGACTCTCGTGGCCAAGTTCCCTTGGTAACGTGACAGCACTGGCTCTGGAGGGCCCACTTGCCCCCTGTCCAGATGGCCCAAGGGTGATGGTCAGTACTGCAACTCGCCGGACTGTGTTGACTCACCCGCTATTAACGAGGATGTGGTGTGGGTTCTGCACTGATAACGCAATGAAACGGAAAAGGCTCTAAAAATATGGCTTTTAGCAGAAAGGTGCTGAGCTATCGGACCTGGGTCAATCCTCTGGGAACTACCATAACAACAACATATCAAGTGCTCTCAAGGGAACGACCAGAAAGGGAGACCTAAACCACTACTTAACAAGAGTCAAGAGCAGAGAGGAAGACCTGCAGCACCAGAGCTTAGAGCAGAGAGGGAGACCCTGTATCACACCTCACCACCAGAGTCAAAAGCAAGACTCGACCTGGAATATCCTATTCAGGGGCACAATGGTGGGAATGAAGGCTTGTGATACAAATGGCTTATAGTCTTGTATGGGTTACTGTTACAATTGACAAAGTGCATGCTCAGCTGTCAGAGTCCTGGACTCGACTTTTATTCTATTCTTTATGTGAAATATACTTTGAACAATGTGCAAATAGATTTTCTTAGAAGTGACAGGGCTGAGAGTATGCCTTGATTTACCCACCCTGGAGTTTGTTGTTTAATTTGGATTGTTGTTGAATAAATAATTGAAATCAGGCCGTCAGTAGGCTTATCCCAATGTTCAGCAGTTTTGTTATCTGGCTTTGAGGCATGTGCAAAACTCTTTCCACCCCTTTCCATGTTTTAAAGTGACTCCAGGAGTGGCTATATATAATGATTTTGTCAATGTATTATGTCTGGACAGGAGGGTGAAACTAAAGGATAATCGGGTCAAAGCCAACTGCCTCAGGGCAGTGTAAGCACGGTCCAATTATGGATTAGGTTTACTTTAACATTTGGAACTGCAGAGTTGATGGATGAAAGTTTCCATTCGGTGGATTAGCTGCACCTCACAAAAGGTGTTGTCATTGGCTGACCTCTACTCATATCAGAGCTTCTCTGCTGACTTACAATGGACCTCAGGGATACAAAGAGTGCCATGGTAAAGTTGAGCAGCCTCTCCCATACTACTGTGCGTTCAGCTTTGTGACGATTAACACATGGACCTTGCTGTGCTACATACAGTACCAGTCAAAAGCTTGGACACATCTACTCATTCAAGGGTTTTTCTTTATTTTTACTATTTTCTACATTGTAGAATAATACTGAAGACATCAAAACTATGAAATAAAACACATGGAATCATGTAGTACCCCAAAAAGTGTAAAACAATTCAATTTTTTTTTTAGATTTTTCAATGTAGCCACCCTTTGCCTTGATGACAGCTTTGTGCACTCTTTGCATTCTCTCAACCAGCTTCACCTGGAATGTTTTTCCAAAAGTCTTGGAAGGAGTTCCCACATCTGCTGAGCACTTGTTGGCTGATTTGACTGATTTGGCAATTCTACCACGAAGAGCTGATTCACGTAGTCTCCTCTGAACAGTTGATGTTGAGATGTGTCTGTTACTTGAACCCTGTAAAACATTTATTTGGGCTGCAATCTGAGGCTGGTAACTCTAATGAACTTTTCCTCTGCAGCAGAGGTAACTCTGGGTCTTCCTTTCCTGTGGCGGTCCTCATGAGAGCCAGTTTCATCATAGCTCTTGATGGTTTTTTGACTGCACTTGAAGAAACTTTCTTGAATGTTCTGCATTGACTGACCTTCATGTTTAAAGTAATGATGGACTGTCGTTTCTCTTTTCTGATTTGAGCTATTCCTTGTCACAACACAACTGATGGGCTCAAACGCATTTAGAAGGAAAAATGCATTACAGTACCTCATGAAGCTGCTTGAGAGAATGCCAAGAGTGTGGAAAGCTGTCAAGGCAAAGAGTGGCTACTTTGAAGAATATCAAATATATTTTGATTGAACTTATTTGGGGGATTACTACATGATTCCATATGTGTTATTTCAGTGCAGTATAGTTTAGTGGAGGTGGAATAATGGTCTGGGGCTGTTTTTCATGGTTTGGTAGTGAATTTGGCATCCTATTTATAGGGCTAATGGTAGCTATTTCTAAACTTCCTAAGATGGATGAATGAGAGTATACCTAGCTAAATGTTGAAATGATGGTGTCCTTTATTGGGCAAATCAGATGTCAATGTAGCCTACCTTACTCCAAATGGACTTTCACATACAACTTATGTAAGAAAAGTTAGTTATTTTTGGTAGTCTACTCAAATTAATATGGAAGCTTATCAATGTCTAAATGTGTTGACAGGGTAGGTCCGCTGAATTGAACACCGCTTGTTTCCAAATCTAAGCAGGGTACATAGAGGTAATCATCTGGACTTGTTCTCTCTGAAGTGCATTGCCCCTTGTATACCAGTAGGAGTCAATGTTCAGGCAGGAATCGTTGGATTTTGGATTCACATTTTATTTCAGTTCATGAGGCATGACACTAAAACGATGTTGATTCAAACATATCATTTTACTATCAACATTGAAACAAGTTCAAATAAAATGTCTAGGGCTGTCCCTGACTAAAAAAAAATCTTAGTCGACCGAGAGTCGTCTGTTCTTTCAGCCAATCGATCAGTCAAAAGTTTTAAATGTGAATATTTCCATATGTTTTAATAAACTAAAACAACAACTATATGTAGGCTACTGAGCTTGTCTGATGCTTTAAGCTTTGTAATTAAAAATGGAGACACAAATTACCAAAGAGGGAGCCAGAGCTCAATATATCCTAACTAGAAGAAAATAACCTGTTCCTAACCAGCTCCTCCAGCTGCTACTGTTTCTGTTAAGCTCCTGAAGTTGCTGGTAAAGGGCTACACCAGCGGTCTGCAAGCTTTTCAAATTGGAGTGCCAAGTTATCGTACAATTTCTACGGATCTGCGTGCCAGTTATGATTTTTACATGCACATTTTCATGGAACAGTTTCAATTTATAATAGTCTTTATATCTCAATCAATGTCTTGTCGTTAATCTAAATGAAAAAGATACCAATCTAAAAGTAACTTTCTATTGCCATTGCCAATATGTAAAAATAGCAGCCTGCAGGTAGCCAATATCCTGATAAGTCATATTGGCTACACATGGCCTGTCTGCAAGGAACCTGAAACATAAGTATCAACTATCAATTTGGTCCAGCCCGACACTAGTGCTAGCAAACTTACAACATTAAATCAAATATTCTGGGCCCTCAGTTTCCCACACCAGTGATCTCCTGACACACAGCTGTAGGCTATTTGCGCAAGGGTTAAGAAGTATTCAGGTAGGCCTATTTTATGGAGCATGACATTTTCTTCCCCTTTCATGCTGAGTGGTTATGGAAAGAGAGCGAGCTGGAAAGATTTTTCAAATAGGCTGTGTTGAGGAACTATTGTCATTCTCAATGGATATAAAAACAGACTTTGTTTACATGCTGTTAGAGGTGAAGAAAAAAATACTGTGAGAGGCTCCACAGTGGTGGTGAGTTAAGACAGTCAGAAATAGAATCAGATCCCCAGATCTGGGCACATTTATAGGCCTACATTTGCTCGCAGGCCAGGAATCCTAGGCCTACTTCTATACGTAATCAGGTACGTTTCCTTTCTCAAGACTGACAGGAGCGCTCCAAACAAAAGATAATTTATAAATTGACAACTCGTAAATGGAATGAAAGTGTAGCCTAGGTTGTGCGTTCTGCAAACGGTTTCCACTCCTACAATGAGAAAGGTAAGACTGTCATAATATATTGAATGTATTAACAGAAATGACCGTAACCAAACAAACATTGTAGATTAGAAAATATAGGAATTTACTCTAAATGTAGACTTACTACCGGTGTGCCATTTGCCACAGCCTCTGCAATGGATTACTTAGTCAGATGATGGATGTCTTATGTGCTATTTAAGAAAATATATAATATATACAGTGCATTCGGAAAGTATTCAAACCCCTTGGCTTTATGTAACAGCCTTATTCAAAAATTGATTAAATATTTTTTTCCTCATCAATCTACACACAATACCCCATAATGACAATCATCAAGTTTTTTTTTTTTTTGCAAATGTATAAAAAATGTAAACTGAAATGTCACCTTTTACATAAGTATTCAGACCCTTTACTCAGTACTTTGTTGAAGCGCCTTTGCAGCAATTACAGCCAGTATAACGCTACAAGCTTGGCACAGTATTTGGAGTTTCTTCCATTCCTCTCCTCTCAAGCACTGTTACGTTGGATGGGGAGCGTTGCTGCACAGCTATTTTCAGGTCTGTCCAGAAATGTTTGTCCGGGCTCTGGCTGGGCCACTCAAAGATATTCAGAGACTTGTCCTAAAGCCACTCCTGCATTGTCTTGGCTGTATGCATAGGGTCATTGTCCTGTTGGAAGGTGAACCTTCACCCTAGTCTGAGGTCCTAAGCACTCTGGAGCAGGTTTTTGTCAGGGATCTCTCTGTCCTTTGCTCCGTTCATCTTTGCCTGGATCCTGACTAGTCTCCCAGCCCTGCCACTGGAAAAACATCCCCACAGCATGATGCTGCCACCACCATCCTTCACCGTAAGGATGGTGCCAGGTTTCCTCCAGACGTGATGCTTGGAGTTCAATCTTGGTTTCATCATACCAGAGAATCTTGTTTCTCATGGTCTGAGAGTCTTTAGGTGTCTTTTGGTGAACTACAAGTGGGCTGTCATTGGCCTTTTACTGAAGAGTTGCTTCAGTCTGGACAGTCTACCGTAAAGGCCTGATTGGTGGAGTGCAGCAGAGATGATTGTCTTTCTGGAAGGTTCTCCCATCTCCACAGAGGAACTCTAAGAGCTCTGTCAGAATGACCATCGGGTTCTTGGTCACCTCCATGACCAAACCCCTTCTCCCCCGAGAAGGTTCTAGGAAGAGTCTTGGTGGTTCCAAACTTCTTGATGATGGAGGCCACTCTGTTCTTGTGGACCTTTAATGCTGTAGAAATGTTTTTGTACCCTTCCCCAGATCTGTGCCCCGACACAATTCCTTCGACCACATGGCTTGGTTCCATAGTTGACATGCGCTGTCAACTATGGGACCTTTTATATAGACAGGTGTGTGCTTTACCAAATCATGTCCAATCAATTGATTTTACCACAAGTTGTAGAAACATCTCAAGGATGATCAATGGAAACAGAATGCACCTGAGCTCAATGTCGAGTCTCAATGCTTATGTAAATAAGGTATTTGTTTTATTTTTTTATAAATAAGCAAACATTTCTAAAAACCTGTTTTTCGCTTTTGTCAATATGGAGTATTGTGTTAAGATTGCTGATACATTTTTATTTATTTTAGCCATTTTAGTACAAGGCTGTAACTTAACAAAATGTGGAAAAAATCAAGGGGTCTGAGTACTTTACAAAGGCAATATATTTGGGACTAAATATAAAAAGTATCGAATAGTCGACTAAATGGGGTCAGTCTTAAAAATGTAAAAATGACATAAAATTCAACAAAATTTCAACCACCCAATTGAATGTAGGATGAAAAATATATTTTTTGTTTCTCTATGACATTTTCAATGCAATTTCAACATGAAATAGTTCTGATGATTATGTTGAAATTAGATTAATGTGACAACCTGTTAGTGAGGTTAAGTCAATGTATTTACGCGAACATTTTACCCTAATTTCAATGTTTACAATGCTGGTTCAAATTAGATCAAAACATATAACTGGTTGATTACTTATTTCAAATCCAATGTATTTTCCACATTGATTCCTAGTCACAATACGGATTCAGCTAGTGTGTGCCCAGGGGGCAGTGTGTGATTTGTCGTTGTTGGCAGTCCCATTTGGTAATATTGGTATTATCCGGGAGTGACTGAATTCCCCAATCTGTGGCTGTCGCTGACACACTTTTTCCGTGTGACAGGAGGCAAAACGCACAACTGCAAATCTAAACCCCCGCCAGTTGGTATTTTTATATTTTTCAATATTGCCTCCTCGAGAGATGCAGTCCGCCATTTTGTCATATTTATATGCAGACATTTAAGTCAGATTGCATATAATGATGTGTTTTCTCCAAAGATAAACAGCGATTTGAGTGAAATCGGAGTTCTGTGGCACATCACCATTTAGCTGTGGTGACAAGCAACCAGACTGTTCCTTCCTCCTGCTTCCAGTAAGTAAGTGTATTTAGAGGAGATTACAGTTTGGAATCTGACAGGAAAAAGCCTTTAGTACTGTCTTTGTCTGCCTGTGGATCATAGACTGTCTCATGAGACGTTCTCCCTTAATGCTCTGCACTCTAGAGACATGGATGGTCCTCAATCATGACAGTAAATTAGTAGAGATGGACTAGGCTACATGGCCTATGCTACATGTTTTCATTCTTAAAAAAAAGTCTGACAGGATTTATCACACTTCTGATGTAACTCTACAAAAATGCAGGCCTGACCAGACTCATCTTATGATTAAGTGTGCTGTCAATCTGTCACTGAAGTCCACTGCAGGCCCCCTCCAGCTGTCACACACGTGTCTGCCTTTTTACACTGTTACACTCCTAGCCCCCATGACCAGGAATAGCTTTCCACTGAGCAACATGGCAAGGAAAACTGGTCAAAGATTATAATTAGCAGCTCAAATGTTTTTATTTTTCCTTAGTGGCATACATGCCACTGCCAGACATTGTGAGCGTCCTTTCTGAGAGTTCTGCATCAAGACAATCTTCACCTTCCAAGTGTTGAAGAGCTATTTAAGTTCTTCAAGACTGTGAAAACAAATGTTGGGCTTATAAGATTTTAACCTTACAGAGGCTAAATTGATTAATGTTCTTGCCTCAACTAGGTGCAATAGGTGAATCGATGTATTTGACTATAGAATGTGAACTTATGGTCTTATACATACAATGCATCATGCCCAGTTTCCCAGCTCTGCCCTAGACTGTTTGAGGGGACAGAAGGACTTATCCACGGAAACCTTTTGGCCCACATGGCCAAGGAGGGGTAGGGTTGGATGGGGAGGGGAGGGGATGCTGGCTGGCACTAACTGCAGGCATCCATTAAAGCTAATCAACACTAATTAGCGAGGCAAAGCGGGGGATGCCTGTTGTGGGCTGAGTAATGACACCCCCACCCCCCCTTTGATACACTGCAGTGGGCCATACACATGAGCACACTGTAAACTTGTGATGGATTCTGGGTTCTGACTCCTAAACTTGTTAAAGTGTTAATTATCAGGTATACTATTGAAATATTGAGTGCTATGGTTATCTGTAGGAGTTAATGGTTATCTGTAGGAGGAATGTATATGGTGGAGGCAATTACATTTGGAATGTGCTGAGTGCAGTGAAAACGATCAGATGTTGGCAGGCACTGATAAGGGTGGAGAGCTGTGAATTAGTGAGGAAGCGGGTCGAGGTCAGGTCACCTTAAGGGGGAAAGGAACCGTTTGTGGCCCGTAATCATTTAACTTCTTGCCTAGCAATAAAGATGTAATATTTAAAGAGGCGGAGGATACTCCACCCAAATTGGTGTGTGTATGTATGTATATATATATATATACTACCACTGGTGGAAACGTGTCTTTGTCTGTGCAGCTGCATTGACCCAATGGGTGGAATAACTTGGTTTAAGCTTTCCTAATCGTCCTTGAGGTAATAGGGTTATTTAGAACCTAACACCTGGAAAAAACTGAATTGCTTTTAACACCGATTTATGTACCACAGTGGTAATAGTGTATACTGCATATGTATTCCTGTCTCGTGGTACAGTAAACCCTTATGGCCCAGAGGACCATTTTGTCTGTCTGCTAATTCCCTTTTAACATATCAAAGGATCCTGAGACATGCCGCTGCTGGCAATGCTGAAGCTATAGCTGTGAATTAGACTCCGCGGGCCTGGCATGGTACTGGGGACGTGGAGCCGACACGCATCTGCAGGCTCTCTATTGTGTTTTTACAGTCCGTGAAATAAGGAGACGCACAAAGGCTTTCTCATGGAGCCTGACGTTCTTCTGAACACTGCCAGATGTTTTTGAGGAGATGAAAAACATATTACTGCAGAAACATGCAAATACAACACAATGTCTACAGAGTAGGGCTAGCCTGTCTGTCTGTGTGAATGCTAGTTGGTAAGACCTTATGGTTAATTTGGCTCAGCGATGGCTTTTCTCTCCTGTGGAAGCTATTGGCCCCTTTCAGATGCTGCATTCAGATGCTGTGGGAGGAGGTCAAAAGCCAATAGAGACGAGTGATGGCTTGTTTTCCAGTGCTGCCAAAACACAAGCTGTGCGTTGGCCAGCTCTGAGCTGTGATTTTAAATATGCCATTTGTCTCCCAACTTTTAAGGGTAGTGGTAGTGAATTCACTGAACCTGTTGGCAATGTTTCAGTGAAGCACTTCTAGTGTTACTGTGGCTACAGCCATGACAGTGAAGCTGATTCCATTCCACTGTCTCAGTGTCTAGCACAGAACAGGTGTAGTGAGGTGTAGCTTCATCTGTTTTTTGAAACCAGGTTTGCTGTTTATTTGAACAATGTGAAATGAAACTGAGTTCCATGCAATAATGGCTCTATATAATACTGTACACTTTATTGAATTTATTCTGGATTTGGGGACTGTGAAAAGATCCCAGGTGGCATGTCTGGTTGGGTAAATGTGTGTGTTAGTGCTGTGTGTAAGTTGACTATGCAAACAATTTTGGATTTTTTTAGCACATTAATGTTGCTTATAAAAAACAAGTGATGCAGTCAGTCTCTTCTCTACACTTAGCCAAGAGAGACCGGCATGCATAGTATTTACTGGACTGGACCAGTCGTCTGGACTGAACCAGTCGTCTGGACTGGACCAGTCGTCTGGACAATAACCAAGATTAGACAAAACTAGATCCTGCAGGAATTGCATTGTGGAGTGTGGTGTCAAAAAAGCAGAGCATCTCTTTATTACGGACAGACCTCTCCCCATCTTTACAACCATTGAAACTGTATGTTTTGACCATGACGGTTTACAATCTAAGGTAACGCCAAGTAATTTGGTCTTCTCAACTTGTTCAACAGCCACACCATTCATTACCAGATTCAGCTGAGGTCTAGAACTTAGGGAATGTGGTCAAGAAAATTGCTGGCCCTATGTGTGTAATGCAAAGTCTGATAAACAGTTGCATTAACTGGGTCATGTTTAGGCACAAGAAGGATGGAAACCTAGTAAAACGGGGAGGTGCTATTTGAACATGTCTGACTACAAATACTTTCAGATTTCCTCTTGCAAAAAAATTCCAACGCATGCCCTAATGAACACTAATTGTTGTGAATACCCAAACACCAGCAGAGCCTGTCATCCATGTCCCGAGGGATGTGATGAGACTGACCACGTACCTGTTGTGTGTCCACAGGAGCAATGCTTCCTCAACCTAGAGGCGCCCATCGCTAGAGTCTGCGGCTACGACACTCCCTTCCCCCACATCTTCGAACCCTTCTACATCCCAGACAAGTGGAAGTGCTTTGACGCCATCAAGAAGTTGATCAGCTACTGATCTCAAACTACTGATCCCCAGGTGAGTACCACGTTGGAAATAGATGTGTCTGTTCTCTGGGGTTTGTAGTTTTTAACTGTGCACCTTTTTGAACCCCCCCTTAATTTTTTTTTTTATCCAATCAAAAATCACCTCCAACCCCTTTTTAACAATGATTCATAAAGAACAATATAGATTATATCAGGAGCCTTATATCAGGTATGCGTTCAGGAGTCGCAATGTTCTGGAACGTTGACAATAGAAATGTACAGTGGCAAGAAAAAGTATGTGAACCCTTTGGAATTACCTGGATAAATGCATGAATTGGTCATCAATTTTGATCTGATTTTCATCTAAATCACAACAATAGACAAAGTGTGCTTATTAAACTAATAACACATAAATTATTGTATTTTTCTTGTCTATATTGAATATATTATTTAAACATTCACAGTCTAGGTTGGAAAAAGTATGTGAACCCCTACGCTAATGACTTCTCCAAAAGCTCATTTGAGTCAGGAGTCCGCTAACTTGGAGTCCAATCAATGAGACGAGATTGGAGATGTTGGTTACAGCTGCCTTGCCCTATAAAACACTCACAAAATATGAGTTTGCTATTCACAAGAAGCATTGCCTGATATGAACCATGCCTTGAACAAAAGAGATCTCAGAAGACCTAAGATTTAATTATTGTTGACTTGCGTGAAGCTGGAAAGGGTTACAAAAGTATCTCTAAAAGCCTTGATGTTCATCAGTCCACGGTAAGACGAATTGTCTATAAATGGAGAAAGTTCAGCACTGTTGCTACTCTCCCTAGGAGTGGTCGCCCTCCAAAGATGACTGCAAGAGCACAGCGCAGAATGCTCAATGGGGTTAAGAAGAATCCTAGAGTGTCAGCTAAAGACTTACAGAAATCTCTGGAACATGTTAACGTCTGTTGACAAGTCTACAATACAATATGTAAAACATTAAACAAGAATGGTGTTCATGGGAGGACACCACAGAAGAAGCCATTGCTGTCCAAAAAAAACCATTGCTGCACATCTGAAGTTTGCAAAAGTGCACCAGGATGTTCCCCAGCGCTACTGGCAAAATATTATGTGGACAGATGGAACTACAGTTAAGTTGTTTGGAAAGAACACACAACACTATGTTTGGAGAAAAAAAGGCACAGGACACTAACATCAAAACCTCATCCCAACTGTAAAGTATGGTGGAGGGATCATCAACCTGGACAGCTTGAGATCATCAACCAAAAAAATTGGGAATTCATTTATCGAGACATTTTGCAGGAGAATGTAAGGCCATCTATTGAAGCTCAACAGAAGTTGGGTGATGCAACAGGACAACGACCCAAAACACAGAAGTAAATCAACAACAGAATGGCTTCAACAGAAGAAAATGGATCTTCTGGAGTGGCCCAGTCAGAGTCCTGACCTCAACCCGATTTGAGATGCAGTGGCATGACCTCGAGAGCAGTTCACACAAGACACTAGAGGTCGACCGATTTATGATTTAACGCCGATACCGATTATTGGAGGACCAAAAAAGCCGATACAGAATAATCGGCCATTTTAAAAAAAAAATGTATTTGTATTAATGACAATTACAACAATACTGAATTAACACTTATTTTAACTTAATATAATACATCAATAAAATCAATTTACCTCAAGTAAATGAAACATGTTCAATTTGGTTTAAATAATGCAAAAACAAAGTGTTGGAGAAGAAAATAAAAGTGCTCAGAACATGAGAAAGCTGGTGGTTCCTTTTAACATGAGTCTTCAATATTCCCAGGTAAGAAGTTTTAGGTTGTAGTTATTACAGGAATTATAGGACTATTTCCCTCTATACCATTTGTATTTCATTAACCTTTGACTATTGAATGTTCTTATAGGGACTTTAGTATTGCCAGTGTAAAAGTATTGCTTCCGTCCCTCTCCTCACTCCTCCCTGGGCTGGAACCAGCAACACAACGACAATTAGCACGCGCTAACTAGCTAGCCATTTCACTTCGGTTACACGAGCCTCCTCTCGGGAGTTGATAGGCTTGAAGTCATAAACAGCTCAATGCTTGACGCACAACGAAGAGCTGCTGGCAAAACGCACGAAAGTGCTGTTTGAATGAATGTTTACTCGCCTGCTTCTGCCTACCACCGCTCAGTCAGATACTTGTATGCTCAGTCAGATTATAGATTATAGCAGGACATGCTAGGTAATATCATCAACATGTGTAGTTAACTAGTGATTATGATTGATTGTTTTTTATTAGATTAAGTTTAATGCTAGCTTGCAACTTACCTTGGCTTACTGCATTCGCGTAACAGGCAGTCTCCTTGTGGAGTGCAACGAGAGAGAGGCAGGTCGTTATTGCATTGGTCTAGTTAACTGTAAGGTTGCAAGATTCGATGCCCCGAGCTGACAAGGTGAAAATCTGTTGTTCTGCCCCTGAGCAAGGCAGTTAACCCACCGTTCCTAGGCCGTCATTGAAAATAAGAATGTGTTCTTAACTGACTTTCCTAGTTTTTATCAGCAAATCGGCACCCAAAAATACCGATTTCAAGTTATAACAATCGGAAATCTGTATTTTTGGGCGCCGATTTGCTGATTTAAAAAAAAAAAAGAATAATACGTTTTTTAGACCTTTTTATTTAACTAGGAAAGTCAGTTAAAAACATTCTTATTAATCGGTCGACCTCTGCAAGACACCAAGAATATTGCAAAACTGAAACAGTTTTGTAAAGAGGAATGATCCCAAATTTCTCCTAACCATTGCAGGTCTGATCCACAACTACTGAAAACATACTTTTTCCACCTTGCACTGTTTACACGATGTGTTCAATAAATTCATGAAAACGTATAGTTGTTTGTTATTAGTTTAAGCAGACTGTTTGTCTATTGTTATGACCTAGATAAAATTGTATTACCATTTTATGCAGAAGTCCAGGTAATTCCAAAGGGTTCTCACATACATTTTCTTCCCACTGTATTTTGAAGAGCTGACATGACTGAGGACCAGTTCTGCATGATATATTTCTATCTGAAAAATCAAACATTACAACCCACTGAACGCAATCCTGATCTCTGTGCTGCTTGCATGGCTGACTGACAAGACGTCTAGATTTAATGATTATGCTTCATGTCTCCAATTGAACTTGTGTAGCTCCATGCTGTTTTTTTATAGTTTGTGCAAATGATTATCTTTTATTTGTGGCAGCGTTGATGAGTAATTCACTCTGAATTGGAGAGCGCTGTCGTCATTCGCCTCGATCGGCTGTGTTTTTAATCCCTTTTTTTAATTGCCTGTGTCGTTTTTGAGCACCATGTTGTAAAAACAAGCCTGGGAAGAAGTCACCAAAGGCATGGTAAATTGAATTCCACATGAGTCAACCCCCGCCTTTCTCTCGCTCTCCCTCTGCAATTTCAAATGTGATATCTGGACTGACGTACTGAACCTTTTCTCTTCTCCTTATTCTTCCCAGAGCCACGTCTCGGAGGACCTGGACTCAGAGCTTCCTCTCGCCATTGTTCTCACCAATGGACATTATCCAGAAAAATACACTTTGTCGGCTATCCAATCAGGAAGCATAATCCAGACGGTTCTTTTGGCCCTCCGTGTGCAAGCACGGACTGTTACTTCTGGTTTAGTGAACCTTTTCTGTAAATGGGGAATAGGTGTCCTCTTGGTCGTCTCTCTTACTACTGTACGCTTTCTAGCTTCCATGGTAAATCAGATCCACACAGACAGTTTCACAAACACTAATGTGAGTACCAGTAAGGGTTATTCTATAGGAACTCTGACTGTTACGATTGTTGAATGTTTCTCTGCCTCAGTCTTCCCTGTTTAATTTTACTCTTCGAATGACTCTATGCCTTTTCTAATTTTAGTTTTGTTTCACATCAAGTTGACTGTACTAAAAATAATGGACCTGTTTTTTTAATGAAAATAAAGTAATTGACCTTACAGTGGTACATCAGCCTCATTATGTTTGACAGTTCTTTAAAGGGACAATCTGAAGTAACTACATCCATTTTTTTACTTAGAAATTAATAGTAGGTACCCATTGATTCTTGAATAATATAACTTAGAAATGTCTCATGAGTTCAACTGTCGTAACCCATCAAAACCCACAATATAAGCTCGTATTACTCCAATGTTTGCAAACACAGTCAATGTATACAAACACTGTATAGCCTCAAAATATGATTACTATAATTTGTATATCATGGATGGTCAGTCCTTAGCATCCATAGCTCTATCTATGAAATTGAGTGGTTAGCTTTTTGGCGAAACAGTGGCGGGGAGTACACTTTATTGTTTCAACTGCTGATTGCCACTTTAATGTCTTGATGGTTTTCATAGCTGAGATAGTAGTTTTTATACTGGTCATTCACTTGTATGATGAAGCTATGGAGGTGACCTTTGAGAATATTTGAGTAAGATCTACTGAATCTGTTGTGGAATACCTCCATGGGCTCTCGAGTAGCGCAGGGGCCTAAGGCACTGCAGACCCTGGTTCGATTCCAAGCTGTATCACAACCGGCCGTGATTGGGAGTCCCATAGAGCAGCGCAAAATTGGCCCAGCGTCGTCCTGGTTAGTGTTTGGCCGGGGTAGGCCGTCATTGTAAATAAGAATTTGTTCTTAACTGACTTGCCTAGTTAAATAAATCTGGTTTGTGCTCATTAGGGCACTAAAATGAAAATGTTTTAAAACCCAAATTAGTTTCTTATAGGACAAGTCCAAATAGTCCCTCCCTGTTTCAATTCACTTTCTTACACTTGGTTGCCTATTGAACACGACCCTGATAAATGACAGTAAACATGAGTGTGGCGGATTGAGCACAGAAAAGGCTGACTGAATCAGCTCTCCAATGCCTTCAAGTACCCTATCAATCATTCTCTCTGATGTCCCAACCATCAGCTAGATGCACACATGAGAAAATACCTTAAGACTCCTGGGGCGCGTAGACAGCCTGACCCACTTTAATCAACATGTCTAACCACAGCTCCGACCTGGAGACTAGAGATAGGAATTAAAGGGGCTTCAAGGAGGCGTATGGGATTTTGAAGGTGGAACAGTCTCACTGATGGAGCTAGGCAGCGTTATTAGGGTATCTAGATTAAACACTACAGAATCCCATGAATCTCCTTTTACATGTTCCTACCATGTACCCTGGGAATCTGTACACATGGGTGTTCAGAGTCACACACACACACACAGAGAGAGAGAGAGAGTTAACTCCCATACAGTCTGAGTATTCAGCCTTTCTATCTCTCTTCCCTTATCAGGGTAAATGTTACAACAGCACCTCACCATGCAGCATATTTCACTTTGGGCCTCCTGTGCTCCTCTGGCTCACCCACAGAGTAATACGATCGGAAAGATTTGAGAGGCCTCATTCATGAAACTACACTGAACAAAAATATAAACGCAACATGTAAAGTGTTAATGATGGCAAATATCATGAGCTGAAATAAAATATTCCAGAAATGTTCTGTACGTCCCTGTTCGTGTGCATTTCTCCTTTGCCAAGACAATCCATCCACCTGACCAAGAAGCTGACTAAACAGCATGATGGGAACAATAAAAGTGCACCTGGCAACCTTGGCTGGCGCACACTGCGCCCGGACCACCACAGGAGTCGCTGGTGCGCGATGAGACGAGGATATCCCTACCGACCAAGCCCTCCCTAACCCGGACGACGCTATGCCAATTGTGCGTCGCCCCAAGCGTCAGGCAGTGGGGATGTTTTTCAGTGGCAGGGACTAGGAGATTAGTCAGGCTTGAGGGAAAGATGAACGTACAGTAGCAAAGAACAGAGAGAAATTCCCCAAATACAGCTTGGAACCACCAATACTCTTCCTAGAGCTGGCCGGCCAGCCAAACTGAGCATTCGGGGGAGAAGGGTCCTTGTCAGTGAGGTGACCAACAACCCAATGGTCTGACAGAGCTCTAGATTTGCTCTGTGGAGATGGGAGAACCTTCCAGAAGGACAACCATCTCTGCAGCACTGCACCAATCAATTATGGTGGATTGGCCAGACGGAAGCCACTCTGCAGTAAAAGACACACGACAGCCCGCTTGGAGTTCGCCAAAAGGCACCTTAAGACTCTGACCATGAGAAACAAGATTATCTGGTCTGATGAAACCAAGTTTGAACTCCTTGGCCTGAATGTCAAGCATCACGTCTGGAGGAAACTTGGCACCATCCTTACGGTGAAACATGGTGGTGGCAGCATCATGCTGTGGGATGTTTTTCAGCGGCAAGGACTGGGGGACTAGTTAGCATCGAGGCAAAGATTAATGGTGCAAAGTACAGAGAGATCTTTGATCAAAACCTGCTCCAGGGAGCACAGGACCTCAGACTGGGGCGAAGGTTCACCTTCCAACAGGACAATGACCTTAAGCACACAGCCAAGACAACGCAGGAGTGTCTTCGGGACTAGTCTCTGAATGTTCTTGAGTGGCCTAGCCAGAGTCCGGAATTGAACCCGATCGAATATCTCTTAAGAAACCTGAAAATAGCTGTGCAGCAATGCTCCCCATCCAACATGACAGAGCTTGAGGGAATCTGCAGAGAAGAAGGGGAGAAACTCCCCAAATACAGGTGTGCCAAGCTTGAAACTTCATACCCAAGAAGACTCGATGCTGTAATTGCTGCCGAAGGTGCTTCAACAAAGTAGAGTAACAAGTCTGAATACTTATAGTTTAAGTCGGAAGTTTACATACACTTAGGTTGGACACATTAAAACTCGTTTTTCAACCACTCCATACATTTCTTGTTAACAAACTATAGTTTTGGCAAGTCGGTTAGGACATCTACTTTATGCATGGCACAAGTAATTTTTCCAACAAATGTTTACGGACAGATGATTTCACTTCATTGTATCACAATTCCAGTGGGTCAGAAGTTTACATATACTAAGTTGACTGTGACTTTAAAATAGATAGCATCATGAGAAGGACAATTATGTGGATACATTGAAGCAACATCTCAAGACGTCAGTCAGGAAGTTAAAGCTTGGTTGCAAATGGGTCTTCCAAATGGACAATGACCACAAGCATACTTCCAAAGTTGTGGCAAAATGGCTTAAGGTCAAGGTATTGACCTCAATCCCATAGAACATTTGTGGGCAGAACTGAAAAAGCATGTGCGAGCGAGGAAGCCTACAAACCTGACTCAGTTACACCAGCTCTGTCAGGAGGACTGGGCCAAAATTCACCCAACTTATTGTGGGAAGCTAGTGGAAGGCTACCCGAAACGTTTGACCCAAGTTAAACAATTTAAAGGCAATGCTACCAAATACTAATTGAGTGTATGTAAACTTCTGACCCACTGGGAATGTGATGAAAGAAACAAAAGTTTAAATGCATTTGGCTAAGGTGTGTGTAAACTTCCAATTTCAACTGTATGTAATTGTGATATTTCAGTTCGCATTTTTTTAAATAAATTAGCACATTTCTACAAACGTGTTTTTGCTTTGTCATTATGGGGTATTGTGTGTAAATTGATTTACGCTGAAAAACTGTGTAGTACATTTTAGAATAACGCTGTAACGTAACAAAATGTGGAAAAAGTCAAGGGGTCTGAATACTTTCCGAAGGCACTGTATATGTTTAGTTGAGAGCAGTAAATGTGTACTACCAGTCAGTGATCACGGCTATTCAACATGTCACTCTGTCTATTGGATGTTGGCTCAGAGCCAGAGTTATGGTTGGGCCTCAGGAGGCCTGTACCTCCTTGCCAATCCAAATAAAATATTTGAATATTGTTTTGACCAAGATGCGCACCGACAGAAAGACTCAACAATCTTAGATAAAGTATTAGAGTGAGAAACACAGTGCCTGGCTCAGTATGTGTAGTCCATGTAGCTGATGCTGTCTGGACAAAAAAAAAAAAGAGTATGGCATGTCATAATTTATTGGCCAAACATCATCAGATTACATCTGCTACATATAGTGAGGCAGAGAGGTGCTGTTTCGCTCTCCCGGATGCTTTCTCCAGTGAGATTTGTTTCAGCCACTTGTGAATTGAAGGAAAGTTGGCGGGTGCACAGTGCGCTGTTCGGATGCTAGAATTATTTTGGACGAACGTGCAAAGGTAACCTACTATTTGAAGTGATTTTTTTTTTTGACAGTGAGGTGAAAACATCATGACTGGTTGTGTTCATGCCACTTTAAAAGGTAAAACATTTTTACAGTTAAATTACATACCTTTACTCTCAAACCCATTTAAATGTAGGAGCCTGTGGGGGAAAAAACGTGCCCTTCTATGGAAATCAAATGCCCGTCCAACTGATTTGTTCTGGCCGGCCCTGGATTAGGTAAAGGGATCGTTTGGGATTCCGGCAATGAGGCCCGCTATCTACTTCCCCAGAGTCCAATGATCTCGCGAATACCATTTTCTTTTGTCTCTGCATGTAGTTTGAAGGAACTTGCTTTCTGGCGATTGTGCAATTGCTAACGAGTGATGAATTCTA
This sequence comes from Oncorhynchus mykiss, assembly GCF_057628025.1. Taxonomy (NCBI): domain Eukaryota; kingdom Metazoa; phylum Chordata; class Actinopteri; order Salmoniformes; family Salmonidae; genus Oncorhynchus; species Oncorhynchus mykiss. Next base: position 41,146,142 of record NC_143023.1, read on the forward strand.
TGGGAACACCAGTTAGTATTAGCTTGCAAAACTACCTATAACTTCCTTCATACTGGACACCGATACGTAAAAATGGCATCCAAGACTATGGGAAGTAGATGAAAGGCCTCATTGACAAAATCCCAAACTATCCCTTTAACATACAGTATGAAACATATGGCCCCAATAACAGGGCCAACCTCCCCCTACAGGTAAAGTATGAGCCGTTGGAAAGATTAATGGATAGAATGCATGAAACATCCTGAGATGATGTAAGATTGACATGTTCGGGGTAGAAAAGTATGTATGTGTGTTAGGATTAATCATCTGAAACACTTTGCAACGATGGAACCTCTACACACAGGGACTAAGTGCATGAAAGGAGTGGCCAAATATACAGTACGAGGTCTCATCCCCGAGGATTCATTTGCTCTCCAAGTGTAAAACTCAAACCACCTGCACGCTTTGGAGGAGAAAGGTAGATCGTACATCAAAGCAGCACTAACAAGAACTGAGCGTACAGTAATTCTTTCCTCATGGCCAGCGCCATATGAGATCAAATAAAGAGGACAGAGCTGGTCTGCCTTGTCCAGATGATGCCCAGGACAGCTGGGCTGAGGAGATCTGGACACCGGGGAAGTGTCTTGTGGGCTTAATCAGGAACACAACATGTGTTGGACTTTGTTCTGAGAGTACTGTGACCGCTAGTCAATGTGCACTTTTGGCTTTTTCTGTGTTCTGTGGATGTCATTTTGACTGCAACGGTGTAGGCCACACATTGGAATGACGTGTTGTTGAGAGCAATTGTTTCTTTGCCTGCTGTTCCTCAATTTATTTGGTGAAGAATTTTAGAAGACATCAAACAACAGCAGGTTGAACTCTAAACATTAGTTGATGTATTGTAGTGGCTTGGACTGATTCTGAGCAGGGCTTTGCCGAGATAAATATATCTATCCTTTAATGACGATGTCTCTCACATTACTACAAAGTAAGATGGATGCCTTGACCTCTTCCGCAATCGTTCAACACCAACTATCATAAAGTTCTTGCGGTTCACATCAACAGGAAGCTGTGATTTTGGTCTTCAAAGGCGACCAAATAAACTGAGAAAGTAACAAATGTTGAACCTTTATTAGTTAAAGGTAAAAAAAATATAATAAGACAATGCCACTAATCACCCAGTCTCTGCCAACCTCATGTTCGCTTCGCTGAGAACTCTCAGCACTCCCCGACTGCGAAACCCCAGAGAAAATGTAAAGATAAAATGTCTGTCATTTTGGTTAGGGCAAAAGCCGGGCCTGTAACCGCGGTGGTGAGGTGGCCCCACCCTAGGGTGTGGCAGGCAGCAAGAGATGACCTCTGGTTTGAAGGGTATAATAGAATCTATGCTCTGACACTGTCATTAGGCACTATATTTACATGAAACACGAAACCACACGGTGGGCTGGCTGGTCACCGTTCAGTGTATCCCTCCTCTGCAAGGGGGAAAGGATCCACTGTGGTCCCTTTTCAACTCTAACTGGTGTTTATTGCGGGGGAAAACATCAAGCATTTCATGTACAGTATTATATGACTGCTGTGTCATTGAAAATAAAAATATTGCTTATGACAAAATTCTGCGAAATGTTTACTGTCACATATTTCCTCTCTGCCTTCACCACCCCTATTCAAAGTCAAAGGACCACTTTAATATTTTATAATATGCTGAGTGTTTCAAATGCATACAGTAGAAATGTTGAATTGACTAAGAAAGTCAATAAAATAGTGCATTTATTTGCATGATGCAACAGATTCTAATGAAAAAGCACTGAAGACATGCTGTCAGTGAGGTCAGTCGTGAGGTCAGTCTTGCATTACAACTTTAATTGAATTTGGTGAACTCATCCTCAAGAAACATGTTCAAATCTTTGCACTTGATATAACAAAATGGCATAATAGTCCCTCCTGTGTATTAATTATAATTAACTAGAAGCCAATTTGTCACAATTGTGACTGGTTAATTATAAATGTTGCAGAGCTTGATACTCTTTTCCAATACTCAAAGTATTCTCAAGATACGATGTGATGATCACGTCATGTACCATTGGCATCTTTGTGACGTTGATTAATTCCCTATTTCTCGGCCTTAGTAAGATGCCTCTGTGACTGTGGGCAGATAGCCCAGCGTTAAGAGCGTTAGGCCAGTAACCGAAAGGTCAATGGTTCGAATCCCTGAGTCAGCAAGGTGGAAAAATCTGCTGTTGAGCAAGGCACTTAACCCCCAACAACAATTGCTCCCCGGGCACTGATGCTTTCTATTAAGGCAGCCCCTCCGCACCTCTCTGAATCAGAGGGGTTTGGTAAAATGTGGAAGACACATTGCATTTGAATGCATTCAATAGTGACTAGATTTTCCCTTTCCCCATCCCTGTTGGTGCATTCAGACAGACTACAGCTGAACTTTAAGGAAACTCAGATTCCGGTCATTGATTGGTCAAAGCTCTCAGACGTTCAACACCGCAAGACATTTTGCTGTTTTCTTCAGCTTCCGCATTCCCATCCATCCCATGATTCGTTCAATCTTCCCAATGTAATAACGGAAAACGTTCTATTGTTTCCTTGGGATCAAGCAAAGAATGTGGTGGACATCGATATCCTATTTAATTACTAATATATAATAGTAAAGAATTGGAACGCTAAGATATTTTCTTGAAGTCAACCATTTGAACTCCAGCGTTAAATCCACATGCCAGTCTCCAATGTACATGGAGGCATTACATCCCCTAAGGAGATACAAATAGGCTTATGATGTTGATCCAAGACTGAAACCTCTTGGAGTTGAAGGTATTGCAAATCCTTTTCAACTCAGTGAAATGAGCATTGACAGGAGAAAACCCACTAACCAGCTGTTCATCTGTTCCCCTCCAGACACAGACATAGACACACACACACACTCATTCTACGTTTGTTGACTGGAGTCACAGAGGACTTATTGTGTGTCCTTATCCTGATTATTCAAACTTCCATTACTTCATCAAACATTTACCTGAAATTGGACACACACACACACACACACACACACCTACACTTTGTGCTCTCAGCCCATTAGGACACTGATGGCAGAGCAGAGCAACAGAAGAGGTTCAGTGGGGACACAGGTCTCCTAGCAGCATCAAACCCCTACTGAACACACACACTCTAATAATACATACATTATACACGTAATGGTCCGTCTCGGTCTTTCTCTCTTTACTGTGTTTTAGTGGTGTAAAGTACTTGAGTAAAAATACTTTCAAGTAATACTTAAGTCGTTTTTTGAGGGGTATCTGTACTTTACTTTACTGATTATATTTTTGACAACTTTTACTTCGCTACATTCCTAAAGAAAATTATGTATATTTTACTCCATACATTTTCCTTGACCCAAAAGTACTCGTTACATTTGAAATGCTTAGCAGGACGGGAAAATTGTGCAGTTCACGCACTTATCAAGTGAACATCCCTGGTCATCCCTACTGCCTTTGATCTAGTGGACTCAATTAACACACTTGCTTTGTTTATACATGATTGAGTGTTGGAGTGTGCCCCGGGCTATCTGTTAATAAAAACTTGTTTTTTTTAATTGTGCTGTCTGGTTTGCTTAATATAAGGAATTTGAAATAATCGATAATTTTACTTTTGATACTTAAGTATATTTAAAACCAAATATTTTTAGACTTTTACTCAAGCAGTATTTTATTCGGTGGCTTTCACTTTTACTTGAGTAATTTTCTAGTAAGGTATCTTTACTTTTACTCAAGTACAGTGGCAGGAAAAAGTATGTGAACCCTTTGGAATTACCTGGATAAATGCATAAATTGGTCATCAATTCTGATCTGATCTTCTTCTGAGTCACAACAATAGACAAACAAAGTGTGATTAAACTAATAACATATCAATTATTGTGTTTTTCTTGTCTTTATTGAATACATCATTTAAACATTCACAGTCTATGTTGGAAAAAGTATGTGAACCCCTAACTTCTCCAAAAGCTAATTGGAGTCAGGAATCCGCTAACCTGGAGTCCAATCAATGAGACGAGATTGGAGATGTTGTTTACAGCTGCCTTGCCCTTTAAAAAACTCTCACAAAATGTGAGTTTGCTATTCACAAGAAGCATTGCCTGATATGAACCATGCCTTGAACAAAATAGATCTCAGAAGACCTAAGATGAATTATTGTTGACTTGCGTGAAGCTGGAAAGGGTTACAAAAGTATCTCTAAAAACCTTGACATTCATCAGTCCACGGTAAGACAAATTGTCTATAAATGGAGAAAGTTCAGCACTGTTGCTACTCTCCCTAGGAGTGGTCGCCCTTCAAAGATGACTGCAAGAGCACAGCGCAGAATGCTCAATGGGGTTAAGAAGAATCCTAGAGTGTCAGCTAAAGACTTACAGAAATCTCTGGAACATGTTAACGTCTGTTGACAAGTCTACAATACGTAAAACACTAAACAAGAATGGTGTTCATGGGAGGACACCACAGAAGAAGCCATTGCTGTCCAAAAGAAAACATTGCTGCACGTCTGAAGTTTTTTTTAAAGTGCACCTGGATGTTCCCCAGCGCTACTGGCAAAATATTCTGTGGACAGATGAAACTACAGTTGAGTTGTTTGGAAAGAACACACAACACTACGTGTGGAGAAAAAAGGCAAAGCACACTAACATCAAAACCTCATACCAACTGTAAAGTATGGTGGAGGGAGCATCATGGTTTGGGGCTGCTTTGCTGCCTCAGGGCCTGGACAGCTTGCTATCATCTACTGAAAAATTAATTCCCAAGTTTATCAAGACATTTTGCAGGAGAATGTTAGTCTTTTTGTCTGCCAATTGAAGCTCAACAGAAGTTGGGTGATGCAACAAGACAACGACCCAAAACACAGAAGTAAATCAACAACAGAATGGCTTCAACAGAAGAAAATGCACCCTCTGGAGTGGCCCAGTCAGAGTCCTGACCTCAACCCAATTGAGATGCTGTGGCATGACCTCAAGAGACTAGTTCACACAAGACATTCCAAGAATATTGCTGAACTGAAACAGTTTTGTAAAGAGGTATATCCAAAATTCCTCCAGACCGTTGTGCAGGTCTGATCTGCACCTACAGAAGACGTTTGGTTGAGGTTATTGCTGACAAAGGAGGGTCAACCAGTTATTAAATCCAAGGGTTCACAAACATTTTCACCCCCTGGACTGTGAACGTTTACACGGTGTGTTCAATTAATACATGAAAACGTATAATTGGTTGTGAGTTTAAGCAGACTGTGTTTGTCTATTGTTGTGACCTAGATGAAGATCAGATCAAAAATTTTCACAAATTTATGCAGAAATCCAGATACAGTGCCTTGCGAAAGTATTCGGCCCCCTTGAACTTTGCGACCTTTTGCCACATTTCAGGCTTCAAACATAAAGATATAAAACTGTATTTTTTTTTGTGAAGAATCAACAACAAGTGGGACACAATCATGAAGTGGAACGACATTTATTGGATATTTCAAACTTTTTTAACAAATCAAAAACTGAAAAATTGTCCGTGCAAAATTATTCAGTCCCCTTAAGTTAATACTTTGTAGCGCCACCTTTTGCTGCGATTACAGCTGTAAGTCACTTGGGGTATGTCTCTATCAGTTTTGCACATCGAGAGACTGAATTTTTTTCCCATTCCTCCTTGCAAAACAGCTCGAGCTCAGTGAGGTTGGATGGAGAGCATTTGTGAACAGCAGTTTTCAGTTCTTTCCACAGATTCTCGATTGGATTCAGGTCTGGACTTTGACTTGGCCATTCTAACACCTGGATATGTTTATTTTTGAACCATTCTATTGTAGATTTTGCTTTATGTTTTGGATCATTGTCTTGTTGGAAGACAAATCTCCGTCCCAGTCTCAGGTCTTTTGCAGACTCCATCAGGTTTTCTTCCAGAATGGTCCTGTATTTGGCTCCATCCATCTTCCCATCAATTTTAACCATCTTCCCTGTCCCTGCTGAAGAAAAGCAGGCCCAAACCATGATGCTGCCACCACCATGTTTGACAGTGGGGATGGTGTGTTCAGCTGTGTTGCTTTTACGCCAAACATAACGTTTTGCATTGTTGCCAAAAAGTTCAATTTTGGTTTCATCTGACCAGAGCACCTTCTTCCACATGTTTGGTGTGTCTCCCAGGTGGCTTGTGGCAAACTTTAAACAACACTTTTTATGGAAATCTTTAAGAAATGGCTTTCTTCTTGCCACTCTTCCATAAAGGCCAGATTTGTGCAATATACGACTGATTGTTGTCCTATGGACAGAGTCTCCCACCTCAGCTGTAGATCTCTGCAGTTCATCCAGAGTGATCATGGGCCTCTTGGCTGCATCTCTGATCAGTCTTCTCCTTGTATGAGCTGAAAGTTTAGAGGGACGGCCAGGTCTTGGTAGATTTGCAGTGGTCTGATACTCCTTCCATTTCAATATTATCGCTTGCACAGTGCTCCTTGGGATGTTTAAAGCTTGGGAAATCTTTTTGTATCCAAATCCGGCTTTAAACTTCTTCACAACAGTATCTCGGACCTGCCTGGTGTGTTCCTTGTTCTTCATGATGCTCTCTGCGCTTTTAACGGACCTCTGAGACTATCACAGTGTAGGTGCATTTATACGGAGACTTGATTACACACAGGTGGATTATATTTATCATCATTAGTCATTTAGGTCAACATTGGATCATTCAGAGATCCTCACTGAACTTCTGGAGAGAGTTTGCTGCACTGAAAGTAAAGGGGCTGAATAATTTTGCACGCCCAATTTTTCAGTTTTTGATTTGTTAAAAAAGTTTGAAATATCCAATAAATGTCGTTCCACTTCATGATTGTGTCCCACTTGTTGTTGATTCTTCACAAAAAAATACAGTTTTATATCTTTATGTTTGAAGCCTGAAATGTGGCAAAAGGTCGCAAAGTTCAAGGGGGGCGAATACTTTCGCAAGGCACTGTATTTCCAAAGGGTTCACATACTTTTTCTTGCCACTATGTGACAATCGGGTACTTTTTCCACCACTGCTGTGTTCTTCCTTTCTTGAGCTATAGCCCGTTTGTGTGTCGTCCTGTGATGCCGGCTGACGGGCCTAATGAATGGTTGCTAGGGGGACTCAAACACTGTCAGCGGAGTTCATTTGGCTTGGCTGACCGTTTGACTGGGTGATTGTTTTTCTAACGATGACGTGCTCTTTGAGACCGAGGGCAGCTCAGTCTCATGACGTAAGCGGCACTAATTTGTGTGTCAATTAAGTATTTCCAACTCTAATTGAGGCACCCTTGCATGTCATGCTCCACACTTGCCCACTTAACCCGTGTGTGGTGTTCATGTTTTTGTTATTCACCCAATGTTCGCCGATCTGATGGACCCACAACATTATAGATTTTTTTAAACAATACAGCCATAACAATTTTCTTAAAAATACCTCTGCTAGATCACATTTATCAATAAAAGTGCTATTCATTTTATTTAAATAACATTTGATTTTTCAAGACGTGTGGATTTAATCATCATGTTTACCTTGAACAAATATCAATGAAAAAAGATTTTCATCATTGTTGATGTTTATTGCTTTGAACTGAACAAATTAGATAGACAAATTTTGCATACAGTATTTTATGGAAATGATACGAGCCGCATTGAACACAAATTAAGGCCGGTCTACACACCACATATTTCTTGGACTTGATGCATGTGTACTGTGTCTTCCTGTCTTTCTTCGGTCCACACACATCGTATCACCTCTTCTTGTTGCTACCGGCTGCCATCTAGAATGATGAAAACACTTAGTTCAGAAATTTTACTCACTCACATATATAGTTACAGCTGTGTGTTACAGCAATGTTCTTCACAGTATCATTTTTTTTTTTAGCAAACATTGAAAATGGGTCAGACAGACCTGAACACCACACAAAGGGTTAAGCCCCATGGCAAACAACAAAATGTGAGGTTTCCACCAGTGGCTCTGAGGTAGTGAGGAGAGAGAGTGTGTAACATCTTTCTACACTAAATGTTTAGCTTTGCCTGGAGCGAGCATTGTGTATGACAGCTGATACAATAGAAATGCCTACCATCTGTGCAGGACTGAAAAGGCAACATAGCATTTGAAAAGGTTTAGCCAGAAGCATCAGCACTGGTTTGACCATGTATACAGAAACTCATTGCATTTAGTGAGTAAACAACATTTTCAAGAAGTTTTGGGAAACTGGTCATAATAAAGTCCGACTGAGCAGCATTACTCTCTATGGCCTATGATAATAAATACACCTCACATCATAGACCTAGGACTAGGAGTGAGGCATTACAGTGTACATTTCTATGACATCCCTGTGTGGAGTGTGGTCATAGCTGGTGTGTGTATTGTGTGTGGAGTTTGTGTTCAGACTAGCGGTGTTTACTTACTTACTTATTAATCCATCTCATTCCTGGAGGGACATAAGGCCTGTACTAAAGTTTTCTATTGTTGCCTGTCTTGGGATGCATTCTTTGCCTCAGGCTATGACAAGTGGATCTTCTTCGATTCTGAGTCTACACCTGCGCCAGGTCATTGTTGGACGTCCTCTTCTTAGCTTTCCTTGTGGATTCTGTGTGACCAACCCATCTCCACTTCCGCTCCTTAATGTTGCTCGAGGCAGGCTTCTTACGCAGGTCTATATTAGAGATCCACTCAGGCCACCATATGTGCAAGATTTGTCTGAGGCAGGAGTTGACTAAGACCTGCAGCTTGTGTTTTAGGTTCTTGATCGGAGTGGTATGTTTAGTGTACAGTCAATGTCGATCCCTCTCCAGCTGTCCGGAGTGTATACAGTGTATGTTCAGAGCAAACCTTGCTAAATGTGTGTAGTGTGTGTATTGTGTAGCCAGAGCATCAGTGTCCAGCATATGGTCAGCGTTGATGCATTCCAGCAGTCTGAGTCAGAGGTTTTAAGGGTGGCCAAGTGAAGGTTAGAGGTCAAGTGAAGCAGTCGGATGTTGTGAGATGTTGATGATGAAATGGAGGAGGAGGACTATCTCATCTCCTTCCAAGCTTTGATCTCACTGTGTTTGTTTTAATTTAAACCCAAAGTCATCTGAGTATGATTTATATGCACAGATGTAAATTGAACAAAAATATAAACGCAACATGTGAAGCGTTGGTCCCATGTTTCATGACCTGAAATTAAAGATCTCAGAAATATACCATATACCCAATCAGCGTATTTCTCTCAAATGTTGGTGCACAAATGTGTTTACATCCTTGTTAGTGAGCTTTCCTCCTTTGCCAAGATAATCCATCCACCTGACAGGTGTGGCTTATCAAGAAGCTGATTAAACAGCATGAACAATATACAGATGTACCTTGTGCTTGTGACAATAGAAGTCCTCTCTAAAATGTGCCAAAGCCTATCGTGCATTGTCTTGGCTGTGTGCTTAGGGTCATTGTCATGTTGAAAGGTGAACCTTCACCCCTGTCTGAGGTCCTGAGCACTCTGGAGCAGGTTTTCATCAAGGATCTCTCTGTACTTTGCTCCGTTCATCTTTGCCTCGGTCCTGAATTTTCTCCCAGTCCTTGCCCCTGAAAAAAAACACAGCATGATTCTGCCACCGCCATGCTTCACAGGAGGGATGGTGCCAGGTTTCCTCAAGGCATGACGCTTGGCATTCAGGCCAAAGAGTTGAACTTAGTTTCATCAGACCAGAGAGTCCTTTAGGTGCCTTTTGGCAAACTCCAAGTGGGCTGTCATTTGTATTTTACTGAGGAGTGGCTTCCGTCAGGCCACTATACCACAAAGACCTGTTTGGTGGAGTGCTGCAGAGATGGTTGTCCTTCTGGAAGGTTCTCCCATCTCCACAGAGCAAATCTAGAGCTCTGTCAGAGTGACCATCGGGTTGTTGGTCACCTCCCTGACCAAGGCCCTTCTCCCCCCGATTGCTCAGTTTGGCCGGGTGGCCAGCTCTAGGAAGAGTCTTGGTGGTTCCAAACTTCTTCCATTTAAGAATGATAGAGGCCACTGTGTTCTTGGGGACCTTCAATGCCGCAGAATTTCTTTGGTACCCTTCCCCAGATCTGTACCTCGACACAATCCTGTCTCGGAGCTCTACGGACAATTCCTTCGACCTCATGGCTTGCTTTTTGCTCTGACATGCACCTTCAACTGTGGGACCTTATATAGACAGGAGTGTGTCTTTCCAAATCATGTCCAATCAATTGAACTTTCCACAGGTGGACTCCAATCAAGTTGTAGAAACATCTCAAGGAGGATCAATCAAAGCAGGATGCACCTGAACTCAATTTCGAGTCTCTTAGCAAAGGGTCTGAATACTTATGTTAATAAACTATTTCTGTTTTTTATTTGTAATAAATTTGCAAAAATTCAAAAAAACTGTATTCACTTTGTCATTATGGGGTATTGTGTTTAGATTGCTGAGGATCTTTTTTTATTTCATCCATTTTAGAATGCTGTGTAACAAAATGTGGAAAAATTCAAGGCTTTGAATACTTTCTCAAAGGCACTGTACTTTTTATTCCATTTAACACTATACCAAATCACCCTACATATGCATTCTACTGCATTCAAAAAAGTATTTCTCTGTTCTCATTCTGCTTCAACGCTTTTGTCTCATATTTCCACCGCTGCAGAACATTGCCAGTCTAGGCTTGTGGCATGAGGCTTGTATTCTCCTGCCACTGGCTTATGTACTTTCACTTTTCAAACACCCTTGTAGAGACAGACCCCTTGATCTACTCCCGATCCACAGTTCTGTCAGATGTAACTTACTGATCATGGTGCTGAAGGATCCAAAGGAATGTGATTTCTGCTTGGAGAACATAGAGGGATGAGTTATCAGAGTTCAGCGAAGGGGATAAATGTATGAACATTAAAAACATTCCACTTTCCTGGTGACTGAAACACAGACACTCGAATCAGAAGAGGGGCAGACACAGAGTTACCAAATACAGCTGGGAATGATGGGAACTGATTGACCCAAGAACAGACTGGAGATTTGTGATGGACAGAAGAATGACATTAATACCCCCTGCTAATATCCACACAGGGATCTTCTTTTAGAAACACTTTAGAGGATTATGTCAACTCTGAGAAGGCAAAGATAGTGAGTAAATATGACATATTTTCAGGGAGACAAATACAGCTGTTGTTTGGTTGATAAGACATATACATGTCTGTTGCCCTACGTAAGGGATCATCCAAGATTTGATAAAGTCATCAAATCAAGGTCAGGGAGAGGTCTGTCAGTAGACTGTGTGGAAATCAGTTTAAGTAATCAATGCCAGCTGGACAACCCTCAAAATACAGATCCATCTGTATGACAGTATAACATTATAACGCACTGAATGGTAATACAGTTTTTTTCGATTGCTAAACGACAGTGGACACAACTGGAGTCACATGTGCAAAACTCTAACTACAGTCTGCACAGCAGCAGTTCATGTGGACCAAACTCTAGTTCGTTTTTCATTGCTTGAACACAGTTTTCAAAACTCTACACACTTATCCCATGACTTTAACCACAACCTGCACAACACTGTGGATTTACAGCACTTTGTTCAAATGCTAACACACTGCTGTCAAAACTGTGAACCACACATTCAAAACGGAATAGATTTCAGCCTTGTGCCTTTCAAACAGGTGTCTTGTTTTAGACTTGTTAGTGAACACACACACATATTACAGTATATATAGGTAGAACTCAGAAAGACTCATTTTGGAAATGGAACAAGGAAGATGGGTTCGTGGAGGGAGAAGGGTGGCAGGGAGAGGGCGGATGCGTGGAGGAAGACAAAGAAGACAAAGAGCTGTTATTTCAGATGAAATAAGGGCTACACTTATAGACCATGTCGTGAACCATGGTCTCTCATTGAGAGAGGCAGGGTTGAGGGTGCAACCCAATCTGCAAAGATCCACAGTGGCATCTGTAATGCGAATTTTCCATCATGCAAACAGGTGAGAGTTACATCCTTACAGTAAATGAAAACATTACAGGAATCTATTTTGTATTGCAATTATAGAATATTTACACAGATATATATTACAGTAAGTTTGACTGTAAAATATATATTTACAGCAGGACCCAAAGGCTGCCCCCAACAGGGGGAAGAGGAAAAATATTTTCAGATGCACAGGAAAATGCTATTGTTGACATGGTTGTTGTCAACAATGCAATAAAACTGCGGGAGATTCAAATTAGAGTGCTGGCTGATAATGATATATTTGAAAATGTTAATTCTGTCAGCACAACAACTATTGCTCGAGTCCTAAAGAAACACCAAGTTACAATGAAACAGTTATACACTGTACCATTGAAGAGAAACAGTGAACGGGTAAAAGAGCAAAGATACCAATATGTCCAGGTAAGACGTCTGAGGTTACGTACACAGCTATACAAAATATTTACAGTAAAAAAAAACACTAGCATTTCTACAGTAAAACTGTGCACTTACTGTTTTTCAGAGAGTAATGGAGGTGGAAGCACTGGAAAGACCACATTCATTTGTATTTATCGATGAAGCTGGATTTAACCTTGCCAAAACACGGCGCAGAGGAAGGAATGTTATAGGTCAAAGGGCCACTTTGGAGGTTCCAGGCCAAAGGGGGGGAAATATCACCATGTGTGCTGCAATGGCCAATGATGGTTTGCTTCTCAACACACCACTCATTGGCCCATACAACACAGAAAGGCTTATAGCTTTCCTAGAACAGATCTATGCTCAGCTAGTGCCAGCAGAACAGGGGGAGCCAGTAAGAAACCCCCAAGTATTTGTCATAGTTTGCGATAACGTTGCTTTTCACCACTCTGCAGCTGTCACAGATTGGTTTGCAGCACATCACAGATTTATGGTTTTGTACCTGCCTGCATATTCACCCTTCCTCAACCCAATAGAGGAGTTTTTCTCTGCCTGGAGGTGGAAAGTGTTTGGTCACCACCCACATGACCAAATGTCTCTTTTGGAAACCATGCGTGCCGGATGTGAGGACACGAGTCCTGTAGGACTGCCAGGGATGGATAAGACACTCCAGAAGGTTCTTCCCCAGGTGCATGGCAAGAGAAAACATTAGATGTGATGTTGAAGAAAACCTGTGGCCTGATGCTAGAGAGAGGCAGGATTAGCCCCTCAATTATTTGTTTGAATTACAGTATGTACTTTTAGTTTCTACCTTTTTTTTCTCATTACTGTAATTCCGTAAATTACTACAGACTATTGAAGCAAACTGCTAATTTTCATTTACCTTAAAGAATTGTTATGTTCTAAAAATAATTATAAATCATGTGAAAGAATGTCACTCTTTTCTTTGAAGAAAATATTACTTTGTATGAAGTCACTGAAATTGTTCAAACTGTAAAGATGAAAAGTTTGTATTTTCTGTATTGGTGTTTGATGCTAGTGTTTTTACTCTCAGTGTGTTCTGAGTGACAGTGTGTGTTATCTCAGTGAGGGTTGTGCATAGTGTTTGGCTGCACTGAGCGTGTTTTGAGCCATGTGTTAAGAGTTGTGTTGCTTGGAATGAGTTTTGCAGGTGATGTGAACTGTTTAGCTCAGGTGACTGTTGGTAGTGCACTGTAGTTAGAGTTTTGCACATGTGACTCCAGTTGTGCCCACTGTCGTTTAGCAATCGAAAAAAACTGTAATACTGTCAACATGTTTTCTTTGACAAAGATTCTCACAGTAAGGACTGGTTTATACAGAGATCTAGATTCAATGCATTGCAAAGATCTTTCACATACAAATGGAAATGAAGACACAATGCATGTGTGCATGGGACTACGCTCTTACTAAAGAACTCAGTGGCAGTATGAGACAGGAATGCAACACACTAGTACAGTATGTGTAGAACATTACAGGGACATTGTCCTTCGAATAATGTCACACATGTCAACGAGATGGCCAACCCAGGTAGTGGCAGTGCTGGCAACAGTAGCTGCAGTAACCCATGGGGAGGAGGTCACGCTTGGACTATCAGAAAGGGGGCAGATTATTGTGGCTCTGGTGGCACAAAATAATCAAAAGTTCTGACTGCACAGAGAGGAGTGGTAAAATGGTCACAACAGATGATGTGGTGTATCTGAGCTCCATCAGCTAGGACTTGACATTGGTTAATGAAATCTTCCCATTCTTGCTCAATTTTGCATGCCTTCTCAAACGGCTTCAACTGTATATGCCACAGGAGGTTGGTGGCACCTAATTGGGTAGGACGGACTCGTGGTAATGGCTGGAGCGGAATAAGTGGGATGGCATCAAATACTTCAAACACATTGTTTCCATGTGTTTAATGCCATTCCATTTGCTCCAATCCAGCCATTATTATAAGCCGTCCTCCCCACAGCAGCCTCCACTGGTATATGAATTCGCTCATCAAGTCTTCTCTTGAGTTGGGCTCGGGGATGGAACAACTGTTGAACATCTGAGCTTGTGGTTGTTTGCGGAGGAAGGAAGGAAGGGTGTGTGTGTGTGTGTGTGTGTGTGTGTGCGCGCGCGTGCGGGTGCGTGTGTGTGTGTGTATCCCACATCTGTTGCTATGGAGTAATGATGTTAGGGACAATACAGGATGAATCCCAATAACTGTTTGCCAAAAATATATTTTTTTGTCACGCGAATCCTGGTTACAGATAACAATCCTTCGTATGAACTGCTTACATTATTATGCATATGATTTGATAATTGTGGAACTAAATTAAGATATGCAAGATTTTCTTAGGCATATATATATTTTTTTTAAATAATTGTTACCATACATTCGAAGTGAAGTCATTGGAAATGCTTTTGGCAGTTTATCTGTTTCTGTTCTTTGAGTGGCGCTGTGTGGTCTTTTAAAAGAGGACCTAGGATGGACAGGGATGGTCTGCCAGTCACTGGGACGACAGTCTAACTTGGGATGGGGGGAGGTTTTAGCGGGTGGAATAGTGGAACGCAATTGGAGGTTTACTCAGTAACTGTGCAAATGCCATGGTACAGCTATATGGACACTCAATCATTATGGTACTTTTTCTTTTTACATCTCGCTTTCGGTCATTTCAATATGAAATCATCTCCAAAATATTGCTCTTTTTAAAATAAGCCATTGAAAGTTTATTGCAATTTCAGTTTAATCCACCAGAAAATACAAAAAAATATTACAGCAAATATTATGGTTCAACTCAACTATACTAATTGAAAAATATGTTGAAAAATAAAACAAACAAACAATTGTATAATCTTTGTAAATTATATCATAAATAGGACTGGTGGGGTTATGTCACACATGCAGCTAAGAAACATTTACAGAAAAGTCTGCTCTACTGAACATTGCAACCAACTAATTGCAGCATTACCACAACAATGGAAGAGGCAAGTGGAAGGGGGAGAAAGAAAGGAACTTGTCTGTCGCCCTGCATTAGGGTCTAGGGTGTCAGGTAGGGTGGAGGTGATATGATCCTTGAGAGATTAGTCAAGGATCATATCACCTCCACCCTACCCTAGACCCACTCCAATTTGCTTACTGCCCCAATAGGTCCACAGAAGATGCAATCACACTACTCTAACCCATCTGGACAAGAGGAATACCTATGTAAGAATGCTGTTCATCGATTACAGCTCAGCATTGTCGTGACGTTGTATTAGTTATTGTGACGACACTGCTCATCGAATGATTAAGGGTTTATAATGAATCAGACAATTATTAACTCATTAACCTGGGGCACCATGGGGAAATTTGTTTTATTGAGTTTCTATTTCCCAAATTAAGTCAAAGAATATCAGAATATCGATTTTACAACAGTCGCTAATGAATCAATTTCCTCTACAGTCTCATTCTGAACTTCGCATAATCTGGGAATCTGCACAAACCTGAGTCCCACCAATGAGTTCGTACCACAATAATTTTAGTTGATTATTTATTTACTAGAAAGCTAAAATGATAATAAAACATACACATACACAAAAACATAGTCTAGGCTATTGATTAGAACTTAGTATAACGGGCCAACACACTATGACGCGTGTTACCCAAAATGGGGATTTCAAAGAGAGAGAAACAGAGAAAGTACACGAGAGAAATATACATTTGGGTGCATCTTGCCATCTACTGCATCATCGCTCATCCATATATTTATATGTGCATATTCTTAGTCATTCCTAAGGCAGTTGTTGTGAAATTATTAGATTTTATGTTTGATATTACTGCACGGTCGGAACTAGAAGCACAAGCATTTCGCTACACTCACATTAACATCTGCTAACCATGTGTATGTGACCAATAAAATTGGATTTGATTTGATTAAAGACCAAAATTGGTTAAAGAAAATGGTGATGAATGAAAAACTATACCAAAAAATTGACAGCTGTGCCATATAGATTGCAAAATAGTTTGGAAGTGATTTTTAATGTATCGATTCCATGGCACATGGTTATGAACTGATACACAAAATTACGCTGAATTCTAAAACTTGGTACTGTCCATACAGTATTTATTAGTAGTACTTTTTTTCCACCATAATTTGCAAATAAATTCATTGAAAATCCTACAATGTGATTTTCTGGATTTTTTTCCCTCATTTTGTCTGTCATAGTTGAAGTGTACCTATGATGAAAATTACAGGCCTCTCTCATCTTTTTAAGTGGGAGAACTTGCACAATTGCTGGCTGACTAAATACTTTTTTGCCCCACTGTATGTATTTATAAAAATATATATATATATATATAAATATATATATATATATATATATATATATATATATAGATATATATATATATATATATATATATATATATATATATATATATATATATATATATAATGGCATGGAAATTATGCAGATTGTTACATTGATGGAAGACAACATATATCTGCAATATCAAAGCTGATCTACCCACCCCCACCCACAAAAAATAAAAACAAATTAAAAGCATCTTTAATTTTTTCCCATTCTCCATGCACTGTCATTTATAAATGCATAATAGCTACTGATAAGAGATAGGTAAATGAGTAATTTATTTGGAGAAGGGGATTGTAAATACACATAGTAATTGTTAACTATAAAAAAAAGATTTATGATCCCTGGAGACGAATGTGAAACCAGCCACAATGAAGCATACATAAAATCAAATCAATGTGACATGTACTGTGCCTCCTTTTCCACAATAGAATATGCTATAAATAGCTGTGCCGTTATTCAGAATTGTTATTGTGTGCCCTCATAATTTGCGTGGATGAAATGTGAACTCCCAAGCTAGGCTTCTGTAGGGCTTAACCTGCCAAGTTGAAGTATACACCTTCGAATGTTTTAATTATAGCCTATGCCCCGGATTTTCTCCGTTTTATTTGACAATTTGTATCATCTTAAATATTAGCCATCAATGGGAGCCACCGTCAATAACACCCACATACATTTGTAACGGTCACTTTAGCGCTTCTCTTTAAACTGTAGCTTACATTTTGAATCATTCTCTTCCGTTTACCTTTCTTTCCTCTGTTGCCTCCGTGTAAGTAGTTCCTGGGGGTCACTATAGCATTAGTGGATCTTATTAGGCTAATGTTGTTCAAATAATTTGGGACGTGGAACCTCTGAATCATCATGGAACTCCACACGTAGCAGGATAAACCTGGAGCCTGGCGCACGGTTCACGACGACTGGAACGTTGTCATACATTTATTTCCATGATTAGTGAGGGTAGATTTATGACTACTGTTCCAGCCCTATTCTACACTTTTTTTCCACCATCCATTATTTAATGGATTGAACTTGAATATGACAACTTTCAGGATGAATCAAACCACTGTATCTTTATTCATCAATATATTTAGCATGTATTGGCTCTCCAAACCTGTTTTTTTATAATTCATACATTCTAAACCTAAAATTTGCCTAAATAATCTACAAGATTAGAGTATGTTTTAATATACCAGTCTGTGCTGAAACAGAGACGAAGCTGCATAGATGGTATTCTTTCACTGATCCCTATTTTCTGAACCCGTTCTCTCTATGTATTTTAGTTTGTTGTCACAATTCTAATTAAACTTACACCATATTTAAAATGATGGCTTAAGATAATTGTACAATGTAAAATACTATTGAATGAAAACTTCATGTGAAAATCTATTGGCCAGCAAGTGGGAGGGTTTTCAGCAGTTTAATTAAATGTACTCAGCTCATGCAAGGGAACCACGCCTGCAAACCCATTACGTGACTGAATAAGGTAAGTCTGAATACCAAATATTGAGAAGTGTGTTGGCTTAAATTTCTAAATCGGAATTGGCCCCTTTGTCATTATGGGGTATTGTGTGTAGATGAGTGAGAAAATAAAATCTATTTAATGCATTTTGAATTGAGGCTGTAACACAACCAAATGCGAAATAACTCAAGAGGTATGAATACTTTCTGAAGAAACTGTGCATTGAAAAAAGTTGCATTTTCAATCAACTGAAAGTGAGAGGTTGTAATCTGGATAAAGGCAAAAATACATGTTTTTAATTAATCTACTAGAGAACCAGTTTTGGTTTAAGTATAACTTTTGCATGACTGAAGCTATTCGCAAGAGGTTTGATGCTTTGATATTTAATACTTGTAGCCCCCCCAAGCTCGTATTAATTATATAAATATGCACATTTAATTGTCTGGCTTACCTTTCCAAATAAAGTGAAATATTCTTTGCTCATATAATTCAAAAACAATTTGTCTGGAGTAGGCAACGCCATAAGTAAATTGTGATATGACTAAATAGTTAATCAGTGTGATTTTTCCATAAAGAAACAGGTGGTTGCAAGGTCTTGTCTATATTTGCTAACTTTCTGTTGAAATTTGTTGTAGTGAGTTCATTCAATTTTTTAGGGATATGAATACCAATTATGTTTACTTCACCATCAGACCATTTTATTGGCAAACTATAGGGTAATGTACATTTTGTGTCTTTTAGTGATCCAATATGCAATATAGTACACTTATCATATTTAGGTTTTGGTCCAGAGAAGCTAGAGAAATTATCTAGATCATCAATGAGACTGCGCAGTGATCTAGATTGCGGACTTAAAAGAGAATTTGAGTCATCAGCATACATTGACACTTGTTTGTAAGCCCTTGATTTTTAACTCCTTGACATTATTGTTGGATCTGATTTGAATATTTTGATGGCCAAAACAAATTGATATGGAGACAATGGACAACCTTGTTTTACTCCTCTTAACAGTTCAATACTTTCTGAGAAGTAACCATTTTTACTATTTTACACATGGGATACATAACTTTTACCCATTGTATAAGAGATTCTCCAAAATTTAAATAGTCCAGGCATTTATAAAGAAATTGTACTTTATCAAAGGAAGAAGACCTTGAAGACCAGACTTGGTTTCTTCGATGTTTCATAGTATTCTATTGTTTCAAGTAATTACGTTATATTATCTCCAATGTATCGTCCATATAAAAAACCTGTCTGATCAGGATGAATAATATCCAGTAAAACATTTTTTCATTTTGCCAGGATTTCTGCATCACAACATTAAAGTGTGAAGGGCCTCCATTTTTTTAAATGGACTGTGTCTTTATACTTACAGTGGTTGCTCAACTAAAAGTTTTGAGATTATGCTGCAGGACTTAGAGGTAATTTGTGGTTTAGTACGGTGCCCTGCATCACTGCATTACTGCTCTAGACCAGCGCAAGGGGGAGTTAGAACACTGATTATGCTTACTGGAAAATACTCTTTCAAAATTAATGGACGTGTGGAAGGAGGAAAAAAAAATGCATTCAGAGATCAAGACAAGCATTTCTGGTCTTGAAAAATCAATGAGATTTTTTTTTCACTGAATCTCAGTTTGGTTATTGGTTAGACTACAATTAGGATGTGGAAATGTTAGGGTTATTTTGCTCTTACTGTAGTACTGTAGCCTACTCTCAACCGGTCATGTTGTGCACCGCCATTATGGGCTAATAGAAGGCAAATGGATACTTTGTGCAAGGCAATTGATCAGCATAAAAAATGGATGGGGCCTCCCGAGTGGCGTAGCGGTCTAAGACACTGCATCGCAGTGCAAACTGCGTTGCTACAGATGCTTGTTCAATAACCATGCCGGCCTCACTCTCTAATAACATAAATAAATCATTCTAAATAACAAACTGGCTTTAGTTACAAATGAGTAAGAATGTCTCACCTCATGTTCAAGAACGGCCTTTTTCTCGTTCACTTTCAGTTACTTGAAAATGAAATAATCTCCAAAATATTGTTATTTTTTAAACAAGGACCTGAAAATGAGATTGTGAACTCTGCAAACAATGTTTCCAGTCCGTGAATGAGAAAAAAAATATATATATACACAGTGGGGCAAAAAAGTATTTAGTCAGCCATCAATTGTGCAAGTTCTCCCACTTAAAAAGATGAGAGGCCTGTAATTTTCATCATAGGTACAATTCAACTATGACGGACAAAATGAGAAAAGAAAATCCAGAAAATCACATTGTAGGATTTTTTATGAATTTATTTGCAAATTATGGTGGAAAATAAGTATTTGGTCACCTACAAACAAGCAAGATTTCTGGCTCTCATAGACCTTCTTTAAGAGGCTCCTCTGTCCTCCACTCGTTACCTGTATTAATGGCACCTGTTTGAACTTGTTATCAGTATAAAAGACACCTGTCCACAACCTCAAACAGTCACACTCCAAACTTCATTATGGCCAAGACCAAAGATCTGTCAAAGGACACCAGAAACAAAATTGTAGACCTGCACCAGGCTGGGAAGACTGAATCTGCAATAGGTAAGCAGCTTGGTTTGAAGAAATCAACTGTGGGAGCAATTATTAGGAAATGGAAGACATACAAGACCACTGACAATCTCCCTCGATCTGGGGCTCCACGCAAGATCTCACCCCGTGAGGTCAAAATGATCACAAGAACGGTGAGCAAAAATCCCAGAACCACACGGGGGGACCTAGTGAATGACCTGCAGAGAGCTGGGACCAAAGTAACAAAGCCTACCATCAGTAACACACTACGCCGCCAGGGACTCAAATCCTGCAGTGCCAGACGTGTCCCCCTGCTTAAGCCAGTACATGTCCAGGCCCATCTGAAGTTTGCTAGAGAGCATTTGGATGATCCAGAAGAAGATTGGGAGAATGTCATATGGTCAGATGAAACCAAAACATAACTTTTTGGTAAAAACTCAACTCGTCGTGTTTGGAGGACAAAGAATGCTGAGTTGCATCCAAAGAACACCATACCTACTGTGAAGCATGGGGGTGGAAACATCATGCTTTGGGGCTGTTTTTCTGCAAAGGGACCAGGACGACTGATCCGTGTAAAGGAAAGAATGAATGGGGCCATGTATCATGAGATTTTGAGTGAAAACTTCCTTCCATCAGCAAGGGCATTGAAGATGAAACGTGGCTGGGTCTTTCAGCATGACAATGATCCCAAACACACCGCCCAGGCAACGAAGGTGTGGCTTCGTAAGAAGCATTTCAAGGTCCTGGAGTGGCCTAGCTAGTCTCCAGATCTCAACCCCATAGAAAATCTTTGGAGGGAGTTGAAAGTCCGTGTTGCCCAGCAACAGCCCCAAAACATCACTGCTCTAGAGGAGATATGCATGGAGGAATGGGTCAAAACACCAGCAACAGTGTGTGAAAACCTTGTGAAGACTTACAGAAAACGTTTGACCTCTGTCATTGCCAACAAAGGGTATATAACAAAGTATTGAGATAAACTTTTGTTATTGACCAAATACTTATTTTCCACCATAATTTGCAAAGAAATTCATAAAAAATCCTACAATGTGATTTTCTGGATTTTTTTTCTCATTTTGTCTGTCATAGTTGAAGTGTACCTATGATGAAAATTACAAGCCTCTCATCTTTTTAAGTGGGAGAACTTGCACAATTGGTAGCTGACTAAATACTTTTTTCCCCACTGTATATTGGTCTTATTGCTCCCAATTGGCGCAGCGGTCTAAGGCACTGCATCTCAGTGCAAGAGGCATCACTATAGTCCCTGGTTTGAATCCAGGCTGTATCACATCCGGCTGTGATTGGGAGTCACATAGGGCGGTGCACAATTGGCCCATCATCATCTGGGTTTTGCACAGGTAGGCCGTCATTGTAAATAAGAATTTGTTCTTAACTGACTTGCCTAGTTAAATAAAGGTTAAAATATTTTATTTTTTGCAATTTTGTAATGTGTTTTGTTTCGTAAATTGTTTTGTAAATATTAATTCACATTTGTGGTGCCACTAAATAAACAATGAAAAAATACACTTATTGTTTTGTTTCTACTTGATCAGAACAAGCTGTAACTGGACTGTAGCATATTACTTACTAAACTGTTGTTACACTAAGGTTTTTGTAAATCCCAAACTCTAAAAGTAAATGGAAAGGTAGATTCAAATGATTTGTGACATTGTGGTTACAATAAAGAATGCTAACAGGATGCTATGTTTTTATTTACAGTAGTGATGGACAGCTGAAAGCATTTTGAAAATGGATTTTCACTAGTGTACTGTAGTACTGTAACAGGTGTAGCCCATCATGCAAACAATGTTTTCAGTAGACTCTTCATAGCTTGGCTACTGTAGGTGTGACAATCCCCCAATTTGCAATGTATTCGATGCTTAAGTGTTACATTTCTAACTCAAGACCTCATGCAACCGCAAAATGCCGGAGAGCGATTTAGATTGCAAAATAGTTGGGAAGAGATTCCATGGCACATGGTTTATGAATTGACACGCAACTCTTCATTACCCAGCTGCTGTAAGTGTGAAAATCAGCCAATTTGGTTTGGGTCATTGTCTGCATTTGGAGAATAAAAATACGTTTAGACTAACAGCTAACATTAGGTACTATACTAGAAATATACATGTAAATAGGCCTAAACATAACAAAATATTGCTATAATCCTACCTTGAAAGAAACAATCTGGTCCCAGAAACACCTCTCTGAGTCCAGTATATCTCTTGATGATTTCTCCATCAAAGAAATCTCAAGCCACGATACCTGAAAAAGGAGGCAACAGTGAATTATTGTGGAATACATAGCAGTTTGTAAATTAAATCATCTCCAACATATCATTATTTTTTAAACAAGCCATATGAAGTTGGTTGCAATTTCAGTGTAATCCACCAGAAAATCCACCAGAAATAATACAACAAATATCGTGGTTAAACTCAAATGTACTAATTGATTAAAAATATCAATTGGAACCTTTGACATGTAGAACGGGGGAAAAGTATTGTTATTATTATTGAGCCTGTTTTTCACAAATGTCGCAGGCTGTGAATTCTGCAAACATCGTTTCTAGGATGGGCTATTAGCAGGACAAAATATATTGGTCATGGCTCCTGACTGGCGCAGTGGTCTAAGGCACAGAATCTCAATGCAAGAGGTATATCACTACTCTCCCTGGTTAGAATCCAGGCTGTATCACATCCGGCCGTGATTGGGAGTCCGGGTTATGGGAGGGTTTGGCTGGACGGGGATGTCCTTGTCCAAAAGAATAGGCACAATAGGCACTCAGATTACAATCACTCACTTTTGGTTATATGAAAACGAAATAATCTCCAAAATAGTTATTTTTCAAACAAAGCAATTATTATTATTATTATTATTATTAATTAATTAATTTAGAATAATATAAAAGCCCATCAGATATTCTCACAGATCAGATTTGCCCCAACAAAACATAACAATTAGATATTAATTTAGAATAATCCAATCCTCTAAATGTATTTTTTTTAGATATACTGTAGGCCTACTATAGGCGACATGAGTCTCACTAGTGTTGAGTAATGTGCTTTTAAAAGTGGTGTAGGTCTTATTTATTTCAAAAAAACATACTGAAATAAGAAGCATTAGGATTTGAAGCAATAGCCTACCCGCGTGTGGTCAACTATTTCAGCACAGTTTCGCACTGCTCTGAGACAAGCATGGGGACTGGTCTTGATGAATCAATGAGATTTCTATTTTCACTGAATCTCCGTTTGGGTATTGGTGTGGAAATGTTATGCTCTTAGTACTGTACCCTACTTCTGACAGTCACGTTGTACAGCACCATATTTTCCTAACAGAAAACCTAGGGTTTTGTTTTTCTTTTTTTTTTTAATAGAAACACTATAATATTTATCAAATTAACTAAGCAAAATTTCTTAAAATCAATCCCATATACAGTGGGGAGAACAAGTATTTGATACAGTAACACACAATTAATTACTTAAAAATCATACAATGTGATTTTCTGGATTTTTGTTTTAGATTCCGTCTCTCACAGTTTAAATGTACCTATGGTAAAAATGACAGACCTCTACATGCTTTGTAAGTAGGAAAACCTGCTAAATCGGCAGTGTATCAAATACTTGTTCTCCCCACTGTATTATGTTCTTGCAAAAAAGGTTTTAAATTCTCTAATACAGCCAATATTAAAGACTATCAAATGTTTTTCAAAGATCCCCTCTGGTTGTCAAACTAGCACTAACTAGCAATAATGGCAACAATGGCTGACAATTAAATAATGTGCAATAGAATTCTGCAGCAGCCCGCAAGGTGGGCTGCAGTATGACGCAACTTTTACAGGAAGTAAAACTTTACCACCTGGGTCCAATTTCAGTAATATTTCAGTACTATTGAAGTCAGACCTTGCTGTGTATCTATAATTTTTATAGGAGTAGTTAACACATGCTAATAGTGTATTTTTGAGTACATCAAAAAAGGTTTGCTATAACTCAACTGGTATGCCATCAATCCCTGGAGTTTTTCCCTGAAATAAATAATTCTCTCTACTATTATTCTCTACTATCATTTCACATTCTTAAAATAAAGTGGTGATCCTAACTGACCTAGGACAGGGATTTTTTATTAGGATTAAATGTCAGGAATTGTGAAAAACTGAGTTTAAATGTACGGTGCCTTGCGAAAGTGTTCGGCCCCCTTGAACTTTGCGACCTTTTGCCACATTTCAGGCTTCAAACATAAAGATATAAAACTGTATTTTTTTGTGAAGAATCAACAACAAGTGGGACACAATCATGAAGTGGAACGACATTTATTGGATATTTCAAACTTTTTTAACAAATCAAAATCTGAAAAATTGGGCGTGCAAAATTATTCAGCCCCCTTAAGTTAATACTTTGTAGCGCCACCTTTTGCTGCGATTACAGCTGTAAGTCGCTTGGGGTATGTCTCTATCAGTTTTGCACATCGAGAGACTGAATTTTTTTTCCCATTCCTCCTTGCAAAACAGCTCGAGCTCAGTGAGGTTGGATGGAGAGCATTTGTGAACAGCAGTTTTCAGTTCTTTCCACAGATTCTCGATTGGATTCAGGTCTGGACTTTGACTTGGCCATTCTAACACCTGGATATGTTTATTTTTGAACCATTCCATTGTAGATTTTGCTTTATGTTTTGGATCATTGTCTTGTTGGAAGACAAATCTCCATCCCAGTCTCAGGTCTTTTGCAGACTCCATCAGGTTCTCTTCCAGAATGGTCCTGTATTTGGCTCCATCCATCTTCCCATCAATTTTAACCATCTTCCCTGTCCCTGCTGAAGAAAAGCAGGCCCAAACCATGATGCTGCCACCACCATGTTTGACAGTGGGGATGGTGTGTTCAGCTGTGTTGCTTTTACGCCAAACATAACGTTTTGCATTGTTGCCAAAAAGTTCAATTTTTGTTTCATCTGACCAGAGCACCTTCTTCCACATGTTTGGTGTGTCTCCCAGGTGGCTTGTGGCAAACTTTAAACAACACTTTTTATGGATATCTTTAAGAAATGGCTTTCTTCTTGCCACTCTTCCATAAAGGCCAGATTTGTGCAATATACGACTGATTGTTGTCCTATGGACAGAGTCTCCCACCTCAGCTGTAGATCTCTGCAGTTCATCCAGAGTGATCATGGGCCTCTTGGCTGCATCTCTGATCAGTCTTCTCCTTGTATGAGCTGAAAGTTTAGAGGGACGGCCAGGTCTTGGTAGATTTGCAGTGGTCTGATACTCCTTCCATTTCAATATTATCGCTTGCACAGTGCTCCTTGGGATGTTTAAAGCTTGGGAAATATTTTTGTATCCAAATCCGGCTTTAAACTTCTTCACAACAGTATCTCGGACGTGCCTGGTGTGTTCCTTGTTCTTCATGATGCTCTCTGCGCTTTTAACGGACCTCTGAGACTATCACAGTGCAGGTGCATTTATACGGAGACTTGATTACACACAGGTGGATTGTATTTATCATCATTAGTCATTTAGGTCAACATTGGATCATTCAGAGATCCTCACTGAACTTCTGGAGAGAGTTTGCTGCACTGAAAGTAAAGGGGCTGAATAATTTTGCACACCCAATTTTTCATTTTTTGATTTGTTAAAAAAGTTTGAAATATCCAATAAATGTCGTTCCACTTCATGATTGTGTCCCACTTGTTGTTGATTCTTCACAAAAAAATAAATGTTTATATCTTTATGTTTGAAACCTGAAATGTGGCAAAAGGTCGCAAAGTTCAAAGGGGCCGAATACTTTCGCATGGCACTGTATTTGGCTAAGGTGCATGTAGACTTTGTAAAGTTTACATCTTAGCCAATCACTAGTTTACATCTTAGCCAATCACTACCAAGATCCTAACAATTATTCCCTTGTGATCTTTACCAATTAATAATAATAATATTAATACTAATACTAATATTGGTATTAATCATAAACACGATAATATAATTAGGTATAATGATAGATATAATAATAATAATAATAATATCAACAACAATGCAATCATCATCCTCATTACTGTCATCATCAGAAAAACTGTACTAACCAAAGACAAGAAACGTATTGTCCAGATATTCTAATACAAGCTGCTCATTATCAGCTCACTTTGCAAGTTGGCAGTTGTCAATCACAATAAAAGAAAGGCATATCAGACAATTTCGTTCAGTTCATTAGATCTGTTTGCCAATAAAATTCAGTTCAGTAAAAACATTATAGGCTCACTTATTTGCATTCCGACAATCACAATAGAGGAAAGGCATATCAGCCGAGTTCGTTCAGTTCATTAGATCCGAATGTCAGTAAAACAAAAATTGAAAACAATTGGAGGCATTGTCTGTGGCTCCAATGGACTGTAGAAAGAGTAGTGTGGTTTTTAGAACCTATAGATCAGTTGAGGACATAGCACAGAACACCTCCACCGCCTTAAGTCAAACAAATTCAGTAAACAAAATACTCACACATTGTCTTACAGACACAAATATTTAAAATAATCCCCATCTTGTTTTATTTGGAGTTTCGCCTGTGATTTATTTTGTCAAAATGTTTATAATTTTAATTTGTTGAGTTTTGTTTTAATTTGGGTGTATGTAACTCTTCCTGTTGCTGGGCCCGTTGCCCAGCTGAGAGAGAGCCTCTAATTAGAACAGCAGAAATACATACTTAGAGACATGTGGCTTTTGGGAGACTCTTTATTTAAGTCTGAGGGGAGAACAATGGAGGAACGATGCCTGTAGAAGAGATTTTTTAATTTAGCCTACGGTGTCGATACATTCAGACCTGCTCAGCATACTAGATCTGAGGTCTAATGTAGGCTATCAACCTCTCCTTGGAGAAAGAAACTGATTGCTGTTTTATGTTTATTGTTAATTATCTATCAGCTTCCAGACTTACCACACACTTTCATATCTAGACCCCTGAATCAGATAAGTCAAATCTTCTATTGACATTTTTTTTATGAATAGTGTCAATTTGTAATCAAGACTCTTCATTTACCAAGTGAAACTCCCTCTCCCTCATTTGTAACATGATCATGGTGATTTACAGTGTAATAATAGCAGCTCTGGAACATAAACAGGCAATAAGAATCCATCTACGATGGTGTTGATGTGAGAAAGCCATGTCTTCATCCTGATAGCGATTTGGTTTTAGCGTTATCTCCGTCAAGGCAGGCTTGTACAGGAAGTGTGGGTGAGCCCGAGAGACATTTCCCTTGGCTCACTTGGCAGACTCCTTTGAAAGCAAAAGCCCTGATGGTGATAGATGTCTCCACTCTCAGACTGAGGTGGATCTACAGTATGTCAAGATTATAAAGCAATTGCAGTGGGGATGTGACTCGCCTACACTTCGTTTTAATTTCCTTTAAGAAGCAGAGACGCAGTTAAATGATACCTTAGCTGAGACACGTTCTTTAATTTCCCTTCTTAAAACATTGTTTGGTCTGATCACGTTCACCCACTAACATTTTCATGTGAAGTGGGGCCCTTGCCATACAGCTTGGTAGCATTTGCTTCCCCCCTGGTTTGGTGGTGACAGTTTCCATAATGAAAATGTAATGTAAGCCATCGCTCAGCACACAGCGTGGCAGCCCAGATGTTTAGGGATAAACATGCTGGTAATTAGGGCTCTGAACTCACCCTGCAATTTACCCTAGGCATAGACACTGGAAGATCACGCCCCTCACACCCTCTTCACGTAGCCCCTCACACCCTGGTCTAACACCCCTTGACCCCCAGAGCCTAGCCCGGACCAGCCATCTCCTAGCAGGGTGAATATTTAGGGGAATGGCTTATTTCCCCTTTTCCCTGAGGAGTTATTCAAAGAATGCTGTGCTTCTAGGAAGCAAAGTGGCATTCTGGAGAATGCAGCTGTGAGGGGTGTTAGCTAACCCCTTAGTTCCTAATAACACTCAATTACTGGACATTACAGCCTTCCTCCCTAACCAGCAATGCCAACTCAGAAGTCAGAGTGGCTGTTAGGAGGTTGTAAGAAAGGTGAGAAATGGTGAAATCCTGGATAGGGGGGAAACAACTGTTGCTACGTTCCAGGTATTGAGGGAGTAGACAAACTTTCCACGCCTCTGTCATCGCCTCTCTCACATATGTATGTATGCAGTATACATTTAGGGCTGTTTCCCGAGATTTTTTGTGGAAAATGCCAGTAACTTCAGTTGAATAGTCCCGTATAGATGATCTACACAACATCACACGATCAACAAACGATCAACTGCAACTCTGGTTGATATGTAATCGCCTACTTAGGTCATGGTTAGGGTTAAGTTTAGGGTTAGGGTTAGACTAAAAATGTGTCTTAGTCCAGGACTAGGCTATGCTCAATCTTGTCCATACTGTAGGCTACCTTCCTCTCATTATTTTTATTATTTTACTGCTGCATGCTATCTCTTCTTAAGCCTCTATTGTCCATCATGTTTGTCTTTGTTTGATGCTTATCTCTGCACTGTTTCAAGATCAGAAAGCATCTCCCCATCTCAACCTACCTTGTATGACATGCTACTCAATACAGCTGTGCCACTGTCCATTATTCTCTCTCTCTCTCACTGAAATTAAATTCAGATTGCTTTGTTGGCATGAAATACAATTGGTAGATATTGCCAAAGCAGTAGAGTGGTACAGCATTTTAGTAAATACACTACAATGCAATGAGGATAATGAAATACAGTTAATTCAGGAGTAGTAATAATAGTACATTAATAATAGGAGTAGTAATAATAGCCATTTCAGCCACACCCGTTGCTGACAGGTGTATAAAATTGAGCAAACAGCCATGCAATCTCCATAGACAAACATTGGCAGTAGATTGGCCTTACTGAAGAGCTCAGTGACCCTCAATGTGGCACCGTCATAGGATGCCACCTATCCAACAAGTCAGTTCTCCAAATTTCTGTCCTGTTAGAGCTGACCCGGTAAAATGTAAGTGCTGTTATTGTGAAGTGAAAATGTCTAGGAGCAGCTCAGGCGCGAAGTGGTAGGCCACACAAGCTCACAGAATGGCACCGCCGATTGCTGAAGCGCATAGTGCGTAAAAATCGTCTGTCCTCGGTTACAACACTCACTATCGTGTTCCAAACTACCTCTGGAAGCAACGGTAACACAATAACTGTTCATTGGGAGCTTCATGAAATGGGTTTGCATGGCCGAGCAGCACCACACAAGCCTAAGTTAACAATGGGCAATGCCAAGCATTGGCTGGAGTGGTGTAAAGCTCACTGCCATTGCACTCTGGAGCAGTCGAAACGCATTCTCTGGAGTGATGAATCCTACTTTACCATGTGGCAGTCTTCACCATGTCTGACAGATTAATCTCGGTTTGGCGGATGCCAGGAGAATGCTACCTGCTCGAATGCATAGTTCCAATTGTAAAGTTTGGTGGAGGAGGAATAATGGTCTGGGGCTGTTTATCATGGTTCAAGGTAGGCCCCTTGGTTTTAGTGAAGGGAAATCTTAACGCTACAGCATTCAATGACATTCTAGACAATTTTGTGCTTCCAACTTTGTGGAAACAGTTTGGGGAAGGTCCTTGCCTGTTTCATCATGACAATGCTCCTGTGCACAAAGTGAGGTCAGTACAGAAAGGGTTTGTTGAGATCAGTGTGGAAGAACTTGACAGGCCTGCCCAGAGCCCTGACCTTAACCCCATCGAACACCTTTGGGATGAATTGGAACGCCGACTGCGAGCCAGACCTAATCGCCCAACATCAGTGCCCAACCTCACTAATGGTCTTGTGGCTGAAGGTATTCACATACTTTTGGTAATGTAGTGTAATCATGTATACATGTGCAACATTACTACTGTTGTATTGTTTGATCTTCATACAAATAACATTATAATAAAAATGGCTAAAAAATGAACAACAGACTGTATGATGGTTACAGTATGTATTACTTGAAAGTTATATACAATGTAAATACTTCAGGGAATTAATGTTCATGGGATGTCCATCAGGCTATGGCAATCATATACATAACTGGCAGTTATATTTGTGTTTTCTCCCTCACCAAGAATAATTCCCAGCGTTATGTCATTATTTTAACGTCATTAAGCAGACGCTCTTATCCAGAGTGACTTACAGTAGGGGGTGCATACATTTTCATATTTGCTCCTCTTTGGGTAGCCATATCTTTTTGTGTCTCCCTTTTTCTATAGCCAATTGTTGGTCGCTGAGCATGTATTTGGTCAGGATCTGTCTCTGTTGTGTATCTCTGACAAAGTAAAGATATTCTGCCAATTTGTATTCTCTTTTGAGGGCCAAGTCGCAGTTTAGTTCATTCTGGGATGTTGTTTAATTTTCCCAATTTGTGTTAAAGGAGGTTTAATATCTGTAACAATCTGATTGATTTCCCTGTGTGTTTGGATAATCGGGTTGTTTAGCATTTTTAACAGCTGACTTAGGGGACCCTTTTCAAGGTTTAACTGTTGGGTTTACAGTGCTTTGAATTGTAATGATGTTTTGGGGCTTAATTTCAAATGGTTCCAAATTGTGTGTCCTTTTCTTTATATTTACAATTAAAGGGAATCTTCCGAGTTCTGCTTTGCATGCATTATTTGGTACATTGTTTGAGATATTTAGGATAATTCTGTAGAATTCTGTATGTGCTCATAATCTTAATTACAGGTTGTATCTGAAACCTCGCTTCCATGTAGTGCAATTGGTAAAATATTGACTATTATGCACCAGATTTGGATAGAATGTCATGTTCTGACCCTAGTTCTTGTGTTATTTGTTTGTTTTAGTTGGTCAGGACGTGAGTTGGGTGGGCATTCTATGTTTTGTGTTTCTAGGTTGTTTTTCTGTGTTCGGCCTAGTATGGTTCTTAATCAGAGGCAGGTGTCGTTAGTTGTCTCTGATTGAGAATCATACTTAGGTAGCCTGGGTTTCACTGTTGTTTTGTGGGTGATTGTTTCCGTGTCTGTGTTTGTTCGCCACACGGTACTGGTTCGGTTTTGTTCACTATTATTGTTTTGTATTAGTGTTCATGTTGAGTTTTTCATATTAAAAACCATGGGCACTTACCATGCCGCATCTTGGTCCGATCCTTGCTACACCTCTTCAGAGGTAGAGGAGGAAAACCTTTACATAGGAATTATTATTTAGAATTGTATTTCTATTAATACTTTGTGGCTTTTTCTTTTAGTGCATTCACTGCCAGGCCAAATCCACCAGATGCACAATGTTTTTTGTCCCAGGTAGTTGGGCATTATCAACCCATTGGGCATGTTTAAGCAATGGTATTTCCTAATTTGAAGGAGTGTCTGCTGCTTTGATTCCTGGAAGTTGATGTTGATTACCTAGTTGATCATGTATTCCCAAAGAATGTTGTTGTTCCTGAAGACCTTGCTCTGTTAGTTACAGTAGGACAAGGCCATCTGAGTAGAGCAGGAATCTGGCATCCTCATCTTTGAGGGTGAGTTCAGGGGCTGCAGATCGATCCAACAACACTGCTACTTCATTGATGTAGACGTTGAACAGGGTTGGACTTAAACTGCACCCTTGTCTAACCCCTCGCCATTGTGCAAAAAAACGTATTTTGTTGAGTAAATTGATTTGTTGTACAGTCGTAGCCAAAAGTTTTGAGAATGACACAAATATGAATTTCCACAAAGTTTGCTGCTTCAGTGTCTTTTGATATTTTTGTCAGATGTTACTATGGAATACTGAAGTATAATTACAAGCATTCCATAAGTGTCAAAGGCTTTTATTGACAATTACATGACGTTGATGAAAAGAGTCAATATTTGCAGTGTTGACCCTTTTTCAAGACCTCTGCAATCCACCCTGGCATGCTGTCAATTAACTTCTGGGCCACATCCTGACTGGTGGCAGCCCATTCTTGCATAATGAATGCTTGGAGTTAGTCAGAATTTGTGGGTTTTTGTTCGTCCACCCATCTCTTGAGGATTGACCACAAGTTCTCAATGGGATTAAGGTCTGGGGAGTTTTCTGGCCATGGACCCAAAATATTGATGTTTTGTTCCCCGAGCCACTTAGTTATCACTTTTGCCTTATGGCAAGGTGCTCCATCATGCTGGAAATGGCATTGTTTATCACCAAACTGTTCCTGGTTGGTTGGGAGAAGTTGCTCTCTGAGGATGTGTTGGTACCATTCTTTATTCATGGCTGTGTTCTTAGGCAAAATTGTGAGTGAGCCCACTGCCTTGGATGAGAAGCAACCCCACACATGAATGGTCTCAGGATGCTTTACTGTTGGCATGACACAGGACTGATGGTAGCGCTCACCTTGTCTTCTCCGGACAAGCTTTTTCCCGAATGCCCCAAACAATCGGAAAGGGGATTCATCAGAGAAAATGACTTTACCCCAGTCCTCAGGAGTCCAATCCCTGTACCTTTTGCAGAATATCAGTCTGTCCCTGATGTTTTTTTCTGGAGAGAAGTGGCTTCTTTGCTGCCTTTCTTGACACCAAGCCATCCACCAAAAGTCTTCGCCTCACTGTGCGTGCAGATGCACTCACACCTGCATGCTGCCATTCCTGAGCAAACTCTGTACTGGTGGTGCCCCGATCCCACAGCTGAATCAACTTTAGGGGACGGTCCTGGCGCTTGCTGGACTTTCTTGGGCGCCCTGAAGCCTTCTTCACAACAATTGAACCACTCTCCTTGAAATTCTTGATGATCCGATAAATGGTTGATTTAGGTGCAATAATACTGGCAGCAAAATCCTTGCCCGTGAAGCCCTTTTTGTGCAAAGCAATGATGACGGCACATGTTTCCATGGTTGACAGAGGAAGAACAATGATTCCAAGCACCACCCTCCTTTTGAAGCTTCCAGTCTGTTATTCAAACTTAATCAGCATGACAGAGTGATCTACAGCCTTGTCCTCGTCAACACTCACACATATGTTAACAAGAGAATCACTGACATGATGAGAGCTGGTCCTTTTGTGGCAGGGATGAAATGCAGTGGAAATGTTTTTGGGGGATTCAGTTAATTTGCATGGCAAAGAGGGACTTTGCTATTAATTGCAATTCATCTGATCACTCTTCATAACATTCTGGAGTATTTGCAAAACATACAAACTGAGGCAGCAGACTTTCTGAAAATGCATATTTGTGTCATTTTCAAAACTTTTGGCCACGACTATACTTTACCCGCAATGCCGCTTTGGAGGGTTTTGTAATATAATCCATCATGCCATATGTAATCAAAAGCATTCTTAATTAACAAAACATGCAAATACTTTTCCTCTGCTTTTCTGATGAACATGCTGGTTTATTGGTGTGTGTCATGTGTGTATGTATTTGGGTTGAAACAAAATGTGTTTTTTTTGCTGAGAGCGTTGTGTGAAGGTCTGTGTTTGGTCACTGAGAATAGAGCAGAACAGTTTCCTCATGTTACTGGTGACACATTCCCATATTGATATCAGGGTGTAATTTGTCACCTTTTTTATATATGGGGTTATGAGGCCCCTGGTTCTAAAAATCAGGGAAGCAACCACTCTCCAAAACCAGGTTGAATAGTTGTAAAAAAAAAAATCAATTGCTAACAAGCATCGGTCAATACTTAAGCCACTTTTTCAAAACTCTTCACAGTCTGCATTACCAACATGAATCTGGGCCAAACAGTTAATCTCACCTCCATAATTCACTCTAACCACTTCATACATGTCTCAAAATAAGCTCGTTCGACCATAACACTGGCAACAGTTCTCACTCAGAAAGCATACATTGTCACTAATAACACACTGACCTAAAAAAAACAGGGAGCCCTACATACATGGTTAACTTCTCTTTGAAGTTTGAGTGATTTCACATATATCAGTATTTCATTATAGAATAAGTATAACACCTTTTCACTTTATTGACTGTACTAAAGTATATGTAACAAGAATGCATCAGAAATGCAGCAATTTGCTTCAATAGCCTTTATTTTTCTCTATATCTTCGCATATAGTAAATTTACTTGTGAAAAGTAAAAAGATTAAACAAAATTTCCTGAAATTCCAGGGCTGCAATAATAAAAAAATAAACAAAACATCAACATGGATAGCATAGTCACTCATACTGTACAGTATTGTGAGGGTTCTAGTTCTCCCTCTCTCCTGCATTGGCCACAAGTTCTCATCGACATCACCTCTTATGTCTTCTCTGGCGATGCATCTTGAAAAGCATCTTCTGGAATGTCTAATCCAACAATTGCAGCCTTCAGAAGAAGTGTCTCCACACCCCACATTCATGGCATCCAGTCATGTGGATGGTGGTCATGAACCTTCCACCTCCATGCAGAGAAAAACTCATCTATGGGGTTTAGGAAGGGGGAGTTTGGAGGCAGGAATAGTACTGACATCCTGGGATGTGCAGCAAACCAGTTAGTGACTGCAGCAGAGTGGTGGAATGCAACATTATCCAACCCAACAATGAAGGTATGGCAGTTTCTTGCCCCTCTCTCCTCCGCTGGCACAAGTCAATTATGCAGGTAATCCAGAAAATAAATGAGCCTCTCTGTATTGTAGGGGCCAATGAGTGGTTTGTGTAACAGCAAACCGTCATTGGATAGCGCTGCACACATTGTGATGATAGCTTCTCCCTGGCCGGGGACATCCACGGTTGCACTCTGTCCAACTCTGTCTTCCCCCTGCGGCGTGTTTTTGCTAGATTGAATCCAGCTTCTTCCACAAAGATGAATGTACGTGCAGTTTGCCTGGCTTCCATCGCCATTAAAATACAGTAAATCCACAGTTTTACAGTACTTTACATTATGCATAGCTATGTATGTACCCTGTTAAGTTACTGAACAGACATCTTACCTAGACATATTGATATCGGAGTTCTTTCCCACGTTCACCGTTTCTCTCAAAGGGTACAGTGTACAACTGCTTCATCCTTAATTTATGT
The DNA here is from genome assembly GCF_057628025.1 of Oncorhynchus mykiss. Lineage (NCBI taxonomy): Eukaryota > Metazoa > Chordata > Actinopteri > Salmoniformes > Salmonidae > Oncorhynchus > Oncorhynchus mykiss. The sequence continues at coordinate 41,181,706 of NC_143023.1, forward strand.
TTCTCTAGGACTCTGGTAATTGTTGTTGTGCTGACCGTATTCACATTCCCAAAAGTGATATTGTCTGCCAGCACTCTGTCCCAAATTTCCTGTCCCAATTACCATGTCAACAATGGGAATTTCCTGCGCATCTGATAATATTCTGCCTCGCCCTCCTTTGGGAGGCAACCCTTGGATCCTACTGAAAAACACAATCAATACATTATTTCAAAATGGTAGTATATGTACAAATGCTAACATACTGTATTTCACTGTAAACTGTAGTTCAATTATCATTGAAGGATGCACATCTCACCTGTTGTTTTGCTGGAAAATTTGTACTATTGATGCAACTGTTGAACGCTGCAGATTTGGTTGCACCCTTAAACCGGACTCTCTCAAAGAGAGACCATGGTTTACAACATGGTCAATAATTGTGGCCCTTATCTCATCAGAGACCACCGCTCTTGGTCTTCCTCTCCTTTGTCCTCCACGCATTCTCCCTCTCCCTGCCGCTCTTCTTTCCCCACCAACCTGTCTTCCTTGATCCATGTTTCCAAACTAAATCATTCCGAAGATGTCCTCTTTTGTCTGTTTGGTAACGAGACTAAAAACAGAACTTGGGTAGGCTATCAGCTGAAATTGCAATCAGCTGTGTTTGGAATGATTAAATATTCTGCAGAGATTTTCTATATGTTTCAATCTGATTACTGCAGAAATGCACAACATTTTTACCATCATTCTGCTTTGAATGTGTTTTTAAAACAGTGTGTTAGCATTTGAAAACGTGCTGCAAATATATAGTTTTGCAGGTGGTGGAGTATGAACTAGAAAAGAAGAGTTTGAAGAGTTTTGACAATGTGACTTCAGTTTTGACCAATGCATATTAGCAATTGAAAAAAAACTGTAATAAGGCATCTTGCAGCTCATTCTTGATGCTGTCATGGGCACATGCCTTTCCAGGTTTATTTATTTGTATTTTCTTAGAAGTTCGGCATGTGTAATTTGGTAGTCAATTGGGTTCTGGTTGTTTTTAATTGTGTGTTCTAGGGAGCTGAGTTTTTCATGCCTATTTCCAGGGTTTAAAGTAAGGTCTTCAGATGGTATTATTGCATAGAGACTTTCAAAATAGTTAGGTTTTCCATTTAGACCATTCTATTTCTGCCTCTCTCTCTTTCTCTCTCTCCCTCGCTCTCTCCTTTTCTCTCTCTCGCACTCTCTTTCTCCCTCTCTCTCTCACTCTCTCTCTCTCGTTAGTATCTCTTCAATCTTCCTTCCCTTCAGGAAATGTACATGTCATATATTAAAATGAAGAGAGAGAGATGAAGAGAAACAGAGAAACCGAGAAAGAGAGGAAAGGGTTATTCAGGTCATCTTCCAACAGTGGTGTCGATTCCCCAAAATTATTTTTAGTTTGCTGAAGGCCCTCTCCACACTCCACTCTATCATACATGCAAATATTTACATGATAACGTACACACACACACACACACACACACATACACACACACAGAAATATGAATTAAAACACAAATACCACAGACACTCACACAAATATATTTTATACACACATCCAGAGTGATTGATAGCTGCACACAAGGGATCCCGGTGGAATATCCAGTAATAAATTTGTATTTTCATAGAACCTGATATGCCAAGAACTTTTGAGCAAGCAGAGAGATCCCTGCCTGCATCAACGACTGTGAACACAATTTAAGAATGTAATTTAGCGTATGATTTATTTTCGAATGTTTTTCCTGACTGCATTGCTAAGGCCTTGGATTTCCACCTTATCAGTGTTAGCGAACACAAATTAAATGTCTCTACAGTGGCTTCTCTTAGTAAGGAGTGTGTGTGTGTGTGTGTGTGTGTGTGTGTGTGTGTGTGTGTGTGTGTGTGTGTGTGTGTGTGTGTGTGTGTGTGTGTGTGTGTGTGTGTGTGTGTGTGTGAGTGAGAGAGAGAACTGTAGAGTGAAAGACTGAGAAAAAATATTTTCCCTGTACACAGAGCGGCCTGAGCTCCGATATCGACCAGTAGGACGTCCAATCAGATAATCAGCTGAAGGGAGTCCTAGGGTGGGATCATCTGTGGTTTGGGATTATGATGTTCACTGTAACTCACAGAGGAAATAACTCAAATTATTCCAATCACAGACACATACTGTGCAGGCTACTGTTAACATGCAGTCAGTTTGTATGGTAAACGTATTATGTTCTTAAGGACCTGTACATTTTAATTTGTTTTTGATAGTAATGTTTTATTTCATGTCCTGTTGTCTGATGAGGACTGAGCATTTTTTTCTGAGAATGTTCAATCCAATACATTAGAGCATGATGTAAGATGTTAAGCAAGGTTCTCTCCTGGCTAACTTGCAGAGTAACTTGTTTAAGGATATTGGTGTTCGGGACACCTCTGTGTGTACCCAGACAACACTTCCACTGAGGAGTACTGTATGTATGAGGACTGAGGTGCTGCTGTGTATAGAGGCAGTCTTGTGCTTCTAGTCCTGTAATCAATCTGCCAAGCTTCTGCCAAGATCACTCCACAGCAGGGTGACCGGAGGAGGGCTGGAGAAAACTCAGCCAGAGAGGAGAGGGAGAGGGAAATGGGGAGGGGGCAGTATTTTGATGTTTGGATGAAAAACATACCTAAATGAAACTGCCTATTTCTCAGGCCCAGAATCTAGAGTATGCATATAATTGTCAGATTAGGATAAGAATTACTCTAAAGTTTCCAAAACTGTCAAAATATTGTCTGTGAGTATAACAGAACTGATATTGCAGGTGAAAACCTGAGGACAATCCAACAAGGAAGTGCCTAAGAGAAACGAATCTCCCTGTTCCATTGCATGCCTTCCCTCCATTTAAAGAGATATCAACCATATTCCTTTCCCTATGGCTTCCACATGGTGTGAACAGTCTTTAGACATAGTTTCAGGCTTTTATTCTGAAAAATGAGCGAGAAGGATCACATCAAGTCAGTGGATGGCTGGGTGCCAGCAGAGTTTTGCATGCGCAACAGCTTGGAGCAGACATTTTCTCTCTCTCTCCTATTGAAAAAGCTACAGTCCGGATTAAATATTATCGATTATTTATTGTAAAAACAATCTGAGGATTGATTATAAAAAACGTTTGACATGTTTCTACGAACTTTACCGATACTATTTGGAATTTTCGTCTACCCCGTCGTGACCGCTCGAGCCTGTGGATTTCTGAACAAAATGAGCCAAACAAATGGAGGTATTTTGGATATAAAAATAATCTTTATAGAACAAAAGGAACATTTATTGTGTAACTGGGAGTCTCGTGAGTGCAAACATCCGAAGATCATCAAAAGGTAAGCGATTCATTTTATTGCTTTTCTGAAATTCGTGACCAATCTGCTTTGCTGCTAGCTGTTTGTAATGTTTTGTCTGCTGAGAGAGATGTCCTAACATAAACGCTTGGATAGCTTTTGCTGTAAAGCTTTTTTGAAATCTGACACACCAGATGGATTAACAGCAAGCTAAGCTGTGTTTTGGTATATTGCTCTTGTGATTTCATGAAAATTAAATATTTTTAGTAATATAATTTGAATTGGGTGCTCTGCAATTCAGAGGATGTTGACGAAAATGATCCCGCTAACGGGATGGGTGCGCCAAGAAGTTAAAGACCCTAAAACAGCCCCTTCCTTTAACACCAACACTACAGTTCTGGAGAAAACTGGGAAACAAAACAGAAGCTATTAGCAGGTAAGCCCATACACAGTATGATTCATTTCCTCTTGATTATACTGAGAACCTCACTATGGTAAAAAGTGGCCTTATGTAAGCACTATATTCTAAATCAACAGTATTGGAATCCAACAGCGAAGTTTTGAATATATCGATGTGTGATTAAACAGCAGCAACAGTTTTCCTATACCAGTTTATTACTCACTAGACGCAATATGTTATCATTGATAAGCCACCGAAATGTATGCTTTTGTGAAAAAGATAGTCACACATGGTCCATGATTCATAAATCAATACACTGCATTAGATTAGATTAGCTTTCTGACAGAGCAGACCACTCTTAGAGGAGTGTCATCCCCTGCCTCTGCTCTGCTCATGTTTTCTGCAGGTTGTTAGGCAGGGTCTTTCCTAAATTCCCAAACTGAAACTAATTACTCTGACATCTAAAAAGTTGTTTTTGTGCCAAATTCTCAGTGATTTCATAGTAGTGAATTAAAATCTCCAGAGCAGTTCCACCTCTGTTGCAAATTATGCTGGGAGAGGTGCCAGTTCCCAGTCCTTGACCACCTGTGTGTCCTCGTAGGATCTCACTCTGCACCCCCCAGGAGGAGACAGCAGACTCACCTCTGCTGGCCTTTAAACAGGTGCCAGGGTCACCAGGCTCTTAAAGGGCACAAAACTGATGTAATTTCAGATCTCCTTTAATTTTTAAAATCATTTTAGCAAACACTCTTATCCAGAGCGACTTACAGTAGTGAGTGCATACACTTTCGTACTTGTCCCCCGTGGGAAGCACCATGCTCTACCACCTGAGCTACACGGGACCCTTCATCTACAGGACCCATCTCCTATTCTAATCCAAGATGGCGTAGCAGTAGGACGTCTGTTTGTCTTGTCCCATGTATATATATTTTTCTTCGTATATATTTTTTATACTTTTATATTTTTAAATCTCAATTTCCGTCTTCCGACTGAACATACTCTCCTGCAACCCACCTCACCCAATGTGGTATGGATCTGCTATTTTTTACACTTTAGAACTGGAACCCCCATCAGAAGCTAGCCAGATAACTAGCTAGTAGTCAGTTAGCTAGTTAGCGTAGTAGTCATCACCGTTAACTCGGACATCAGCCAGCCTCAGCCCGGTTCATTCCTGCCAGTCTGCACAGCATGATGTCAAACCAGAGCATATCGGACTGTTTTTTCTCTACCACATCTCCGGATTCCTAATGCAAGCTCTGAACCTGTACACAGGATCATCGCAGCTAGCTAGCTGCTATCCGAGTGGCTACTCCTGGCTAACGTCTCTGTCCCGAAGCAAGCACCAGTTAGCCTGGCGCTAGCCTCGAGCTAGGCCCATCGCCCAGCTAGCTGAAGAGGTCCATCAGCCAATTCTTGGGCTACAATACCTACCTATTGACCAGGACCCTTTTACTGCCGACATTGAGCCCCGCCAGTCCATCACGACTGGTCTGCCGATGTATCCGTCCAAGAAGTTTTCAACAGGCTCTCCCGTTGCAACGTCCCCCAAAGGCCCATCTGCTAGCCTGCTATCCCCGGTCTGCAAGCTGTCTGAATCGCCATGTCTCCAGCTCGCCTAGCTACTCACTGGACCCTATGATCACTCGGCTACACCTGCCTCTCCCTAATTAAAAAAATATATATATATATTTCACCTTTATTTAACCAGGTAGGCTAGTTGAGAACGTTGAGAAAGTTCTCATTTGCAACTGCGACATGGCAAAGATAAAGCATAGCAGTGTGAACAGACAACACAGAGTTACACATGGAGTAAACAATTAACAAGTCAGTAACACAGTAGAAAAAAAGGGGAGTCTATATACATTGTGTGCAAAAGGCATGAGGAGGTAGGCGAATAATTACAATTTTGCAGATTAACAACACTGGAGTGATAAATGATCAGATGGTCATGTACAGGTAGAGATATTAGTGTGCAAAAGAGCAGAAAAGTAAATAAATAAAAACAGTATGGGGATGAGGTAGGTAAAAATGGGTGGGCTGTTTACCGATAGACTATGTACAGCTGCAGCGCTCGGTTAGCTGCTCAGATAGCAGATGTTTGAAGTTGGTGAGGGAGATAAAAGTCTCCAACTTCAGCGATTTTTGCAATTCGTTCCAGTCACAGGCAGCAGAGAACTGGAACGAAAGGCGACCAAATGAGGTGTTGGCTTTAGGGATGATCAGTGAGATACACCTGCTGGAGCGCGTGCTACGGATGGGTGTTGCCATCGTGACCAGTGAACTGACATAAGGCGGAGCTTTACCTAGCATGGACTTGTAGATGACCTGGAGCCAGTGGGTCTGGCGACGAATATGTAGCGAGGGCCAGCCGACTAGAGCATACAAGTCGCAGTGGTGGGTGGTATAAGGTGCTTTAGTGACGAAACGGATGGCACTGTGATAAACTGCATCCAGTTTGCTGAGTAGAGTGTTGGAAGCAATTTTGTAGATGACATCGCCGAAGTCGAGGATCGGTAGGATAGTCAGTTTTACTAGGGTAAGTTTGACGGCGTGAGTGAAGGAGGCTTTGTTGCGGAATAGAAAGCCGACTCTTGATTTGATTTTCGATTGGAGATGTTTGATATGAGTCTGGAAGGAGAGTTTGCAGTCTAGCCAGACACCTAGGTACTTATAGATGTCCACATATTCAAGGTCGGAACCATCCAGGGTGGTGATGCTGGTCAGGCGTGCGGGTGCAGGCAGCGAACGGTTGAAAAGCATGCATTTGGTTTTACTAGCGTTTAAGAGCAGTTGGAGGCCACGGAAGGAGTGTTGTATGGCATTGAAGCTCGTTTGGAGGTTAGATAGCACAGTGTCCAAGGACGGGCCGGAAGTATATAGAATGGTGTCGTCTGCGTAGAGGTGGATCAGGGAATCGCCCGCAGCAAGAGCAACATCATTGATATATACAGAGAAAAGAGTCGGCCCGAGGATTGAACCCTGTGGCACCCCCATAGAGACTGCCAGAGAACCGGACAGCATGCCCTCCGATTTGACACACTGAACTCTGTCTGCAAAGTAATTGGTGAACCAGGCAAGGCAGTCATCCGAAAAACCGAGGCTACTGAGTCTGCCGATAAGAATATGGTGATTGACAGAGTCGAAAGCCTTGGCAAGGTCGATGAAGACGGCTGCACAGTACTGTCTTTTATCGATGGCGGTTATGATATCGTTTAGTACCTTGAGCGTGGCTGAGGTGCACCCGTGACCGGCTCGGAAACCAGATTGCACAGCGGAGAAGGTACGGTGGAATTCGAGATGGTCAGTGACCTGTTTGTTGACTTGGCTTTCGAAGACCTTAGATAGGCAGGGCAGGATGGATATAGGTCTGTAACAGTTTGGGTCCAGGGTGTCTCCCCCTTTGAAGAGGGGGATGACTGCGGCAGCTTTCCAATCCTTGGGGATCTCAGACGATATGAAAGAGAGGTTGAACAGGCTGGTAATAGGGGTTGCGACAATGGCGGCGGATAGTTTCAGAAATAGAGGGTCCAGATTGTCAAGCCCAGCTGATTTGTACGGGTCCAGGTTTTGCAGCTCTTTCAGAACATCTGCTATCTGGATTTGGGTAAAGGAGAACCTGGAGAGGCTTGAGCGAATATCAATATGCCTTGTCCATTGCTGTTTTGGTTAGTGATTATTGTCTTATTTCATTGTAGAGCCTCCAGCCCTGCTCAATATTCCTTAGCTAGCCCTTTTGTTCCACTCCCCACACATGCGGTGACCTCACCTGGCTTAAGTGTCGCTAGCCTCGAAGCAAGCATAGAAGGCATTTAGCTCGTCTGGTAGGCTCACGTCACTGGGCAGCTCGCATCTGGGTTTCCCTTTGTAGTCCATAACAGTTTTCAAGCCCTGCCACATCCGAAGAGCATCAGAGCCGGTGCAGTAGGATTCAATCTTAATCCTGTATTGACGCTTTGCTTGTTTGATGGTTAGTCTGAGTGCATAGCAGGATTTCTTATAGAGACTTCCAGATGAGTGTCCCGCTCCTTGAAAGCGGCAGCTTTAGCCATTAGCTCGATGCGGATGTTGCCTGACTTCTGGTTGGAATATGTACGCACGGTCACTGTGGGGACGACGTCGTCGATGCACTTATTGATGAAGCTGATGACTGAGGTGGTATAATCCTCAATGCCATTGGTTGAATCGAGGAACATATTCCAGTTTGTGCTAGCAAAACAGTCCTGTAGTGTAGCATATTGAGCGAGTCACTGGTACTTCCTGCTTTAGTTTTTGCTTGTAAGCAGGAAACTGGAGGATATAATTATGGTCAGATTTGCCAAATGGAGGGTAGGGGAGAGCTTTGTATGTGTAACCGATGTGAAATGGCTAGCTAGTTAGCAGTGGTGCGCGCTAATAGTGTTTCAATCTGTGACATCACTCACTCTGAGACCTGAAGTAGTTGTTCCCCATGCTCTGCAAGGGCTGCGGCTTTTGTGATGCAATGGGTAACGATGCTTCGTGGGTGACTGTTGTCTGAGTGCAGAGGGTCCCTGGTTCGAGCCCAAATCGGGGCGAGCGGACGGATAAAAGCTATACTGTTACATATGCATCTCTGTGTGTGGAATAAAGGTGGTCTGTCAGGACCCGGTTACGAACCCGGGTCTCCGGTGTGAGAAACAGTCACTTAGCAAACTGAGCCACGAATAGTCGGCAGAACCCAGAAGATGAGGCAGACACAGCAGTACTTGAGACAGTGTTTTAATAAAGTAAAAGGAAAGTTCTTCAGGCAAAAATATAAATCCACAACGTCAAAAGTAATTCCAAGAGAACAAAGGTAATCCTCCAAGTCAAAAAGGTAAATCCACAAGGTGGTAGGTACAGCAGAAAAAAGCCTCAAAAGAAAATCAAAAAATAAATAAACAAGAACAAAAACAGAGTACCACAAGCGAGTCCAACTGGCGCAACAAATGTTCACAGCATCACTGGGGCTGGGTGCTAACATTCAAACACAGAGCAAAGAACTGAGGAAAACTAAGGGTTTAAATACAATCAAGGGAAACGAGGCACAGGTGCAAATAATAACTGGGAACAAGGGAAAACAAAAGGGTCAAAAAGCACAATGGGGGCATCTAGTGACCAAAACCGGAACAACCCTGGCCAAATCCTGACATGGTCAAGAGTTTTTTCCCCTCTGGTTGCACATGTGACATGCTGGTAAAAAAATTAGGTAAAACGGATTTAAGTTTGCCTGCATTAAAGATCCCCGTCCACTAGGAGCGCTGCTTCTGGGTGAGTATTTTCCTGTTTGCTTATGGCCTTATAGAGTTGGTTGAGTGTGGTCTTAGTGCCAGCATTGGTATGTGGTGGTAAATAGATGGCTACGAATAATATAGATGAGAACTCTCTTGGTAGATAGTGTGGTCTACAGCTTATCGTAAGGTACTCTACCTCAGGTGCGCAATGCCTCGAGAATTCTTTAATACTGGACATTGCGCACCAGCTGTTATTGACAAATATACACACACCCCCACCCCTCGTCTTATCCGACGTAGCTTCTCTGTTCTGCCAGTGCATTGAAAATCTCTCCAGCTCTATATTAGCCATGTCGTTGTTCGGCCACAATTCTGTGAAACATAAGATATTACAGTTTTGAATGTCCCGTTGGTAGGATAATCGTAATCGTAGATCAACATTTTTAGTGCACTGCCCTGGAGCTTGCAGAGGTAGTTGAAAACAGCTGTTTGACTTACAGGTGTGTGTCCTCTGGTCTGTTGAAAGCAGAGTCATGGAGAAGTCATAGTGTGTCAGGTTCCAAGCACAGCAGGGTCACAACATAAAAGACATCAACCTGTCTCACCAGTCTCGCTGATCTCTGAGGTGATAATCAAGCTCAAAGATCCGGTGCTAGATGACGTCACCAAGCTGCCAAAACACTTCATCCCACTGGGCACACCACTTAATGTCAAAGTGGGAATTCTGTGAATTTTTGGTTGAGACATTGGTCAACGAGATTTCAACCTTTATTCGCCCACTGAAAAGACAGAATGTTGTTGCACAACCAAATTCCAATAGAAAAACAATGTCAGATTTTTGGTTTAGTTGTCATCTTAATGTGTTATCACTTCGCTTTCAACCACTTAAAAGCACAAAAATGTTAATGTGGGAATACAAAGTCAGATATTTTGTATTTATTCAACAACTTGTCATCTCTGTGCCAATAGCACAACCAAATGCCCTGGATTGCAGTAGAGATTACATTAAATTCACATTGTGCAAGTGATTCTTGCAAGTTCTGTACACTTTCTTCTTTTCACTCTGTCAATTAGGTTAGTAACTACAATGTTGTTGATCTATCCTCAGTTTCCTCCTATCACAGCCATTAAACTTGGTAACAGTTTTAAAATCACCACTGGCCTCATGGTTAAATCCCTGAGCGGTTTCTTTCCTCTCAGCTAACTTCTTTCAAATGTCTTTCCTCTCAGGGTTAGGAAGGACGCCTGTATCTTTGTAGTGACTGATCTTTGTATTGATTCACCATCCAAAGTGGAATTAATAACTTCACCATGGTCAAAGGGATATTCAATGTCTGCTTTTAAAGTTTTTACACATCTACCAATACTGTATTTGTGAGGCATTGGAAAACCTTCCTGTGTCACGCCTGCTCCCACTCTTCCCCCTGGTGCTCGTGGGCGCCAGGCTGCCCTGCACCACGCACTCCTGCCACCATCATTAACGCACACCTGCCTTCCCTCGTCACGCACTTCAGCAATATTGGACTCACCTGGGCTCACTCAACCTGTTTATTACCTTCCTTATATTTGTCAGTTCCCCAGTTCTGTTCTCGCTGCTGCATTTTTTGTCACGTGTCCGTGTCACCCCTGTGCTGTCTTGTTCTACGTCTGTTCCCGAATAAATGTCTGATTCCCCATACCTGCTTCTCCTGTCCGACATCGGCCCTTACAGAATGCAGCAGCCATCACACGAAGCGTCGGGGAGTACTGGCGTTCTGGTTGATGGTGACGTCGGTCCCGGGTCGCCGCCGATGGTGCCTAGCCAGCTTGTCGGGCTTCCACGCCCTAGCTGGCTTGAATGGTTTCCTTGTCCCCGTTGGCACCCATCCCACGTCGAGCCTCAGCCGGATCGTAAGGTCTTGTTCACCCAGCCGGCCCATAAGTTTTCCTGTTTTGTTGGTGACGTCGGGCTTGGATTCCACCGCCGCTGATGGAACCGGGGGTGCCTAAGCCAGCTCGTCGGGCTTCCATGTCCTAGCTGGCTCAAAAGGTTTCCTTGCCTCGGTTGGCTCGGCAGGTTCCCATCCCACGTCATGCTCTGCCCTATCATCGGGCTTCCACGCCGCAGCGGGATCGACAGGCTCCCATGCCCCTGCCGGTTCGTGGGGAGTTTACCTCCAGCCGGCTTGCCCAAGTCTCGGCCGGCTCACACAGGTGGGACGCCCCTAGAGGGGAGGGGGGTACTGTCAGGCCTGCTCCCTCTCTTCCCCCTGACGCTTATGGGCGCCAGGCTTCCCTGCATCACGCACTCCTGCCACCATCATCTATGCACACCTGCCTTCCCCCATCAAGCGCTTCAGCGATATTTGACTCACTCAATCACCTGTTCATTACCTCCCCTATATTTGTCAGTTCCCCAGCTCTGTTCCCCGCTGCTGCATTGTTTGTCATATGTCCGTCTTACCTGAGTGCTGACGCTGTTCCTGTCTTGTTCTGTCTGTTTGCAAATAAATGTCTGACTCCCCGTAACTGCTTCTCCTGTCTGGCGTCGGCCCTTACACCCTGGTCTTTGTGGTTGAATCTGTGTTTGAAATGCACTGCTTGATTGAGAGACCATACAGATAATTGTATGTGTGGGGTACAGAGATAAGGTCGTCATTCAAAAATCATGTTAAACACTATTATTGCACACAGAGTGAGTCCATGCAACTAATTATATGACTAAGAGGTTGAATACTTATTGACTCAAGACATTTCAGCTTTTAATTTTTAATTAATTTGAAAGAATTTCTAAAAACATTATTGCCTTAATAACAGGAAGCCAGTGTAGGGAGGCTAGCAAGATTCTAGCAGCCGTATTTAGCACTAACTGAAGTTTATTTAGTGCTTTATCCGGATAGCTGGAAAGTAGAGCATTGCAGTAGTCTAACCTAGAAGTAACAAAGCATGGATACATTTTTCTGCATCATTTTTGGACGGAAAGTTTGTGATTTTTGCAATGTTACGTAGATGGAAAAAAAGTTGTCCTTGAAACAGTCTTGATATGTTCGTCAAAAGAGAGATCAGGGTCCAGAGTAACGCCGAGGTCCTTCACAGTTTGTCAGATTCAACAGAAGATCTCTTTGTTTCTTGGGACCTAGAACATGCATCTCTGATTGGTCCAAGTTTAAAAGTAGAAAGTTTGCAGCCATCCACTTCCTTATGTCTGAAACACAGGCTTCTAGCGAGGGTAATTTTGGGGCTTCACCATGTTTCATTGAAATGTACAGTTGTGTGTCATCCGCATAGCAGTGAAAGTTAACATTATGTTTTCGAATGACATCCTCTAGAGGTAAAATATATAGCGAAAACAATTGTGGTCCTAAAACGTAACCTTGAGGAACACTGACATTTACAGTTGATTTGTCAGAGAACAAACCATCCACAGAGACAAACTGATATCTTTCCGACAGATAAGATCTAAACCAGGCCAGAACTTGTCAATGTAGACCAATTTGGGTTTCCAATCTCTCCAAAAAAATGTGGTGATCGATGGTATCAAAAGCAGCACTAAGGTCTAGGAGCACGAGGACAGATGCAGAGCCTCGGTCTGACACCATTAAAAGGTAATTTACCACCTTCACAAGTGCAGTCTCAGTGCTATGATGGTGTCTAAAACCAGACTGGAGCACTTCGAATACATTGTTTGTCTTCAGGAAGGCAGTGAGTTGCTGCGAAACAGCTTTTTCTAAAAGCTTTTTCTAAAAGCTCATGAAGCTGGTTGAGAGAATGCCAAGAGTGTGCAAAGCTTTCATCAAGGCAAAGGGTGGCTACTTTGAAGAATCTCAAATATAAAATATGTTTTGATTTGTTTAACACTTTTTTGGTTACTACATTATTCCATTTGTGTTATTTCATAGTGTTGATGTCTTCACTCTTACTCTACAATGTAGAAAATATGAGCATTTGCAAAGTCATCAACAGCCAGTGTCAATTCAACCCAGGGTTCGACAAAAATATCCAATACATATAGGCCTACGGTTTCAAGCTTTGGTCAATTTCAAATTTTATCTACAAGTTCAAAATAAATATGTTTGATTCACGTCTCCATCTCAACCAAAAGTCAAAGTTAAAGAATTGGACTAAATCAAATCAAACTTTATTTAAAGTTCAAGTGTATTTAAAGTTTGATCTGATTATGTCCTATTCTTTAACTTTGACTTTTGGTTGTGATAGAGACATGAATCAAACATTTAAATTATTAATTTGTAGACAAACTGAATATTGAATTGTGAAAATATCAACATTTTGAAGGAGATGTATCTTCCGCTTGGATAGTTCCATCTGTGCCAATGACTTACAGTAATGCCAATACTGAATACTATCAAATGCTTCTCAAAGATGCCCTTGATGGTCAAATTAGCAATAACTTGCAGTAACAGAAAAAAAATTCAGAGAATTAAATGACGTGCTGCGGTAGTATGCAAGGTGTGCCGCAGCATGACGCAACTTTTAAAGGAGGAACTACTAGTCTGGCTTTAATTCCAGTTTGTATACAAATTAATAATTGATGTTGGATTCACCTCTCCATCTCAAATCTAAGTTGAAGAATATGACTAAATCTAAAAATCACACTTTAAATGCACTTTAAATTAAGTTTGGATTGACAAACAAACACAATTCAATATCACTTTTGCAATACAGTAAATAACCTAATGACCTGTCAAGAAGTAAACAAATTACACTGAACAAAAATATAAATGCAACATGCAACAATTGACTATTTTATTGAGTTACAGTTCACATTAGGAAATCAGTCACTTTAAATAAATGAATTATGCCCTAATCTATGGATTTTACAAATACCTTAAAAAAAATAGGTAGGCGCGTGGATCAGAAAACAAGTCAGTGTCTGGTGTGACAACCATTTGCCTCACGCAGCGCGACACATCTCCTTCGCATAGAGTTGATTAGGCTGTTGATTGTAGGCTGTTGCCTGTGGAATGGCTGTGTGAAGTTGTTGGATATAGACGGGAACTGGAACACGCTGTCGTACAAATTCGATCCAGAACATCCCAAACATGCTCAGTGGGTGACATATCTGGTGAGTATGCAGGCCAATGTTCAGCTTCCAGGAAAATGTTCAGCTTCCAGGAATTGTGTACAGATCCTTGCAACATGTTGCCATGCATTATCACACTGAAACATGAGGTGATTGCAGTGGATAAATGACACGACAATGGGCCTCAGGATCTAGTCACTGTATCTCTGTGCATTCAAATTGTCATCGATAAAATGCAACTGCGTTCGTTGTCCGTAGCTTACGCCTGCCAATACCATAACCACACCATGGGGCAGTCTGTTCACAACGTCACCTACATGACGCCATACATGCTGTCTGCCATCTGCTCGGTACAGTTGAAACTGGGATTAATCTGTGAAGAGCGCACTTCTGAAGTGTGCCAGTGGCCTTCGAAGGTGAGCATTTGCCCCAGTCAGTATGCCAATTGCACACTCCCTGTGTTGTGTGACAAAACTGCACATTTTAGAGTGGCATTTTATTGTCCACAGCACAAGGTGCACCTGTGTAATGATAATGCTGTATAATCAGCTTCTTGATATTAGTGCGCATAATTTGAGAGAAATAAGCTTTTTTTGTGCAAATGGAACATTTCTGGGATCTTTTATTTCAGCTTATGAAACATGGAACCAACACTTTGCATGTTGTGTTTACATTTTAGATCAGTTATATGTTGAATTCACATCTCCAACTAAACCAGAAGTTAAAGTTAAAGAATAGGATTAAGGCAGTGGCTCAGAACTACCCAAGCATTAGATACTTCTTTAAATGTTAATATTTGGTTGTGTTGTCAACCAAACACAATTCAATGTTGCTTTTGTAATACGGCTACTAGCCTAAAGTTAAGGCTATATTACAAACTAATGTAATAGTATTTATTCAACCTTAAAGGGATACTTCAGGATTTTCAGATGAACTCGTGGATACTATTTTTATGTTTCTGTGTCCAGTATAAAGGAAGTTAGAGGTAGTTTCGCGAGCCAATGCTAACTAGCGTTAGCGCAATGTCTGGAAGTATATGGGTATCTGGTAGCATGCAGAGATTTTTATTTTATTTATTTTATTTCACCTTTATTTAACCAGGTAGGCAAGTTGAGAACAAGTTCTCATTTACAATTGCGACCTGGCCAAGATAAAGCAAAGCAGTTCGACACATACAACGACACAGAGTTACACATGGAGTAAAACAAACATACAGTCAATAATACAGTATAAACAAGTCTATATACGATGTGAGCAAATGAGGTGAGATAAGGGAGGTAAAGGCAAAAAGGCCATGGTGGCAAAGTAGATAAAATATAGCAAGTAAAACACTGGAATGGTAGATTTGCAATGGGAGAATGTGCAAAGTAGAAATAAAAATAATGGGGGTGCAAAGGAGCAAAATAAATACATTAATTAAATACAGTAGGGAAAGAGGTAGTTGTTTGGGCTAAATTATAGGTGGGCTATGTACAGGTGCAGTAATCTGTGAGCTGCTCTGACAGTTGGTGCTTAAAGCTAGTGAGGGAGAGTGTTTCAAGTTTCAGAGATTTTTGTAGTTCGTTCCAGTCATTGGAAGCAGAGAACTGGAAGGAGAGGCGGCCAAAGAAAGAATTGGTTTTGGGGGTGACTAGAGATATACCTGCTGGAGCGTGTGCTACAGGTGGGAGATGCAATGGTGACCAGCGAGCTGAGATAAGGGGGGACTTTACCTAGCAGGGTCTTGTAGATGACATGGAGCCAGTGGGTTTGGCTACGAGTATGAAGCGAGGGCCAGCCAACGAGAGCGTACAGGTCGCAATGGTGGGTAGTATATGGGGCTTTGGTGACAAAACGGATTGCACTGTGATAGACTGCATCCAATTTGTTGAGTAGGGTATTGGAGGCTATTTTGTAAATGACATTGCCAAAGTCGAGGATTGGTAGGATGGTCAGTTTTACAAGGGTATGTTTGGCAGCATGAGTGAAGGATGCTTTGTTGCGAAATAGGAAGCCAATTCTAGATTTCACTTTGGATTGGAGATGTTTGATATGGGTCTGGAAGGAGAGTTTACAGTCTAACCAGACACCTAAGTATTTGTAGTTGTCCACGTATTCTAAGTCAGAGCCGTCCAGAGTAGTAATGTTGGACAGGCGGGTAGGTACAGGTAGCGATCGGTTGAAGAGCATGCATTTAGTTTTACTTGTATTTAAGAGCAATTGGAGGCCACGGAAGGAGAGTTGTATGGCATTGAAGCTTGCCTGGAGGGTTGTTAACACAGTGTCCAAAGAAGGGCCAGAAATATACAGAATGGTGTCGTCTGCGTAGAGGTGGATCAGAGACTCACCAGCAGCAAGAGCGACCTCATTGATGTATACAGAGAAGAGAGTCGGTCCAAGAATTGAACCCTGTGGCACCCCCATAGAGACTGCCAGAGGTCCGGACAGCAGACCCTCCGATTTGACACACTGAACTCTATCAGAGAAGTAGTTGGTGAACCAGGCGAGGCAATCATTTGAGAAACCAAGGCTGTTGAGTCTGCCGATGAGGATGTGGTGATTGACAGAGTCGAAAGCCTTGGCCAGATCAATGAATACGGCTGCACAGTAATGTTTCTTATCGATGGCGGTTAAGATATCATTTAGGACCTTGAGCGTGGCTGAGGTGCACCCATGCATGACCAGCTCTGAAACCAGATTGCATAGCAGAGAAGGTATGGTGAGATTCGAAATGGTCGGTAATCTGTTTGTTGACTTGGCTTTCGAAGACCTTAGAAAGGCATGGTAGGATAGATATAGGTCTGTAGCAGTTTGGGTCAAGAGTGTCACCCCCTTTGAAAAGGGGGATGACCGCAGCTGCTTTCCAATCTTTGGGAATCTCAGACGACACGAAAGAGAGGTTGAACAGGCTAGTAATAGGGGTGGCAACAATTTTGGCAGATAATTTTTAGAAAGAAAGGGTCCAGATTGTCTAGCCCGGCTGATTTGTAGGGGTCCAGATTTTGCAGCTCATTCAGAACATCAGCTGGGCAGATTTGGGAGAAGGAGAAATGGGGAAGGCTTGGGCGAGTTGTTGTGGGGGGTGCAGTGCTGTTGACCGGGGTAGGAGTAGCCAGGTGGAAAGCATGGCCAGCCGTAGAAAAATGCTTATTGAAATTCTCAATTATGGTGGATTTATCAGTGGTGACAGTGTTTCCTATCTTCAGTGCAGTGGGCAGCTGGGAGGAGGGGTTATTATTCTCCATGGACTTTACAGTGTCCCAGAACTTTTTTGAGTTAGTGTTGCAGGAAGCAAATTTCTGCTTGAAAAAGCTAGCCTTGGCTTTTCTAACTGCCTGTGTATAATGGTTTCTAGCTTCCCTGAACAGCTGCATATCACGGGGGCTGTTCGATGCTAATGCAGAACGCCATAGGATGTTTTTGTGTTGGTTAAGGGCAGTCAGGTCTGGGGAGAACCAAGGGCTATATCTATTCCTGGTTCTAAATTTCTTGAATGGGGCATGTTTATTTAAGATGGTTAGGAAGGCATTTTTTAAAAATATCCAGGCATTCTCTACTGACAGGATGAGATCAATATCCTTCCAGGATACCCCGGCCAGGTCGATTAGAAAGGCCTGCTCGCTGAAGTGTTTCAGGGAGCGTTTTACAGTGATGAGTGGAGGTCGTTTGACCGCTGACACATTACGGATGCAGGCAATGAGGCAGTGATCGCTGAGATCTTGGTTGAAAACAGCAGAGGTGTATTTAGAGGGCAAGTTGGTTAGGATGATATCTATGAGGGTGCCCGTGTTTAAGGCTTTGGGGAGGTACCTGGTAGGTTCATTGATCATTTGTGTGAGATTGAGGGCATCAAGTTTAGATTGTAGGATGGCTGGGGTGTTAAGCATGTTCCAGTTTAGGTCGCCTAGCAGCACGAGCTCTGAAGATAGATGGGGGGCAATCAGTTCACATATGGTGTCCAGAGCACAGCTGGGGGCAGAGGGTGGTCTATAGCAGGCGGCAACGGTGAGAGACTTGTTTTTAGAGAGGTGGATTTTTAAAAGTAGAAGGTACAGACCTGGATAGTAGGACAGAACTCTGCAGGCTATCTTTGCAGTAGATTGCAACACCGCCCCCTTTGGCAGTTCTATCTTGTCTGAAAATGTTGTAGTTTGGAATTAAAATGTCTGAATTTTTGGTGGTCTTCCTAAGCCAGGATTCAGACACAGCTAGAACATCCGGGTTGGCAGAGTGTGCTAAAGCAGTGAATAGAACAAACTTAGGGAGGAGGCTTCTAATGTTAACATGCATGAAACCAAGGCTATTACGGTTACAGAAGTCGTCAAAAGAGAGCGCCTGGGGAATAGGAGTGGAGCTAGGCACTGCAGGGCCTGGATTCACCTCTACATCGCCAGATGAACAGAGTAGGAGTAGAATAAGGGTGCGGCTAAAAGCAATAAGAATTGGTCGTTTAGAACGTCTTGAACAGAGAGTAAAAGGAGGTTTCTGGGGGCGATAAAATAGCATCAAGGTATAATGTACAGACAAAGGTAAGGTAGGATGTGAATACAGTGGAGGTAAACCTAGGTATTGAGTGATGAAGAGAGAGATATTGTCTCTAGAAACATCATTGAAACCAGGAGATGTCATTGCATGTGTGGGTGGTGGAACTAATAGGTTGGATAAGGTATAATGAGCAGGACTAGAGGCTCTACAGTGAAATAAGCCAATAAAAACTAACCAGAACAGCAATGGACAAGGCATATTGACATGAAGGAGAGGCATGCTCAGTCGAGTGATCAAAAGGGTCCAGTGAGTGAAGAGGTTGGTTGGGGGTCACGGCGATTTAGACAGCTAAATCGGTAGCAAGCTCGCATAGGATGGAGGTCTGTTATTAGCCAACTCTTGCGTTCCGTCAGTAGATTAGTGGGTTTCCGTGTGGTAGAGGGGATGAATCCAAATCACACAACAACAACAAAAATAAAAACAATAGATATAGTTATAGAGGCCCAAGAAGAAAAATAAATAAAAATAAAATAAAAATTGTCCGATTGTCTATTCAGATAGCAGCCGATAAGCCGATAAGCAGGCCGCAGATGGGCGCCCAGGCAACGTTGCGCCGGAGGAGCCAGCCGGACAATTCCCTCGGGTAGACAACGTCGGCAGTCTAGCCGTGAAGGCCCGGTGGGGCTCCGCGTAGGCAGCAAAACGGGTCCGGATAGGTGACTGCAGCCCAGGAGTGATTGATGGAACTCTTCAGCTCCGGAACAATTGATGTTAGCTCCGGAATCGACGAAAGCCGATAGTCACACGGATAGCAGCTAGCTAGCTGCGAGATCCAGGCATGGACGTCCAGAGCCAGCGGCCGAAATCCAGGGACATGGAGAGAAAAATTGGTCCGATATGTTCCGCTCCGAGCCGCGCTGCGCTGCACCGCGCCGTACAAAACTGGCGATAGATTCTCGAGCCAAAGGACAGCCGATGACCACAAACCGTGGTCAGCTGAGTACCAACGATTAGCCAGTAAATAAGCTAACTAGCTTCTGAACTAGCCCCTGAACCAGCTTCAGAGTAGCTTCTGGACCAGCTTCTGGCTAGCTCCCGGCTAGCTTCTGGCTAATTTCTGGCTAGCCTCTCGGAGGATCACAGATCTGAGGTAAATAATACTTTTTTATATAAATATAAATTGGTGAAGCGGATTGCAGGAGAGTGTTCTGAAGATGAGTTTTTGGAAAATTAAAAATGTATGTGAAAAAGAAAGTTGTAAATATATATATATATATATATATATATATATATATATATATATATATATATATATATATATATATATATATATATATATACGGGACACGACAGGACGAGGACAAAAATACGTCTGAACTGCTATGTCATCTTGGGAAACAACAGATAAAAGTTGTATCCCTGAGTTAATCTGACTCTGGGGAAGTAGATTAAGGTCTTTATTGACAAAATCCCGAAATATCTCTTTAAATTGAGTAACACATCCATGGCCACATTGAGGTTACTGTACCTATAAATGTCTTCTTATGTAATCCTCTTCACAATTACTATAATAATCTGTGCAGAATCTAGAACACCATTGCATTATGTCTTTTTAATGTAATCTCAACTGCAAACTGCAATCCAGGTCATTTATTGTGCGATTAGATGAAGCACAGTGATTACACATTAAGTTGTTGTATTTCCCATTTGAACTTTGTTATCTTTTTGAGTGGGTGAATAAAGGTTGAAATCTCATTGATCAACGTCTCAACCAAGTATCCATGTTGAAAAGATGTGGTGTGCACACTGGGACACAGTGGAGCATGTTGAGAGCTTCCTTCTTGTCCACATCACCAGCAAACTAACATGGTCCAAGCACACCAAGACAGTCGTGAGAGGGCACGACAAAACCTATTCCCCCTCAGGAGACTGAAAAGATTTGGCATGGGTCCTCAGATCCTCAAATGGTTCTACAGCTGCACCATGGAGAGCATCCTGACTGGTTGCATCACTGCCTGGTATGGCAACTGCTAGTCCTCCGACCGCAAGGCACTACAGAGGGTAGTGCGTACGGCCCAGTATATCACTAGGCCAAGTTTCCTGCCATCCAGGATATCAGAAGAAGGCCCTAAAACTTGTTAACTCCACTGCAAGCGGTACCGGAGCACCATGTCTAGGGCCAAGAGGCTTCTAAACAGCCTCTATCCCCAAGCCATAAGACTCCTGTCCTGAACATCTAATCAAATGACTACCCAGAATATTTGAATTGCCCCCCCCCCCCCCCCCCCCCTGTTTTACACCACTGCTACTCTCTGTTATTATCTATGCATAGTCACTTTAATAACTCTACCTGCATGTACATATTACCGGTACCCCCTGTATATAGTCTCACTATTGTTATTTTACTGCTGCTATTTAACTACTTTTTTTTCTTATTCTTATTCATATTTTTTTAATGCATTTTTGGTTAGGGGCTTGTAAGTAAGCATTTCACTGTAATTCGGCGCATGTGACCAATAAAATGTGATTGGATTTGTTATGCCCACATAGATCACAAATTCACATTCTCCCAGTCTGGTTTCCACTCTGCTCTGACCATCCAACTCCCCTCTTGTAGGGAACATCCTCTTCAGTTTTCACATGCTGTGTAATTATGTTGGAGTGTCTCTCGGCCCGCTTCAGATGGGGAACCACAAAAAATGTTACTGTCAGAAAAGGCATGTATTACCCTCCCATACCTTATTGTCAACCTCTCCTTGTGGTACAGCCATAACCTCTCTGCCCGCGTCCTGTCATCCTCTCCCCTCCCCACACAGTGAGTATGACAGGCCAAAACAGAAGAACACCACAAACCCTCCCCAGATTCTTTCTTTGTGAGTCTGTTTGATGTGCAGGACCACAAGGAGACTGCTTACTCTACTGTAGACTCCAATTTGTATATACAGTGCCTTGCGAAAGTATTCGGCCCCCTTGAACTTTGCGACCTTTTGCCACATTTCAGGCTTCAAACATAAAGATATAAAACTGTATTTTTTTGTGAAGAATCAACAACAAGTGGGACACAATCATGAAGTGGAACGACATTTATTGGATATTTCAAACTTTTTTAACAAATCAAAAACTGAAAAATTGGGCGTGCAAAATTATTCAGCCCCCTTAAGTTAATACTTTGTAGCGCCACCTTTTGCTGCGATTACAGCTGTAAGTCGCTTGGGGTATGTCTCTATCAGTTTTGCACATCGAGAGACTGACATTTTTTCCCATTCCTCCTTGCAAAACAGCTCGAGGTCAGTGAGGTTGGATGGAGAGCATTTGTGAACAGCAGTTTTCAGTTCTTTCCACAGATTATCGATTGGATTCAGGTCTGGACTTTGACTTGGCCATTCTAACACCTGGATATGTTTATTTTTGAACCATTCCATTGTAGATTTTGCTTAATGTTTTGGATCATTGTCTTGTTGGAAGACAAATCTCCGTCCCAGTCTCAGGTCTTTTGCAGACTCCATCAGGTTTTCTTCCAGAATGGTCCTGTATTTGGCTCCATCCATCTTCCCATCAATTTTAACCATCTTCCCTGTCCCTGCTGAAGAAAAAGCAGGCCCAAACCATGATGCTGCCACCACCATGTTTGACAGTGGGGATGGTGTGTTCAGGGTTATGAGCTGTGTTGCTTTTACGCCAAACATAACGTTTTGCATTGTTGCCAAAAAGTTCAATTTTGGTTTCATCTGACCAGAGCACCTTCTTCCACATGTTTGGTGTGTCTCCCAGGTGGCTTGTGGCAAACTTTAAACAACACTTTTTATGGATATCTTTAAGAAATGGCTTTCTTCTTGCCACTCTTCCATAAAGGCCAGATTTGTGCAATATACGACTGATTGTTGTCCTATGGACAGAGTCTCCCACCTCAGCTGTAGATCTCTGCAGTTCATCCAGAGTGATCATGGGCCTCTTGGCTGCATCTCTGATCAGTCTTCTCCTTGTATGAGCTGAAAGTTTAGAGGGACGGCCAGGTCTTGGTAGATTTGCAGTGGTCTGATACTCCTTCCATTTCAATATTATCGCTTGCACAGTGCTCCTTGGGATGTTTAAAGCTTGGGAAATCTTTTTGTATCCAAATCCGGCTTTAAAGTTCTTCACAACAGTATCTCGGACCTGCCTGGTGTGTTCCTTGTTCTTCATGATGCTCTCTGCGCTTTTAACGGACCTCTGAGACTATCACAGTGCAGGTGCATTTATACGGAGACTTGATTACACACAGGTGGATTGTATTTATCCTCATTAGTCATTTAGGTCAACATTGGATCATTCAGAGATCCTCACTGAACTGCTGGAGAGAGTTTGCTGCTGTAACGGCTTTCAGATAGTGAAGGAGAGTCGGACCAAACTGCAGCGTGTCGATTGCGATCCATGTTTATTTAAACAAACGTAAACACGACTAAACACGAACACTACAAAACAATAAACGAAACGAAAACCGAAAACAGCCTATACTTGTGTCAACTAACGTCAAACAAGGACACTCAGGACAATCACCCACGACAAACTCAAAGAATATGGCTGCCTAACTATGGTTCCCAATCAGAGACAACGATAAACACCTGCCTCTGATTGAGAAAAACTTCAGACAGCCATAGACTTAACTAGAACACCCCACTAGCTACAATCCCCATACATACACACCACATACAAAAACCCATGCCACACCCTGGCCTGACCAAATAAATAAAGATAAACACAAAATACTTCGACCAGGGCGTGACAGCTGCACTGAAAGTAAAGGGGCTGAATAATTTTGCACGCCCAATTTTTCAGTTTTTGATTTGTTAAAAAAGTTTGAAATATCCAATAAATGTCGTTCCACTTCATGATTGTGTCCCACTTGTTGATTCTTCACAAAAAAATACAATTTTATATCTTTATGTTTGAAGCCTGAAATGTGGCAAAAGTTCGCAAAGTTCAAGGGGGCCGAATACTTTCGCAAGGCACTGTATACTGCTGTGTATAGAGACAGACTGAGCTGTTACTGTAGTTTCTATGCAAAGACATTAGGTCTGAGAGAGTGGGGTGGGTATATGATTTGTATGGGAAAGTGAGGTGGGTATTTCAACACAACTGGTACTTTCTGTTGTCAAAACAGATGTTGCAAATATCCAACATGGCAATTAGATGTTTTATGTACTGTACAGTAGGTATGGTTTCTCAGAACAGACCTCGTAGGCAGGGCCCCACTCTCCTCACTAACACTTTGTCCATAGCTGCTCTTCAAAGGCAACAATGACATGCTGAGCTGAGCCCAAACTATGTATGCTTGTAGTTAGCTACAGTCACATTTTGGCCTGCAGAACATGTCTGTTGATTCAAATGTGGAGAGACTGAGTCAATCAGTCCCCTAAACATTGAGGCTGAGAATCCATTAAAATGCATCACATGGCAAAAATCAAAGACAGTCAGATGACATCTCTACTTGGTTAGTCACTTGGTTTTGGCAAATTATGATAATTGATGGTCAGGAACAGGATTCATCTTGCACGTATTAGGGCATACATTTGGACAAAGCTGAAAAACGACACTCTTTCTATCACTCCTCTCCACGGGTCCCAATGATGCCTCTTAAGGTCACACTAATCAGGAATTCTGTCATGTTAGTGGAATTTAACTGTCTTACCTTCTGCATTTAAATATTAACATTTGTTCATGGTTTGCCAAATATAATAACAATTGAGGGATGTTACAGTAAAACTCCCAAAGTTTAGGAGATTTGTCAACCCTGAATATGAGGCTGCATTAAGCACCACAAAATGACCGTGAGTTTGTGACAGACAGAACGTTCAGTCTCTTATTTTTTTCTGTGGTTGTTTGAGGTTCGTTCAAGGCTGGGACAAGGTGACATGATGCTAGGTACATCCTGTAATAATTCCTTAGTCTGACACTGAGAGGAGGGAGGAAGCTAGAGGGGTGGGGGGTAAATACAAAAGGGATAGAGAGAGAGTATTACAGCGAGGATCAAGACAGGAGTCAGTATGACACTTTCACTGACCACACTCACGATTCAATTGGAAAAGTGAAGCCATGTCAAAGCCACCCCTGGTGAAGGACCACTCAGGGTCAGTCACACTGACCAGGAAGGCAGTGTCCACATAAGACAAACCCTGGTAAATGACCACTTCTAGAGTCAGTCAGAATATAAACACATCTGAGAAGACAATGTGATCGACCATCAGCACTCATTGCCGGGGCCTGTAACCCATACTGATATGAAATATATTGCCTATATTTTTTACAACTTTCTATGGACCATCTGTGTCTATCTGTAAAACAGTGCCATCGGAAAGTATTCAGACCCCTTGACTTTTTCCACATTTTGTTATGGTACAGCCTTATTCTAAAATCTACACACAATAGCCTGTAACAACAAAGCGAGCACATTTTTGCAAATGTATTATTTACATAAGCATTCAAAACCCTTTACTATGAGACTCGGTGAGCTCAGGTGCATCCTGTTTCCATTGATCATCCTTGAGATGTTTCTACAACTTGATTGGAATCCACCTGTGGTAAATTCAATTGATTGGACACGATTTGGAAAGGCTCACACCTGTCTATATATGGTCCAACAGTTGAAGGTGCATGTCAGAGCAAAAACCAAGCCATGAGGTCGAAGGTATTGTTCGTAGAACTCCGAGAGGCACAATACTGGGAAAGGGTACCAAAAAATGTCTGCAGCATTGAAGATCCCCAAGAACACAGTGGCCTCCATCATTCTTAAATGGAAGAAGTTTGGAACCACCAAGACTCTTCCTAGAGCTGGCCACCAGACAAATGAGCAATCGGGGGAGAAGGGCCTTGGTCAGGGAGGTGACCAAGAACCGAATGGCCACTCTGACAGAGCTCTAGAGTTCTTCTGTGGAGATGGGAGAACCTTCCAGGACAACCATCTCTGCAACACTCCACCAATCAGGCCTTTATGGTAGAGTGGCCAGACGGAAGCCACTCCTCAGTAAAAGGCACTTGACAGCCCGCTTGGAGTTTGCCAAAAGGCACCTAAAGACTCTCAGACCATGAGAAACAAGATTCTCTGGTCTGATGAAACCAAGATTGAACTCATTGGCCTGAATGTCAAGGATCACGTCTGGAGGAAACCTGGCACCATCCATATGGTGAAGCATGGTGGAGGCAGCATCATGCTGTGGGGATGTTGTTCAGCGGCAGGGACTGGGAGACTAGTCAGGATCAAGGCAAAGTTGAACAGAGCAAAGTACAGAGAGATCTTTGATGAAAACCTGCTCCAGATAGCACAGGACCTCAGACTGGGGTCCAGTCTGTTCCAAAAGGACAATGACCCTAAGCACACAGCCAGGACAACACAGGAGTGGCTTCAGGACTAGTCTCTGAATGTCCTTGACTGACCTAGCCAGAGCCCAGACTTGAACCCGGTCAAACATCTCTGGAGAGACCTGAAAATGAGGTTAATTTCATGGAGGAGGCAAGGGCTTCGTCGATAAACTTCCGTGGCACCTGAGTCCACTACAGCTGTAGAGACAACACTTGAGGGACAGCCAGCGAAATGGGAATCAGAAAGGGTTTGGAGGATAACAATGATAATAGAATACTCACGCCTATCTGGGAGACGGAAGGCCGCCCTTCTGCTCATAGGGCCGCCCTTCTGCTTTAGTGGACCACGGGTTAGGACGTACCGAACACCGCTGAAGCTGGTACCCCTCCTGGCCTCAATAGGGGCAGAGCTCCAGCTATCGCCAGCGACGCCACTCTGCTACAGAGAGGTGTGTGGCCCCTACCTCTATGGGTTCAGGCTCTGCCTCAGGACAGCCAAAGGAGGGGGGTGAGTTGGACACCGACGCTCCCAAAGAAGGTTATCCAGACGGATGGCCATTGCAATGAGAGCATCCAAGGATATGTTGTCATCCCAACTCCCAACTGTCTGGGCACCCAGCTGGAGTTGGAAAAGTTGCTCACCTCCCTCTCAGGAAGATGGTCGTAGACCACCCTGAACCTCTCATAGGCACCCAGCTCCTCTTCTCTCTCTCAGATGGCCATTGCCCACTCCTCCATCTGTCCGGACAGCAGGGAAATCACCATGGCAACCTTGGACCTCTCGGTGGAGGGTGCTTCCATCTGATAGGCAAAATAGAGGGAGCACTGGTGTAGGAAACCAGGGTGGTGATGAAGTCCAGGTGTGCTTAACGATGGGGAACCGGTGTGCGCAATGATGGTTGCCAGGTGTACGCAATGTGGGTTTCCAGGACCAGTGGTTAGTAGACCTGCGACGTCGAGCGCCAGAGGGAGAAAGCAGGAGTATGTGTGACAAGCATGGAGCAACAGATGTACGTATTTGTGAGTCTCCCCTTCCATAGAGTGGTCATAATAGTTTCTCTTCATGTGGTGCAAACAGGAAACACAAAAACAAATAAAATACATAATATACGTAGCACTATATTTACATTACAATTCAGCCATTTATTGCTAGCTTGAGTTACCTGGGGTATCAAAAAAGTTAAATTTAATCATGGCTCTATTTAACACTGTGTGTATCCCAGCCTCTGCTCTGGACCTGGGGACTGTGAAGAGATCTTTGGTTGCATGTCTTGTGTGATACCGATGAGTGTCCGAACTGTTTACCAACTGCTTGAACAGACCGTTTGGTACCTTTAACACATCAACACCTCACACAAATACCTATAGTGATGCAGTGATACAGCCCTCTCCTCAACTTTGAGCCAGGGGAGATTGACATGCATGTTGTTGACATTCGCACTCTGTGTACATCTAAGTGCAATACCTGCTGCTCTGTTTTTGGTCCAACTGCAATTTTCCTATGCCCTTCTTTGCAGCAACTGACCACGCAACTGGACAGTAGTCCAGATGCAACAAAACTAGGGCCTGTAAGACCTGTCTGGTTGACTGAGATATCAAGAAAGAAGCTAATGGGGATCCATAATAAATACAATACAATAAATACAATACAATCATGGACAGACCTCTTCTCATTTTTGCAACCAGCAGTTTAGTCTCTTCAACTCGCTCAATAGCAACATTATTAAATAACAGATCCAGATGAGGTATAGGCTTGAGCGAGTGAATTGTCCCAAAAATTTAACTTAAATATTTTTCTGTTGATATTTAGCACCATCCTATTACTAGTTACCCTATGTTAAGGGTGTCAGTTATTTATTTTACTATTGCAGCTGACATGTATACTGTTGAATCATCAGCATACATGGACACAGGCATTATTCATGATCAGTGGAAGGTCATTAGTAAAAAACAATAATGGTCCAAGCTGGCGACCCTGTGGTACACCACACTCAACCGAATCTGCATTAGAGGCTTCCATTAATGAAAAACATCTGTGTTCTATTGGATAGGTAACTGTACATCCATGATAGGGCAAAGGATTTTAATCTATAACAGGTATGTTTTTTCAGCAATATGATACGATCAATAATAGCCTAACAAAAACAGCTCCCACAATCTTCTTATTAACAATTTCTTACAGCCAATCATCAGCCATGTGTGTCAGTGTCGAGCATGTTGAGTGCCCTTCCCTGTTAATTTGTTTTCTGTAAAGTAACATTGTATTTGGTCGAGCACGATTTTTTACAAAAGTTTGCTTGGCACCGGTAATTTGCAAATAAATTCATTAAAAATCCTACAATGTGATTTTCTGGATTTCTTTCCTCATTTTGTCTGTCATAATTGAAGTGTACCTATGATGAAAATTACAGGCCTCTCATCTTTTTAAGTGGGAGAACTTGCACAATTGGTGGCTGACTAAATACTTTTTTGCCCCACTGTAGATTGAAGATCAAATAGGAGTTATAATGTATTCCGCTACCAACCTCAGTAATTTACCATCCAGGTTATCGGTTCCAGGTGGTTTGTCCTTAGTTATAGATAACAATAATTTTTCACCTCTTCCTCTTTCACCTCTTCCACACTAACTTTAAGTCTTCCATTATCTGGTTAGTTATGCATAAATATGAAGGCTCAGCATTTGCTGTTTGCACGTCATGACTAAGTTTGCTAATCTTGTCAACAAAAAAGTTATTCAAGTGGCTGTCAATATCAAAGGGTTTTGTCATGAATGAGCCATCAGCATCAATGAAAGATGGAGCTGAAATCGGACCTGTCTGAAATGAAAACGTATGGCCCTCCCTTCAGCAAGTGACCATCCTCTATACCCAAAATAAGAGTTATAACAAAGTGGATAGCAGAGAACACGTCTACCATTTACCCTCACTTCTTGGACTGACCAGAGTCTTAGATATGATGTTTTAGAAACTGTTAATCGTCCTGTAAACATTACATGGTAAAGCAGGAATTTTAATAGCGCGCAGGGCTGCGGGCCAGAAGGTTGTGGGTTCGCAAGCCACTGTGGACAAGAATAGGGGTGGAAAGATTAACTTTATAGTAAAAGCATTGCATGAATCTACCATCGTATTTGCAGGTCCGAGAAAAAATTGCCTTTAATAAAAATTCTACATCATTTGACCTATTAGCAGAGTAATTGTTAATACCACACAATATACTGAAATGACAGGCTAAGAATGGACAGAGAGATTGGCCTATGTGTTCATCTTATCATATCTCTCCAATGACAAATAAGTGTCTTGTTTGCATCAAAACTTTCCCTGTTTGTAAATAATTTAATCTGAGACATGATTAGTAATCTGAGCATGGTACTTTCAAAAGTTAGGCCTACCTTTCCACCTCAGACAGAGTAGGCCTACTGGCGCAGAAAAATGTAAGCTTTTATTTCTGGCTACTCTTCTTCCGTGGCTTAATCCAATGACTAGTTAAATAAAAGGGAAAAAATCAAAGTGACAGAATTAGATTAGTTCCCAAACAAAGTAATTATTTTTGTCTCCTTGGCTATAGAAGGTTGTTGCTCAGCCTCAATGTGAAACTAAACAATGACATCCCCATATGCATCGGAGTCACATCTTTCCCAGATGTTTTACAGCTTGTTCTAGCATAAAGCACTTTATATAATCAGCCTGTGTTTTTTGCCATTTTCTTTACCCTCTTATACCCCCTAATTACGAGTCTTGGTTTTAACTTAACAGCCCTTCACTGACACAGAGGAAGGCTAGAGTGCATGGTGGGTGGAGGAATTGACCGACAAATCTATGGCTAAAGCAGCCTATAGCCTAATTTTGTCTGTCAAACAGGTAGGCCTGTCACGCCCTGATTTGGAGCCTGCCTACCGTCCTGTACCTTTGCCCCTACTCTGGATTTACTGATCTCTGCCTGATCTGAGCCTGCCTGCCGTCCTGTACCTTTGTCCCTACTCTGGATTTACTGATCTCTGCCTGATCTGAGCCTGCCTGCCGTCCTGTACCTTTGTCCCTACTCTGGATTACTGATCTCTGCCTGATCTGAGCCTGCCTGCCGTCCTGTACTTTTGCCCCTACTCTGGATTTACTGATCTCTGCCTGATCTGAGCCTGCCTGCCGTCCTGTACTTTTGCCCCACCACTCTGGATTATCGACCCCTGTCTGCCTTGACCTGTCGTTTGCCTGCTCCTGTTGCTGTAATAAACATTGTTACTTCAACACAGTCTGCATTTGGGTCTTACCCTTACTACATGATAGGCCTACCTCTTATTTCTTAAAATAGGCGCCAACACACAGCCCTCTTGATGTTAGTCTAATTAAAATGAAGACGGATTAAATTAATTATGCCTACTTTCAGAACCATAAGGTGTCCATTTGACAGCTGCTGATAAATGTAGGCCTAATCAAAAATGATTTTCCGAAGAAGCCTTTGACTCTTCTCCGCCACTCTAGGCCTACACCGCAAAGCCCTTGGTTAGGCAGAACACAAAATGTTTTTGTGCAAGAGCAGAGCAGGCTGGGGCTCAGGGTTGGAATATCCATTGGAGTGTGTAATGCAGCCTAGGTGTATTTACACCATCCCAGCAGCTATCTTAGAAATATAACTTTGCTCTGTGCTTCTCCAAGCATACACTTCTTAGCCTATAGCTTATAGGCTATGGACCATTTGATTGAGACCACACTAAATATCCTATAGGCGCACCTGATATTGTGTGGCCAGGAGAATCAGTGGCGGCGTCAGGCACACATCGATATACAGCCTAATAAGCAACTCATTCTAAAACACTGAGAAACATAGAAATTTCATCAATTAAATGACATGACCCTCCACTGGACTGTTGCAGATTTTTTTTTTAAATACTAAACCCTCCTCTTGACTGAAATTGTAAAAGCATGATCCTCCCCCATTATCCTCGAGGTAACCATTCTGCAAATGTCGATCCGTCCATTAGTTATGTGATATCTCATGTTTGCCAATCTGCTGCGTTGCCAGACTTATTTGCCATTCCCTTAGCCTCATCTCTATCAGCCATACAGTGTTTCAATGAATCATCTATCCATGTGGATTTGGCAGATTAAACAGTCAGTTTCTTTATGTGCTCATCCCTGTCAGTAACCTGAAAAAGCTATTTCATAAATGCTTCAAGTGTTCCTTATTACACACATCAGACGAACAAATAATTTTCACATCTTCAACATAGGAAACATTACAAAGACCTTGTATGATCGCTTATACACTATTTTAGGCTTGATGAAAGCCAGTCAATATTGAGGTCAACCAGAAAATATAACGCTGTTGACATCACATACATTAACAAGCATTTCACACATTTTATACAGATACTGACTGTTAGCACTTCAACAGCATTTGACACCCCATTCACATACACATAACACACACACACACACATACCACACACACACACACACACGCACCACACACACACACACACACAATCACACACACAGACACACTTTTGCACTCATCATTTGCTGCTGCTACTCTGTACTGTATTTGAATCGTTATTATTATCTATCCTGATGCCTTGTCACTTGACCCTGCCTTCATGTACATACTGTATCTACCTCAAATACCTCGTACTTGGAACTTTGTCCTGGTACTGGTACTATGTAGCTCCATTCTTTTGTATGATATTTTTCCTCATGTTACTATTTGGCTATTTTTAACTCTGCATCATTGGGAAGGTCTCAAAAGCAAGCATTTCACGGTAACGTCTACACCAGTTTGATTTGAAGATGTTTTTTTTGTTTATTGACAATTCTTTTCACATTGTAAAACCCACTAAAATAATTGTGCCTTGTTACCACAGTATGCTAGGCTAGCTGCCATCTCTCATCAGTACCATCAAACAGACAGGGGCTTGAGCCTTTTCACTGCACTCAGCAGCTGACCTTCACTGAACAAGGTGACAACGGTGCCAGGATCAAATTAAATATAAAAAGGAGCAAATCCCAGCAAAAAATTTAGAGGAGAACCTGCCACAAATCCTGAAGACATATACCTGGGATAGAGTTTTATTTGTCAGCAGGACAATTACACACAATTTAAGGCCAAAGGCACATCCAAGAAGTGGTTTGTGTTCCTGAGTGGTCCAGTCTTCGACCTGACTTAAATTTCATTGAAAATGAGAGATAACATTTGAATATTGCTACCCATCAATGATTCCCAACCAAATTGACTGAGCAATTTAGACATGAACCATGTATATACATACATATGCTGCCCTAAAAGTTGTACAAAGCTGGTGGAATCCACCTAGTACTACCTGCCATCTCTCATCAGTACCACCAACCAAGCAGGGACTGGAGATTTTCACTGCACTCAGCTGCTGACCTACACTAATCAAGGTGACAACGGTGGAATGGAGTGATTGAATTGTGTTTCTCTTCTTTTTCAGAATGTAGGGTATCATTCCAAAAGAGTGTGGAGTCTTGGCAGTATTGAGTAACTCTCCCAAAACATTTGAGTGTGTTGTGAATCATGTTCTAGGCCAAAAGGTAGGATGTGCAGTAGTGTTTCTCAACCTCTGGTCCCTAAAAGGATTCTAATCAGTCTATGACATGGTTAGCTGACACTGATTTAGTCCATTCTCAAGTGCTAGATTTAATGTAAACAGTCCTCAAAGGAGAAAGGACCATAGCTAGCAGTCTCTGATACAAAAATGGTTGAGAAACACTACGTAAGGTTAAGCAGTGGGCAATGCACATAGTTCAAATTCAAAATGTACCTCAACATAGCAGCTGTCATCAAAATCAGTGATGTGATGCCACACAGATGCATGCTGGGACTGGTGACAACATGGCTATCATCTGGTTCTGATGTATCTTTGGGAAGTCTTGGCCAATGGTAATAAACAAGATATTTGGGCAGTGAAAACCAGGACTTTGAACTCTCTTTACCAATAGCCTACAGTAAATTGTCCCTGGATCCAATTGTGCTCTTTGTGCTTCAAACGTTGTTTTTGCCAAATGGATTGTCTTACAACTAGCCTAACAAACCTCAAATAGAGTCAACCATTCGGCATGTTTGTGAAATGGCGCTCAGATCTACTTACAGATTTTTTTGACAGAATCTGAAAATGATTAGCAAGTATGTAAAAACAATATGCTACCATTCATTTCAACTGAAATGTTTACTCGTTGAGCTAAGGTCATTTAGCAGGTTTGTCGCATTTCAACAGCCATAATAACTTTTACATTTTCACATACGAAAAACTGACAATAACGCCATAGGACCATTGCAACATGGCAAGTAAATAAACATGGGAAGATATAGATACAGTTGAAGCTGGAGGTTTACATACACCTTAGCCAAATACATTTAAACTCAGTTTATCACAATTCCTGACATTTAATCCAAGTAAAAATTCACTGTATTAGGTTAGTTAGTTAGGGTCACCACTTTATTTTAAGAATGTGAAATGTCAGAATAATAGTAGAGAGAATTATTTATTTCAGCTTTTATTTCTTTCATCACATTCCCAGTGGGTCAGAAGTTTACATACACTCAATTAGTATTTGGTAGCATTGCCATCATTGCTCGCACACACTTTTTCTATGGGATTGGGGCTTTGTGATGGCCACTCCAATACCTTGACTTTGTTGTCCTTAAGCCACTTTGCCACAACTTTGGAAGTATGCTTGGGGTCATTGTCCATTTGGAAAACCCATTTGCGACCAAGCTTTAACTTCCTGACTGATGTCCTGAGATGTTGCTTCAATATATCCACATAATTTTCCTACCTCATGATGCCATCTATTTTGTGAAGTGCACCAGTCCCTCCTGCAGCAAAGCACCCCCACAACATGATGCTGCCACCCCGGTGCTTCACAGTTGGGATGTTGTTCTTTTGCTTGCAAGCCTCCCCCTTTTTTCTCCAAACATACCAATGGTCATTATGGCCAAACAGTTCTATTTTTGTTTCACCAGACCAGAGGACATTTCTCCAAAAAGTATGATCTTCGTCCCCATGTGCAGTTGCAAACCATAGTCTGTCTTTTTTATGGCGGTTTTGGAGCAGTGGCTTCCTCCTTGCTGAGTGGCCTTTCAGGCTATGTCGATATATACTCATTTTACTGTGGATATAGATTATTTTGTACCTGATTCCTCCAGCATCTTCACAAGGTCCCTTGCTGTTGTTCTGGGATTTATTTGCACTTTTTCGCACCAAAGTACATTCATCTCTAGCAGACAGAACGCATCTCCATCCTGAGCGGTATGATGGCTTCGTGGTCCCATGGTATTTATACTTGCGTACTATTGTTTGTACAGATGAAGGTGGTACCTTCAGGCGTTTG
The DNA here is from genome assembly GCF_057628025.1 of Oncorhynchus mykiss. Lineage (NCBI taxonomy): Eukaryota > Metazoa > Chordata > Actinopteri > Salmoniformes > Salmonidae > Oncorhynchus > Oncorhynchus mykiss. The sequence continues at coordinate 41,215,771 of NC_143023.1, forward strand.
GAAATAGCTCCCAAGGATGGACTTGGAGGTCTACAACCTTTATTCTGTGGTCTTGGCTGATTTCTTTTGATTTTCCTATGATGTCAAGCAAAGAGGCACTGAGTTTGAAGTTAGTCCTTGAAATACATTCACAGGTACACCTCCAATTGACTCAAATGATGCCAATTAGCCTATCAGAAGCGTCTAAAGCCATGACATCATTTTCGGGAATTTTCCAAGCTGTTTAAAGGCACAGTCAACTTAGTGTATGTAAACTTCTGACCCACTGGAATTTTGATACAGTGAGTTGTAAATGAAATAATCTGTCTGTAAACAATTGTTGGAAAAATGACTTGTGTCATGCACAAAGTAGATGTCCTAACCGACTTGCCAAAACTATAGTTTGTTACCAAGAAATGTGTGGAGTGGTTGGAAAACGAGTTTTAACGACTTCAACCTAAGTGCATGTAAACTTCTGACTTCAACTGTAAATATCACCTAGGTGTTATGCAAACACACAAACACACGCAGACACATATGCACAACTCACACATGCACGTACACATGCAAGCTTGCACACACACACTGGCAGTCTGCACTTTAACCTCATGGTCATTGTATCATTTTGGGTTTGAGGTGTTGGAGTGCAGAGCCAAGACAGCATGGGATGTGTCATTGGCCAAATACTTTTGGACCTCACTGCATATATGCTAATTTGCATGCTGATATGTATGATAGATATGGATATGCTTGCTGGTATGTACAGTGCCTTCAGAAAGTATTCATACCCCTTGACTTATTCCACATTCTGTTGTCTTACAGCCTGAATTAAACAATTAAACACCTCACCCACCTACGTACAATACTCAATGTGAAAACATGTTTTAAGAAAATTGTGCAAATGAATTCAAAATGAAATACAGAAATATCTAATTTACATAAGTATTCACAATCCTGAGTCAATACATGTTAGAATCACCTTTGGCAGTGATTACAGCTGGGAGTCTTTCTGGGTAAGTCTCTAAGAGCTTTGCACACCGAGACTGTGAAATCTTGTGCAACATAATTTCTAGACAACCATTTACATGTCTTGTCATAAGTCAAAACTGTCACTCGGCCGCTCATGAATATTCACTATCCTCCTGGTAAGCAACTTCAGTGTAGATTTGACCAGGTGCTTTATGTTATTGTCCTGGTGAAAGATAAATTCATCTCCCAGTGTCTGGTGGAAAGCAGACAACCAGCCTTCTCTTGGATTTTGCTTGAACTAACCACCATTCCGTTTATTTTTTATCCTGAAAAGCTCCCCAGTCCTTAACGATTACAAACATACCCATAACATGGTACAGCCACCACTATGCTTGAAAACATGGAGTCATTTACATTTTAGTCGTTTAGCAGACACTCTTATCCAAAGCAACGTACAGGAGCAATTTGGGTAAAGTGTCTTGCTCGAGGGCACATCAGATTTTTTTTACCTTGTCATCTTGGGGATTCTAACCAGTGACCAGTAATCACCACCCCAACCATTGACCTCTGAACCAGCAGTCTCATATGGAGCAATTTCAGTGCCAACAGAAATTGTATTATAATTTTATAAATTTGACTTTGTGTTAGGATTTTGAATTTTATCATTTAGAATTTGTGTCAGGATATTACATTTTAATTTAACATTTTTGAATTGTTAATGCACAAATTGAATGATTAAATTCCTAAATTGAACTTGTATTTCATGTTTTGAAACAGAATTAATATTGCATTTCAAATTCATAAAATGGTATATATTGCATTAATTTTCTGTCTATCAAGTTTGCGAACAATCATTTAAAATTTGCATTCAGATTCAGTTTTCAAATTCATTTTCTAAATTCAGATTCAAAACTGCTCTCAAAACATCCTGGTACTTTGCCAGACAGTAAAAGTAGAAGAGCAATGACACATCTAACTCCCTTACAGCCAATTGCAAAGTTAAACAGGCTACCACCTGATCGCATTAAGGGCTGTTGCCTCAACTGTCTTTGTTTGCAGAAGAAGCAAGAGACAGCAGTGATAACTGAGCAGTCGTATTAACTTACTCTTCTAAGAAATCAGTCGTATTTGATATTACAACTGATCAAGCACAATATGGCCATTGACGGGCAGAGTGGTTAAAAGCGCATGAGCCACTGTTTTGTTACGAGGATAAAACCGAGCCGTCAAACAGGGAAATGGTTCAGGGACTGAAATGAGTTGGGATGCAAATTAGTTGAGAAGAAATACGGTGTTGAAAAAAATATGGCGGTAGCAGATGATGAAGTGGATTCTGAATCTAATGGCGGTAGAAACAAAGAGAATTAGAATATTGTCCAATAAGAATGGAAAACGGAGCAAAGTAGTGTACAGTGATGAGAATGTCACTTCATATCTTGTAGGAGTACGGTTTGTTAATGAGGAGCAGCTGATCGAATTACCAATCTTGAGGAATCCATTTGAGATATCTGATGGAGAGAGTGCTGGGTAGAGTGACAGCTGTGAGAATCTAGAGAGGCGGGCTTGTTTAGATTTTTTGTGCTTCTGCGGATCAGAAAACGTGTTGCGTCTCACCCGATTTGCTAAGTTTGAAGTGTTGTGTGTGTCTCTTAGGAACAGGGGACCCCTCAAAGGGGTTATATCTGGCGTCTCGTGGGAAGTCGATGTTGAAGAGATTAAAAATGTTCCTGGTTTGATTGAGGCATGTTGGATGAACCGTGTGGTGAATGAAGAAAAGGTCTGTCTCTTATTTTGTTTTTTTTATATGGAGCCACTAACTACTCAAATGCAGTTAGGGTATAGTAACTACAGAGTTAGAGATGGCAGCATCGCGACTAGCTCTTAGGAAACTTTGCAGTATTTCGTTTTTTATGTACTATTTTTCACATTATTAGCTCAGGAAATGTTTTGGTCAGTACATACAGCTGGGAAGAATTACTGGATATTAGAGCGGCGGTAACTCACCAGAACTACCAGCATTATGGCCAGGAATACAACTTCCCTGGAGCAGATTCTTTGTTCACTCTCCCCAGAGCAATTTAACTTGTTCCAGAGGCCGACCCAAAACATCGTCGGAGGAGGAGAGGCACTCGAGGCAGCCTGCTGGTTCAACTTAGGAGGCACTCACACCACCCACGGCTTCCGAGTATATTACTTGCAAATGTTCAGTCTTTTGATAACAAAGTTGATGAGCATAGAGCAAGGATTTCTTTCCAGAGAGACATCGGGGCCTGTAACATACTTTGTTTCGCGGAAACTTGGCTCTCTCAGGATAGTCTGTCGAAGTCGGTAAACCAAGCAGGATTCTCAGTACATCTCGTAGACAGGAGTAAATATCTCTCCGGGAAGCAGAAGGGCGGAGGGGTCTGTTTCATGATTAATGACTTATGGTGTAATTCTAGGAACATACAGGAACTCAAGTAATTTTGTTCACCCGACCTAGAATACCTCACAATTAAATGCCGGCCATATTATCTCCCAAGAGATTTCTCCTCAGTCATCACCATGGCCGATTACATCCCACTTCAAGCTGAAACCTCGACGGCCCTCAAAGAACTTCACTGGACTTTATGCAAACTGGAAAACACATATCCTGAGGCTGCATTTATTGTAGCTATGGATTTTAACAAAGCAAATCTGAGGAGTAGGCTGCATTCCAGAAGTTCTATCAACATATTGACTGTCCTACTCGCGCAACTAAGACTCTCGACCAATGCTATTCAAACTTCTGGAATGCATACAAGTCCCTCCCCCGCCCCCCTTTCGGAAAATCTGACCACGACTGCTTCTGGCTCCTCCCGTCCTATAGGCAGAAACTCAAACAGGAAGTGCCCGTACTTCGTACTATTCAACGCTGGTCTGACCAATCGGAATCCTCGCTTCAGGATTGTTTTGATCACGTGGACTGGGATATGTTCCGGGTAGCTTGCGAAAATAATCTAGACGCATACATGGATATGGTGACTGAGTTTGTCAGGAATTGTATAGGAGATGTAGTACCCACTGTGACAATTAAAACCTACCTTAACCAGAAACAGTGGATAAATGGTAGCATTTGTGCAAAACTGAAAGCGCAAACTACCGCATTTAACCATGGCAAGGCGACTGGTAATATGGCAGAATATAAACTGTAGTTATTCAATCCGCAAGGCAATCAAACAAGCTAAATGTCAGTATAGAGATAAAGTGGAGTTGCAATTCAATGGCTCAGACACGAGACATATGTGGATGGGACTACAGACAATCACACACTACAAAAGGAAAACCAGCCATGTCGCCAAGACCAACATATTGTCCCGGAAAGGCTAAACACATTCTTCGCACACTTTGAGGATAGCACAGTGCCACCGACACGGCCCTCTACCAAGGACTGTGGCTCTCCTTCTCAGTGGCCGACGTAAGTAATACATTTAAACGTGTTAACCCTCGCAAGTCAGCCGGCCCAGACAGCATCCCTAGGCACGTCCTCAGAGCATGCGCAGACCAGATGTCTGGTGTGTTTACAGGCATATTCAATCTCTCCCTATCCCTGTCTGCTGTCCCCACATAATTCAAAATGGCCACCATTGTTCCTGTACACAACTTAATGACTACCGCCCTGTAGCACTCACCTCTGTCATGATGAAGTGCTTTGAGAGACTAGTCAAGGATCATATCACCGCTACCTTACCTGCCACCCTAGATCCACTTCAACTTGCTTACCGCCCCAATAGAGCCACAGACGATGCACTCGTCATCACTCTGCGCTGTCCCATATGGACAGAGGAATACCTATGTAAGAATGCTGTTTATTGACTATACACCTACTCGAAGGTGAACCTCCGTCCCAATCTCAAATCTCTGGAAGACTGAATGAAACAGTTTTCCCTCAATAATGTCCCTGTATTTAGCGCCATCCATCATTCCTTCAATTCTGACTAGTTTCCCAGTCCCTGCCAATGAAAAACATCCCCACAGCATGATGCTGCCATCACCATGCTTCACTGTGGGGATGGTGTTCTAGGGGTGATGAGTGGTGTTGGGTTTGCGCCAGACATAGCGCTTTCCTTGATTGTCAAAAAGCTCAATTTTAGTCTCATCTGACCCGAACACCTTCTTCCATATGTTTGGGAAGTCTCCTACATGCCTTTTTATCTTTATTTAACTAGGCAAGTCAGTTAAGAACAAATTCTTATTTTCAATGACGGCCTAGGAACAGTGGGTTAACTGCCTTGTTCAGGGGCAGAACGACATATTTTTACCTTGTCAGATCGGGGGATTTGATCTTGCAACCTTCCGGTTACTAATCCAATGCTCTAACCGAACACCAAATGTGTTTGCTTACTCTTTTCTTAAAGCAATGGCATTTTTTTCTGGCCACTCTTCCATAAAGCCCAGCTCTGTGGAATGTACGGCTAAAAGTGGTCCTATGGACAGATGCTCCACAGCGGAGATTGGAGTTTCACAGCTCCTTCAGGGTTATCTTTGGTCTCTTTGTTGCCTCTCTGATTAATGCCCTCCTTGCATGGTCTGTGAGTTTTGGTGGACGGCCCTCTCTTGGCAGGTTGGTTGTGGTGCCGTATTCTGTACATTTTTATGGATTCAATGGTGCTCTGTTGGATGTTCAAAGTTCCAGATATTTTTTATAGCCCAACCCTGATCTGTACTGATCTGTACATCTTTGTCCCTGACCTGTTTGGAGAGCTCCTTTGTCTTCATGGTGCCGCTTGCTTGGTGGTGCCCCTTGCTCAGTGGTTGGGCCTTTCAAAACAGGTGTATATATACTGAGATCATGTGACAGCTCATGTGACACTTAGATTGCACACGTGGAATTTATTTAACTAATTATGTGACTTCTGAAGGTAATTTGTTGCACCAGATCTTATTTAGGGGCTTCCTAGCAATGGGGGTGAATACCTATGCACACACCACTTTTCCGTTTTTGTTTGTTTGTTGAAACAAGTAGTTTTTTTAATTTTCACTATTTTGTGTATATCCATTACATGAAATCCAAATAAAAATCAATTTAAATTACTGGTTGTAATGCAACAAAATAGAAAAAATGCAAAGGGGGATGAATAGTTTTGCAAAGCACTGTAGCTCAGCATTCAACACCATATTACCCTCCAAGCTCATCATTAAGCTCGAGGCCCTGGGTCTAAACCCCACCTTGTGCAACTGGATCCTGGACATCCTGACGGGCCACCCCCAGTAGGAAACATCACCTCCACTCTGCTGATCCTCAATACTGGGGCCCCACAAGGGTGCGTGCTCAGCCCCCTCCTGTACTCACTGTTCACCCTTGACTGCGTGGCCAAGAACACCTCCAACTCTGAGTGAGAGGTTGTTTTCCAGGCACCACACTCAGAGTCCTCATCTCCTCCCTGTAGGCTGGTTTGTTATTTTGGTAATCAAGCCTACTACTGTTATGTCGTCTGTAACAGTAGTAGGTTTGATTATCAACGTTGACAGAACAGCCTAAGGGAGAAGGTGAAGGGTTGTGAGAGTGGTGCCTGGAAAACAACCTCTCACTCAAAGTCAACAAAACAAAGGAGATGATCGTGGACTTCAGGAAACAGCAGAGGGTGCACCCCCCTATCTACATCGATGGGACCACAGTGAAGGTGGAAAGCTTCAAGTTACATGGCATACACATCACTGACAAACTGAAATGAACCACCCACACAGACAGTGTGGTGAAGAAGGCACAACAGAGCCTCTTCAACCTCAGGAGGCTAATGAAATGTGGCTTGTCACCTAAAACCCTTACAAACTTTTACAGATGCACAATTGAAAGCATCGTGTCGGGCTGTATTACCACATGGTATGGCAATGCATTACCGGGGGCAAACTACCCGCTCTCCAGGACACCTACAGCACCCAATGTCACAGAAAATTGTCTGCATCATTAAAGGTCCCCAAGAACACCATGGCCTCCATTATTCTTAAATGGAAGAAGTTTGGTACCACCAAGACTCTTCCTGGATCTGACCGCTCGACAAACTGAGCAATCGGGGGAGAAGGGGATTGGTCAGGGAGGTGACCAAGAACTTGATGGTACCTCTGACTAAGTTCCAGAGTTCCTCTGTGGAGATGGGAGAACCTTCCAGGACAACCATCTCTGCAGCACTCCACCAATCAGGCCTTTATGGTAGAGTGGCCAGACGGAAGCCACTCCTCAGTAAAAGGCAAATGACAGCCCGCTTGGAGTTTGCCAAAAGGCACCTAAAAGGAATCTTAGACGATGAGAAACACGATTCTCTGGTCTGATGAAACCAAGATTGAACTCTTTGACCTGAATGCCAAGTGACACGCCTGGAGGAAACCTGGCACCATCTCTATGGTGAAGCGTGGTGGTGGCAGCGCTCAGGACCTCAGACTGGGGCGAAGGTTCACCTTCCAACAGGACAATGACCCTAAGCACACAGCCAAGACAGGTCAGGAGTGGCTTCGGGACAAGTCTCTGAATGTCCTTGAGTGGCCCAGCCAGAACCCGGACTTGAACCCAAACCCCAGGAAGTCCAGTCGGGTGAAGTGTAACCATCTACAGGGGGAAAGCAGCACCAGCCTCTGCCCCTGACCGCCAGCAGACCTCCAACTTCTTGACCTGCCTGTTGTAGGCTAATCCTATGATGCAAAATGTGTGCTTTATATCTGGATCTGTCTAACCAAGCCATGGGGCAAACTGTTGCTAGCATAGCTAGCTACCTTCATAAGAAGCCTGTTTTAAGATGTTTTGGTTGCTGATTAAATACAATTTAACATCAACCAATGTGTTAGTTTCTCTGTTTTTAGTTAACCCAAGAGTTTGCATTGCAGTTGACAATCAACTAAGTTAGCAACGTAATCGCAATATATATATATATGTTTTTTTTTACCTACTCTAGCTAGCTAATGTTACCGCCCTATCCTGCATTCCACCAATTAGCATCTCAGGTGATCAAAGTATGACAGACTGTTAAAACTGTGCTTGAGCAGGTATAATGTCAAAGACAACTCCTTTCTCAGAAGACTTAGTTAATATGACTGTTCAGTTATCACTACTGTCTCTTGCTTCTTCTGCCAGCAAACACAGTCAAGGCAACAGCCTTGGGGCGGCAGGGTAGCCTAGTGGTTAGAGCGTTGGACTAGTAACCGGAAGGTTGCAAGTTCAAAGCCCCGAGCTGACAAGGTACAAATCTGTCGTTCTGCCCCTAGGCCGTCATTGAAAATAAGAATTTGTTCTTAACTGACTTGCCTAATTAAATAAAGGTAAAATAAATTAAAATCAGGCCTGTTTTACTTTGCAATTGGCTGGAAGGAAGTTAGAAGAACAACTTTTCCTGGCTGGTTCTTGAGAGCAGTTTTGAATCTGAATTTATAAAACAGAATTTGAAAACGGAAGTTGAAAACTGAAACTGAATGCAAACTTGAAATGATAGTTTGTAAAGTTGTAGGCAGAAAATGAAGGCAATATTTACCATATTGAAACTAAATCTATAAATATTGAATTTGAATATTGAATTCAATTTGAAAACTGAAATCAATATTACTTCAATTCAGTTTCAAATCAGAAGATACAAGTTACATTTTGGAATTGAATGATTTCAGTTCAAATTCAAAATCCTAACACAAATGATAAAATTCCAATACAATTTCTGTGTGCACTGAAATCGCTACATAGTCCCATACCATTGACCTTCTGTCAACTGACACCTCACTTAAAACAAAGTTAGAGGTGTTGAATTACAAGTTAACTACTGATTATTTCTTCACTAAATTGATCCTAGTATTTTAGCACATCTGCTTAGCTAAGTTATTTATCCGTGTGAGAAAAGAGTGGATAAACTTAGAGCAACTGGATCCAGCAGCCAAGCATTTCCTCTGGGCAGAAGTGCCCTGTATGGATTTTGTAAAACCAACTTTCATTTGACCAGAAACTACCATGGCAAACCATAACCGCCCTTTAAAAGAATCGTCAGCACTAGAGTATGGGAAACTTTTCTCCCTCTAGTTATTTATTTTTCACTCAATCAGCATTTCCATGATAGTAAAAAAAAAAAAAAAAACATGCTGATGTGCTCTCCCAATAAAGACACGCACTAACGAAGAAGAATCTTTCCTTCGTGCTAGCAACTCTGTGACAATTTACTATGTAACCGTTGAAGATTTCAAAGTCTGCCAACAATGTGTGAACTCAAAAAATGTGCTTGCACACACAAAATAAATAATGTTTGTATATGGCCTGCTGTCACTTATCCCCCCAGCATTCTGCACTCAGCAAGGATGCCCTGTGTCTCTCCACATCCCTGTGCTGGAGTTCGAACACTTTCACTCTCCTGAGGGACCTAAGATTCACATTCTCAAAGTGGAGTCATAGAATATGATCCCCCACACAGATACACATACAGATACACACAGACACAGGGGCAAGGGAAAGTGAGGGATCCTGGGAAACGCTCCATCTTCCTGTCGACTGGCTCACTTTCTGGGTTCATGGGGGAGCCCTTGTTTCCATAGTGACAACTCAGTAGGAAGCCCTTCCAGGGAGCGAGAGAGAGTAATTAGTAAGACTAATGCTGGATCCATAGAGCGCAGACATAGTTGCTAATGGGCCTCTTCCTTAGACTGTTATATGTGTCTCTTCCATACTGTGGCTCAGACCTGTCAATGAGCATAGAATCATCTCTTCACTATGCTTCAAAGAGGGAGCGGGAAGACCTCAAGGAAATAAGAATACTTCAATGCGATTGAGTTCCACTGAGTGGCTCCCTTACCAAAAAAATATTTCAGTTTTGAAACAGCAGTAAAAGTGCAGTAACTGCAGTCAACTGTGGTATTTTGGACGCAGTAATTGTAGAATAACTGCAGTTACGCTGCAAAATTATTGCAGTAAAATATATGGTGTTTTTTTTGGATGCAGTATTTGCAGCATACTGCAGTTATACTGCACTCTCAATCTGTATGGCTGGAAATGGAAATTACATGACAGATAGGCCTTATTATCTGTACAGCGATTAATCACGATCCAAGATAATTATAGTAAAAAGAGAAGAGGTTGGGCAGGTCAGGTCAATAGTGGACATAATCGTCAAATACTTTCTCAAGTCTTCCATTATTTTCAGTATTCTGACATCTCGTCTAGACCTGCACTCTCTCACCACTGTTCGCCAAATATTAGCCCAATACCATGGAATTTCACTCCTATAAAAACCTTTGAAGCTGCGTCTCTCTTCCTCTCCTTGGAAGAGGGCATACAGTGTATATCACATGTGTGTTTTTACATTGAAAATTATCTAGTCTCGCCTTGGTATGTCTCTAGCAGTACAGGCTCTCTATATAAACAGAGTCCCGTTAATGTTTTTATAGTTACATGACTAAAACTAATACTTTCCTAGAAAATGCACCTCTTTGGCTCTCTTCTCTGGCTCTGTAATGTTTCTGTGGGGAATGAAAAGTGCAGCATAAGAAGTCCTTCATTTTATTTTATTCAACTTTATTGTCATGTTACTTAGCTAAAGGCTATTTCATTTGTAGTTACATAACTATAGTGAATAATTCCCTACAAAATTCAGAGAGTATATAGAACCCTTTGACTTTTTCCACATTTTGTTAAATTACAGCTTTATCCAAAAAATGTATTCAAAAAACAAAATAATCCTCATCAATCTACACACAATACCCAATAAGGACAAAGCAAAAACATTGAAAAAAATATGTTTTGCAAATGTATTACAAAAAAAAAAAAAACGGACATATGACATTTACACCCTTTACTCAGTACTTTGTTGAAGCCCTTTGGCAACGATTACAGCCTCGAGTCTTCTTTGGTATGACGCTACAAGCTTGGCACACCTGTATTTGGGGATTTTCTCCCATTCTTCTCTGCAGATCCTCTCAAGCTCTGTCAGGTTGGATGGGGAGCGTTGTTGCACAGCTATTTTCATGTCTCTCCAGAGATGTTCGATCGGGTTCAAGTCCAGGCTCTGGCTGGACCACTCAAGGACATTCAGAGACTTGTCCTGTGTGTGACTGGTTCTACTAGAGCAGTGGTTCCCAAACATTTTATAGTCCCGTATCCCTTCAAAGATTCAACCTCCAGCTGCGTGCACCCTCTTGCACCAGGGTCAGCGCACCCTCAAATGTTGTTTTTTGCCATCGTCATAAGCCTGCCACACACACACTATATGATACGTTTATTAAACATAAGAATGAGTGTGAGTTGTCACAACCCGGCTCGTGGGAAGTGACAAAGAGCTCTTATAGGACCAGGATGCAAATAATAATATAATAATCGATCATTTGTCTTTATTTAGCCATCTTACATATAAAACCTTAATTGTTAATCAAAAATGGTGAATAACTCACCACAGTTTAATGAGAAGGGTGTGCTTGAAAGGATGCACATAACTCTGCAATCTTGGGTTGTATTGGAGAGAGTCTCAGTCTTAAATCATTTTCCACAGTCTGTGTCTGTATTTAGTTTTCATGCTAGTGAGGGCCGAGAATCCACTCTCACATATGTACGTGGTTGCAATGGGCATCAGTGTCTTAATGGCGCGATTTGCCAAGGTAAGAAACTATGAGCGCAGACCTATCCAGAAATCTGGCAGTGGCTTCTGATTTAAATTCAATTTTCACAGAACCACTTGTTGCAAATTCGATGAGGCTCTCTTGTTCAGATATCGGTAAGTGGACTGAAGGCAGGGCATGGAAGGGATAACGATTCCTGTTATTTGTGACATCCATTTCGGGAAAGAACCTGTGTAATTGCGCACCCAGCTCACTTAGGTGCTTTGCTATGTCACATTTGACATTGTCCTTAAGCTTGAGTTCATTTGCAAACAAAAAATCATAAAATTATGGAAAGAGCTGTGTGTTGTTCTTGTTAATGCAGACAGAAAAGAGCTTCAACTTCTTAATCCTAGCCTCAATTATGTCCTCCACATTGAATATAGTTGCGGAGAATCCCTGTAATCCTAGATTCAGATCATTCAGGCGAGAATAAACATCACCGAGATAGGCCAGTCGTGTAAGAAACTCGTCATCATGCAAAACAGTCAGACAAGTGAAAATGATGGTCAGTAAAGAAAACTTTAAGCTCGTCTCTCAATTAAACAAAAACGTGTCAATACTTTGCCCCTCGATAACCAGCGCACATCTGTATGTTGTAAAAACGTTACATGGTCACTGCCCATATCATTGCATAATGCAGAAAATACACATGTTCAGGGGCCTTGCTTTAACAAAGTTAACAATTTTCATTGTTGTGTCCAAAACATCTTTCAAGCTGTCAAGCATTCCCTTGGCAGCAAGAGCCTCTCAGTGGATGCTGCAGTGTACCCAAGTGACGTCGGGAGAACTGCTTGCATGAGCGTTACCACTCCACTATGTCTCCCTGTCGTGGCTTTTGCGCCATCAGTACAGATACCAACACATCTTGACCACCAAAGTCCATTTGATATCACAAAGCTGTCCAGTACTTTAAAAATATCCTATCATATTGTCCTGGTTTCCAGAAGAGGATGTCTTCCTTAATTGACCCCCCCATAAACGTAACGGACTTATACCAGGAGCTGTGCCAGGCCCACCACGTCTGTTGACTCATCCAGCTGTAACGCATATAATTCACTGGCTTGTATGCGAAGCAGTAATTGTTTCAAAACATCTCCTGCCATGTCACTGATATGTTGTGAAACAGTGTTGTTTGATGAAGGAATTGTCTGTATAGTTTTTTGGGCCTTTTCCCCCAGCATTGTTCCAGCCATATCCACGGCAGCAGGAAGAATTAAGTATTCCACAATGGGGCTTGCCTGTCCTAGTTACTCGGTAGCTCACCATATAAGACTCTTCTATCCACTTTTAATTAATGGTATCTGTTGCTTTCATACGTCTTACTATTCGAAAGTCATCTTTATTCTCGCTCAAAAAATTCCCATGGCTTATTTTTCAAATTGTCATGTTTCGTTTCTAAATTTCCGCGCAAGAGTGAAGGTTAATGTTTTCTTCCTCTGAAGAGGAGGTGTAGCAGGGATCGGACCAAAATGCAGCGTGGTTATCTTCATACATCTTTAATAAAGATAATGACGAACAATACAAAAAAACGTAACGTGAAAACCCCAAACCAGCCCTATCTGGTGCAAACAAACACAGAGACAGGAACAATCACCCACAAAACACTCAAAGAATACGGCTGCCTAAATATTGTTCCCAATCAGAGACAACGATAAACACCTGCCTCTGATTGAGAACCACTCCAGGCAACCATAGACTTTTCTAGACAACCCCACTAACCACAATCCCATAACCTACAAAAAAACCCTAGACAAAACACACCACATAAATAACCCATGTCACACCCTGGCCTGACCAAAATAATAAAGAAAACACAAAATACTAAGACCAGGGCGTGACAGTTAATGTGATTGGATGTTAATTATTTGACTAGGCTACCTGAATTTGACATTGTGTTGTTGTTTCGCTAGATGGTTTAATTACATTTTTTGGCAGTGAAACGAGGCTACTCAGGCGAGAGAAAAAACTCACCCAAATGTGTTGCCCCGTTGGAAAATATAAATGTACTATTTGAAAATGTGAAGAATTTTAACAAATATATAATAAATAAAAAAATGTGAATCACATTTTTATTTGGCGTACCACCAACAGCATTGTGCATACCCCAGTTTAGGAATACTGGTACTAGAGTATAAAAGCTCCTTAATGTAATTTATAATCATGTAGCAATACAACACACCATACATACTTCATGTATCATGAAGCTAAGTGAAAGAGACATGTTTTGATGGAAATAAAGTGAACAACCTCATCTGCATGATACATCTAACTGTTCCATTCATAAATAGTTTGTTTCACGTGGCTTCACTGCTCCTCATGTCTCTACACGCCACATAGCTTCCTCATTTATGGTTTTGTGGAAAGAAAGTATCCTCTCCTCCTCCTTCCTTCTTTCTCTCTTCAATCTCCTTTTAAACAGAGAGACAGCTGGGCTTCATCACCTCAGGGATTGTTGCTGGAGTGTTTAAGTATGGTCTTTTTAACCTCTAACTGTGCCCTTCCTCAACCAATTGACACTGCTATCCCTGTATTTGTTTCAGGATGGCTCAACCTATAGCTCTAACTCTAACAGGGTTAAATTACAGTGACACATGAGCACTTCTGGAGGGTTGCAGGGCAGGCCCATACAAGCGTACATAGTCATATATTCACACAGACACGTGATGTATGCAAGGCAAGCACAAAGCAGTGTATTGTTGAAGATCTTAGGAGTTGTTCTGTGTTCTGTGTTTGGTGAGTATTGTGTGTTTAACGGATGCTCTATGCTAGGTGTGTGTGTGTGCCTCAACATAGACAGGGCTCTTAACTCTAGCTCCACAATGACAGAGAATGCAGGCAAGGCAGCATGCAGTTAGCCAGCCTGCCAGCTTAGTGGAGTCTGCCACTAGTACAGTTAGTGTAGTCAGCTCAGCTTTCACAATTGAGACCGTGTCTGTTCCTCAATCTAGGTTGGGCAAAACTAATCATGGCAGTGTTCGCTTTAGCAATCTCACTGGAATTATTTAAAGAGATTATGATAATATCTCACATCTCAATAGGACTATTTAATGTTAGATCCCTCATTTCCAAGGCAGTCATAATCACTGATCATAACTTTGATGTGATTGGCCTGATGAATTTACTGCGTTAAATGACTCAATCACTTTTTATACAGTATATACAGCATTCCACACTGAGTTCCCTGAATTCCTATCGGACCTTGTAGTCATGGCAATAATATTCAAACTTTTGGTGACTTCAATATTCAAATGGAAAAGTCCACAGATCCACTCCAACAGGCTTTCGGAAACATCATCGACTCAGTGGGTTTTCCCCAACATGACTCTGGGCCTACGCATTGCCACAGTCATACCATGGATCTAGGTTTGTCCAGGGGAATAATTATTGTGGATCTAAATGTTTTTCCTCATAATCCTGGGCTATCAAACCACCATTTTATTATGTTTGAAATCACAACAATTCATCTGCTCAGACCCAAACCAAGGATTATCAAAAGCCGTGCTATAAATTCTTAAACAACCCAAAGATTCATAGATGCCCTTCCAGACTCCCTCCACCTACCCCAGGATGTTGGAGTACCAAAATCTGTTAACCACTATTGTGACATGACTATCATTAATGTGATGACTGTGATTTATCGAATCAACTAACTACGTATAATTGTTACTCAATTATAATTTATCATATAACCATGAACAATTAACAATTCAATTAATTAATTTGGGTCACCACGGAAGAAGTTGTTTAACGAGTTACCATCTTCTGAATTAAACTCTTGGAAAATATATATACAGTTGAAGTCGGAAGTATACATACACATTAGCCAAATACATTTAATAAACTCAGTATTTCACAATTCCTGACATTTAATCCAAGTAAAAATTCCCTGTTTTAGGTCAGTTCCCGTCCAGCACCACTTTATTTTAAGAATGTGAAATGTCAGAATAATAGTAGAGAGAATTATTTATTTCAGCTAGAATTTGGTAGCATGGCCTTTAAATTGTTTAACTTGGGTCAAACGTTTCGGGTAGCCTTCCACAAGCTTCCCACAATAAGTTGGGTGAATTTTGGCCCATTCCTCCTGACAGAGCTGGTGTAACTGAGTCAGGTTATTAGGCCTCCTTGCTCGCACACACCTTTTCAGTTCTCCCCACATATTTTCTATGGGATTGAGGTCAGTGCTTTGTGATGGCCACTCCAATACCTTGACTTTGTTGTCCTTAAGCCATTTTGCCATAACTTTGGAAGTATACTTGTGGTCATTGTCCATTTGGAAGACCCATTTGCGAGCAAGCTTTAACATCCTGACTGATGTCTTGAGATGTTGCTTCAATATAACCACATCATTTTCTGTCCTCATGATGCCATCTATTTTGTGAAGTGTACCAGTCCCTCCTGCAGCAAAGCACCCCCACAACATGATGCTGCCACCCCCGTGCGTCACGGTTGGGATGGTGTTCTTCGGCTTGCAAGCCTCCCACTTTTTCCTCCAAACATAACGATGGTCATTATGGCCAAACAGTTCTATTTTTGTTTCATCAGACCAGAGGATATTTCTCCAAAAAGTCCGATCTTTGTCCCCATGTGCAGTTGCAAACCGTAGTCTGGCTTTTTTCTGGAGGTTTTGGAACAGTGGATTCTTCCTTGCTGAGTGGCCTTTCAGGCTATGTCGATATAGGACTTGTTTTACTGTGGATATAGATACTTTTGCACCTATTTCCTCCAGCATCTTCACAAGGTCCTTTGCTGTTGTTCTGGGATTGATTTGCACTTTTTCGCATCAAAGTACATTCATCTCTAGGAGACAGAACGCGTCTCCTTCCTGAGCGGTATGATGGCTGCGTGGTCCCATGGTGTTTATACTTGCATATTATTGTTTGTTGTACAGATGAATGTGGTACCTTCAGGCGTTTGGAAATAGCTCCCAAGGATGAACCAGACTTGTGGAGGTCTACAATTGAGGTCTTGGCTGATTTCTTTAGATTTTCCCATGATCCCATTTTCCCATGGCACTGAGTTTGAAGGTTGGCCTTGAAATACATCCACAGGTACACCTCTAATTGGCTCAAATGATGTCAATTATCCTATCAGAAGCTTCTAAAGCCATGACATCATTTTCTGGAATTTTCCAAGCTGTTTAACTTGGAACTCTAGGGGCGGTATTTCATTTTTGGATAAAAAACGTTCCTGTTTTAAGCCCGATATTTTGTCAGGACAAGATGCTCGACTATGCATATAAGTGACACCTTTGGATAGAAAACACTCTAACGTTTCCAAAATTGCAAAGATATTGTCTGTGAGTGCCACAGAACTGATGCTACAGGCGAAACCAAGATGAAATTTCAATCAGGAAGTGCCGCATTTTTTGAAACCGCCTCATGGCAATGACTCCTTATATGGCTGTGGAGGAGCTAGGAGTCAGCTTACATTTGTGACATATTTGTAGGCATATCATTGGAAGATTGACCATAAGAGACTACTTCTACCAGGTGGTCGCTTGGTGTCCTCCGTCGCAATTATTGCGTAATCTCCAGCTGCAGTATTTTTCCGTTTGACTCAGATGAGAAACCGAATGCCACGAATGATTTTTCATCGAATAGATATGTGAAAAACACCTTGAGGATTGATTCTAAACAACGTTTGCCATGTTTCTGTCGATATTATGGAGCTAATTTGGAAAAAGTTTGGCGTTGTAGTGACTGCTTTTTCCGGTCTTTTTCTTAGCCAAACGTGATGAACAAAACGGAGCTATTTCTCTTACACAAATAATATTTTTGGAAAAAATGAACATTTGCTATCTAACTAAGAGTCTCATCATTGAAAACATCCAAAGTTCTTCAAAGGTAAATGATCTTATTTGAATGCTTTTCTTGTTTTTGTGAAAATGTTGCCTGCTGAATGATAGGCTTAATGCTATGCTAGGCTATTGTTTACTCTTACACAAATGCTTGTGTAGCTGATTGAAAAGCATATTTTGAAAATCTGAGATGACAGTGTTGTTAACAAAAGGCTAAGCTTGTGTTTCAATATACTTATTTCATTTCAATTGCGATTTTCATGAATAGGAAACGTTGCGTTATGGTAATGAGCTTGAGGCTATGATTACGCTCCCGGATACGGGTTTGGAGTCGCAAGAAGTTAAAGGCACAGTCAACTTAGTGTATGTAAACTTCTGACCCACTGGAATTGTGATACAGTGAATTATAAGTGAAATAATCTGTCTGTAAACAATTGTTGGAAGAATTGTTGGTCTTTAGTCAAATGTTCTACACTACTTTACATTCCAGCTGCAGACTGATATGATAAGGTCTTGTGAGTTCATATTTTTGTGTAGAGGTTGAGAGCTTCAGAGTTTCTACCCATTTCAACATGTGGACCAGTCTCATCTTTTGATCTCAATGGTTGATTATTCAGGGTTTTCGCTGTTATCAATAGCAATTCGAATTGTGAGGTCTCTAACCTTCTTACTGATTGTGGCTGGACTGACTGTGCTGGCATTGGTAGTGGTATCCAAGGGGACCAGCTAGCCTACCAATTCATTCTGAAATGTTATCCTACCGGAACACATTATTAGAGCGTTTTACTAGTTGCATTGTAATAGAGACTACACACGGCAAGGAACGATTATTGTTGCCATTTGTTTTTGGAGGTAGAAAGTCAACTGGACTTCTTTTACGACCAGTGTGGTACACCGCAGTGATATCTCTGTATTCTAAGGTTATCCCCGTCGAGGGCTTGTCCACTCCTCTCTGAGAGATTTGTTTCCTGCTCGGGTGGCATCATACTGTGTTGCATGTAGTCTCAACCCCCTCCATCGGGCTCGACGACACTCATCATGAGTCTGGGCTAGCATTCCCCCCCTTTATGTCTCGGGACCCCCCCCACCAGTGGTTGGTGTTGGTATCTGAGGCACAAACGAAAAGGTCAGACCCTTTGTACGAGTTGTCAGCAGGCGCATTGTTAGTAGATTGGCTGTAATCTTTCAACCAAATCTCCTGGTCTTTCTGCTTCAAAACGCTCAATGGTTGTCAAGGCCTGTCAGTCACCACAGTGTCCGCGTGTGGAAACCGTTCTAGTACCTGCAAACTGAGACAAGGATACAGTGCCTTGCGAAAGTATTCGGCCCCCTTGAACTTTGCGACCTTTTGCCACATTTCAGGCTTCAAACATCAAGATATAAAACTGTATTTTTTTGTGAAGAATCAACAACAAGTGGGACACAATCATGAAGTGGAACGACATTTATTGGATATTTCAAACTTTTTTAACAAATCAAAAACTGAAAAATTGGGCGTGCAAAATTATTCAGCCCCCTTAAGTTAATACTTTGTAGCGCCACCTTTTGCTGCGATTACAGCTGTAAGTCGCTTAGGGTATGTCTCTATCAGTTTTGCACATCGAGAGACTGACATTTCTTCCCATTCCTCCTTGCAAAACAGCTCGAGCTCAGTGAGGTTGGATGGAGAGCATTTGTGAACAGCAGTTTTCAGTTCTTTCCACAGATTCTCGATTGGATTCAGGTCTGGACTTTGACTTGGCCATTCTAACACCTGGATATGTTTATTTTCGAACCATTCCATTGTAGATTTTGCTTTATGTTTTGGATCATTGTCTTGTTGGAAGACAAATCTCCGTCCCAGTCTCTGGTCTTTTGCAGACTCCATCAGGTTTTCTTCCAGAATGGTCCTGTATTTGGCTCCATCCATCTTCCCATCAATTTTAACCATCTTCCCTGTCCCTGCTGAAGAAAAGCAGGCCCAAACCATGATACTGCCACCACCATGTTTGACAGTGAGGATGGTGTGTTCAGGGTGATGAGCTGTGTTGCTTTTACGCCAAACATAACGTTTTGCATTGTTGCCAAAAAGTTCAATTTTGGTTTCATCTGACCAAAGCACCTTCTTCCACATGTTTGGTGTGTCTCCCAGGTGGCTTGTGGCAAACTTTAAACAACACTTTTTATGGATATCTTTAAGAAATGGCTTTCTTCTTGCCACTCTTCCATAAAGGCCAGATTTGTGCAATATACAACTGATTGTTGTCCTATGGACAGAGTCTCCCACCTCAGCTGTAGATCTCTGCAGTTCATCCAGAGTGATCATGGGCCTCTTGGCTGCATCTCTGATCAGTCTTCTCCTTGTATGAGCTGAAAGTTTAGAGGGACGGCCAGGTCTTGGTAGATTTGCAGTGGTCTGATACTCCTTCCATTTCAATATTATCGCTTGCACAGTGCTCCTTGGGATGTTTAAAGCTTGGGAAATATTTTTGTATCCAAATCCGGCTTTAAACTTCTTCACAACAGTATCTCGGACCTGCCTGGTGTGTTCCTTGTTCTTCATGATGCTCTCTGCGCTTTTAACGGACCTCTAAGACTATCACAGTGCAGGTGCATTTTTACGGAGACTTGATTACACACAGGTGGATTGTATTTATCATCATTAGTCATTTAGGTCAACATTGGATCATTCAGAGATCCTCACTGAACTTCTGGAGAGAGTTTGCTGCACTGAAAGTAAAGTGGCTGAATAATTTTGCACGCCCAATTTTTCAGTTTTTGATTTGTTAAAAAAGTTTGAAATATCCAATAAATGTCGTTCCACTTCATGATTGTGTCCCACTTGTTGTTGATTCTTCACAAAAAATACAGTTTTATATCTTTATGTTTGAAGCCTGAAATGTGGCAAAGTTCAAGGGGGCCGAATACATTCGCAAGGCACTTTATCTCTCTGCGATATCGGACAGTGTTTCACCAGTGGGTGTCATTGGGTCAGTTGCGGGACTGACGCTGTTAGTGTCATTGTAAGGGGTTTCAGTCCCACACAAAGCGGAATAAGTTTCATTGGAAGCAGAGTACACTCTGCACGTTGATGCTTTTATTCCTGAGACGCCCACAGTGCTTGTGGAAGTGTCCGAAGGACAAGAGAAGTTCCTCTCAGCTACGGTATTGCATGACTCCAATGAGGAGGGAATTTCCTCATTCACAGAGACTGCTGGCTTGAAATCATGTAAAGAATGGTTTGCTGATTGAATGTGATGAGATATTGTAATATCTCCTTGGGCCAGATTCTGCAACAAGAGGTTTCGGAATGTCTTTTTTCTGAGGGGTGCTGTTGACAGATACCCTTTGTGGATGACTGCGTTGCAGCTAGCGTTAGGAGGAGACAGTGTGGTCAGTGGAGACTGCACTGTGACCTGTGACCATACTTGGTTGGTTTTCCAATGCATTAGTTGGAGTAAACGATCCATTAAGTCTGCTGCGAGTAGCAGGGGTTCACGTTTGAGGCTGGTAACATACACAGGGTGAACAAGCGATTCGTCCTGGAAGTGTAGTTTCAGCATGAGTCTCAATGTGAGATGCGAGGTAGTCTGAGTGAAACCTCGAAGTGTAGTTTTGCATAGTTCCATTTTTAACCTACGTTTAGCTGGCTTCATAGCCATTTTTAGGACATTGAACAACATTTGAGAGATGAGCAACATTGTAAAGCCCAAATCAATTAGCGCATCACAGGTTAAGCAATCCTCCAGGACTATTTCCAGGTATGGGCTGTTTGAGTTGCGTTTTGTGGTCATATTCCCCACAAAGTGGAGTGGTTGTTTGCAACTACGTGATGTGTCATTTGTGTTCATGGTGAAGACAGATCAACTACTCATGGTTTGAGTGGAGTTATTTCAATGTTTTGACACTTTGCTTCTCAACATTTGTATCAGAGTCTATAGACAAAGCCTGTGGGCTAGTTTCTTGATCGAGCGGGCCCTGGATAGGGTCTCGAGTAATTTGATTGTTTACGTCCTTGCTAAGGGTGTTTATTCTGGCGGACCTGTTGCCCGACAATTCCACGTCTAGACATAGTGACTTAATTTTTTCCATTTTCTCAAATTTAGAGAGCATTGGCCTATGTTTTGATCGTCGTTGAACCCTTTGTTGCCCTTGTTATTCTTGTACTCTGACACTTTGTGTGGGTTGGGTGCAGGAACGTAGCGATCAGGTTGACTGAAACGGTAGTCACTTCGCTGGTGACGTACGTTACAGTTATTTAGACTGTGGTGGGTATTGATATCGTGGTTTTGTGGTTTCGTGGTAGAAACCATTGTTGTGCGTCATCTCTCAAAGCTCCAACATCTGATAATGCATCCTCTAACTGGAGTGAGTGCTCCTGGTCAAACTTCCAAACCGAGATGTCAGGGCACTCATCGCTGTGCACTTTGATGCAAGCTCTCTGAGTTCTGAGATTGGTAAACCAATGTGGGAAGTAGGGCCCAAGTAAGTAATGAAGATGGGATACATGTTCGACAGAAACATTTGTTTGAATGGCAATAGCTCTTCCATTCCTGTTTCAGTAAGTAAGCTGAATAAAGCCTATGATAGTGAGCTTGTGGGTGTTCATTCCGAGCTTGTTCGACAGTGTTAGCCAGCGAGCTGTCGTGTTTGCGAGTCGCAGAACCACATATTTTTTATTTCAAAGCCGTGGCAAGTTTAGCGTAGTCGTTTTGCACATATTGCTGTTGTAGACGAATGAACCTTGTCACGTGTCTACTCGCTTTGTTGGCGAGGAGGTGCCATATTACTCTGTGCCGAATGGCCAAGACTGAGGGACACTGTCACGTTCTGACCTTAGTTCCTTTGTTTTGTCTTTGTTTATAAGGTCCGGGCGTGAGTTGGGGTGGGCAGTCTATGTTTGTTTTTCTATGTTTGGTTTCTGTGTTCGGCCTGGTATGGTTCTCAATCAGAGGCAGGTGTCGTTAGTTGTCTCTGATTGAGAATCATACTTAGGTAGCCTGGGTTTCACTTTTGGTTTGTGGGTGTTTGTTTTCCGTGTGAGTGTTTGGTCCACACGGTACTGTTTCGGTTTTCGTTCGTAAACTTTATTGTTTTGTATATCATTACATCATGAACACTTACCACGCTGCGCTTTGGTACGATCCTTACTCCTCCTCAGACGAAGAGGAGGAAATCCGTTACAGACACCTGAGAGAGGCAAACTCTGAAACCTTCTGTCGTCTTCACTCCTTTGTGTACCGAGCTCCGGTTGCGAGCTAGGGTGCTCGATTAGGTAGTCACGCTGTAGCACGTGACTGTTCTGGAATTCCTCCAGATGGTACTTAACCTGTTGGATCTCTAGGGGCGCTATTTCATTTTTGGATAAAAAACGTTCCCGTTTTAAGCGCGATATTTTGTCACGAAAAGATGCTCGACTATGCATATTCTTGACAGTTTTTGAAAGAAAACACTCTGAAGTTTCAGAATCTGCAAAGATATTGTCTGTAAGTGCCCCAGAACTCATTCTACAGGCGAAACCAAGATGATGCGTCAACCAGGAAATTAGCAGAATTTCTGAAGCTCTGTTTTCCATTGTCTCCTTATATGGCTGTGATTGCGCAAGGAATGAGCCCACACTTTCTGTCGTTCCCCCAAGGTCTTAGCAGCATTGTGACGTATTTGTAGGCATATCATTGGAAGATTGACCATAAGAGACTACATTTTCCAAGTGTCCGCCTGGTGTCCTGCGTGGAATTTGGTGCGCAATTGCCAGCTGCTTGTACTTTTCCATTTGATATAGGGGAGAAACCATGCGTCCAAGAACGATATATCAATGAAGATATGTGATATGTGAAAAACACCTTGATGATTGATTCTAAACAACATTTGCCATGTTTTCAGTCGATATTATGGAGTTAATTTGGAAAAAAGTTCGCGTTTTGAGGACTGAATTTTCGGTTTTTTTTGGTAGCCAAATGTGATGTATAAAACGGAGCTATTTCTAATACACAAAGAATCTTTTTGGAAAAACTGAGCATCTGCTATCTAACTGAGAGTATCCTCATTGAAAACATCAGAAGTTCTTCAAAAGTAAATGATTTTATTTGAAGGCTTTTATGTTTTTGTTGAAATGTTGCGTGCTGGATGCTAACGCTAATGCTAACGCTAAATGCTACGCTAGCTAGCTACTTTTACACAGATTATTGTTTTCCTATGGTTGAGAAGCATATTTTGAAAATCTGAGATGACAGTGTTGTTTACAAAAGGCTAAGCTTGAGAGATGGCATATTTATTTCATTTGCGATTTTCATGAATAGTTAACGTTGCGTTATGGTAATGAGCTTGAGGCTGTAGTCACGATACCGGATCCGGGTTTGGGAGATCAGAGAGGTTAAGGGTGGTATTCTGCTGTATAGCACAGTCCACTTGGGCGCTTAGAATACTTATTTCAGACACGTGAGGGTTGCACTTGCTCCATTCGTCCTCATACTTATCTGTCATGGTTTGCAGGTAGGGGTCTTGAGTATGGAGTGAGAGATTCAGTGATAAGATTTCCTCCACTTGCTTAGAAATCAACATTTCATCTTCATCACCTGAGTTCTCTCATCATTAATTTGTTCTGCGACTTCAATGAGTTCTGCTGATTTGTCATCCAACTTGGTCATTGGGTTCATTAACTTCTTGCGGATCAGTGGGACGCTAGCGTTTCGCTCCCATTTCGACAACTTCCGGTGAAATTGCAGAGCGCCAAATTCAAATTAAATTGCGAAAGCAAACCATGCGATTATCTGAGGACAGCGCCCTGCGCACAAATGCATAACAGATCATTTTCAACCAGGGAGTTGCGACAAGGAAGTCAGAAATAGCGATATAATATATGCCTTACCTTTGAAGATCTTCTTCTGTTGGCACTCCAAAAGGTTGCAGTTACATTACAAATGGTAATTTCGTTCGATCAAGTCCTTCTTTATATCCATAACTCAGTTTAGCTGGGGCGCTTCAGTCAATAATCCACTCGGTTTCCCTCCTTCAAAATGCATACAAAATGAATCCCAAACGTTAACAATAAACTTATCCAAACAAGTCAATCAACGTTTATAATCAAACCTTAGGTACCCTAACACACAAATAAATGATCAAATTTAAGACGGAGAATCGTTATTGTCTTTACCGGAGAAAAATACCAAAGAACGGGTTCTTATCCACACGCTTGGAAACACTACAGCCAAAATGGGAGCCACCTAGAAAAACTACAATTTCTGGCTAATTTTTCCAAAAAACCACCCTGAAACTCTTTCTAAAGACTGTTGACCTCTAGTGGAAGCCCTAGGAACTGCAATCGGGGACGATTTCGCCCAATTATAAAAGTGCCAGCCATTGAAATCAATGGTAGGATGAAAAAATATTTTTGGGGGATGGTTTATACTCGGGGTTTCACCTGCCATTTCAGTTCTGTTATACTCACAGACATTATTTTAAGAGATTTAGAATCTTTAGAGTGTTTTCTATCCAAACCTACCAATTATATGCATATCCTAGCTTCTGGGCCTGAGTATCAGGCAGTTTACTTTGGGAACGCTTTTCATCCGGACGTCAAAATACCGCCCCCTATCCCAAAGATCGTCTTTGGTCTGCAACATTTGGTTCATCAAAACTGCATGCATGTCATCAAGTTGGAAAAATTTTCCCCTTTTTTTCAAAATTTGGGTTTTGAGACGTTGGAAGCTGCAAAATTATTTTAATCTATTTATAGACGTTAATGAACCTTCAATACTGATTCAGTAATATTGAAGTTGGCTCCAATGAGCTTGCAAAAGCTCATTTAATTGATTCATCAATGTTAATAATTAATCATCCCTGTATAGGCTATCTGGGAATTAAACTTTAATTAACCTGAACCGGCGCGGGGTTCCGTTTTAGAACCACTATTGTTTTCACTATATATTCTACCTCTTGGTGATGTCATTCTGAAATACAATGTTTACTTTCACTGCGACACACAGCTGTACATTTCGATGAAACATGGAGAAGCCCCAAAATTGCCTACCCTGAAAGCCTGTGTTTCAGACATAAGGAAGTGGATGGCGGAAAATGTTTTACTTTTAAACTCGGACAAAACAGCGATGCTAGTTCTAGGTACCAAGAAACAATGAGATCTGATAATTAATATTGATGGTTGTACAGTCATCTCATATAAAACTGTGAAGGACCTCGTGTTACTCTGGACCCTGATCTCTCTTTTTACAAACATATCAATAATATTTCAAGGAAGCTTTTTTCCATCTTCGTAACATTGCAAATATCAGAAACGTTTTGTCCAAAAATTATGCAGAAAAACTCATCCATGCTTTTGTCACTTCTAGATTAGACTACTGCGAAATTGTACTCTGCGGCTACCTGGATAAACTTCAGTTAATGCTAAGTACGTCTGCTAGAGTCTTGACTAGAACCAAAAATGTTTATCATATTACTTTAGTGGTAGCATCTCTACACCGTCTTCCTGTTAAGGCTAGGGCTGATTTCAAGGTTTTCCTGCTAACCTACAAAGCATTGTATGGACTTGCTCCTACCTAGCTCTCAGATTTGGTCCTGCCGTACATACCTACACATACCGTACGGTCACAAGATGCAGGCCTCCTTATTGTCCCTAGAATTTCTAAGCAAACAGCTGGAAGAAAAGCTTTCTCCTATAGAGCTACATTTTTATGGAATGGTCTGACTATCCATGTGAGAGACGCAAATTTGATCTCAACCTTTAAGTTTCAACCTTTAAGCCTTTAAGTCTTCAGTAGGTCCTATAATTGAGTGTAGTCTGGCCCAAGGGTGTGAAGGTGAATGGCAAGGCACTGGAGTGACGTCCGCCCTTGCTGTCTCCGCCTGTCACACACTGAACAATTGAACCTGTCTTTGTGCCTTGCCAAAGTTTTATGACTTAACAACCGAGTTGTAAATACCTTGCAGGAACTCTCTCTCCCACTCTGCGGAAATGGAAGTTAAAAATCCCTTTCTTACCACAGAGTGAGACTTTGCAGTAATGTAACATCAAAAGGTTCGACATTGAGACAATATCCCCAACACAAGGAATTGAACAATTATGTCAGATCAGTTGTTGTTTTGTGATATCATTAAGGACGGTATAACCAAATAAAAGTAACTAAACAAATGTATACTGTACGTCCCAGTTATCAGATTTACATCTAAATGTTGTGGAACTTATATGATTAAATTTGAAACTATTTGTGAGAAGATGAAATGTGATTTTAGCCTCTACATGAGAGAATTGTTTTTCATGTAAAGTTTTACCCAGTCAGTAACCACGCCCATGTGAGCACAGACCTTGTGGCAACGTGATGGAACCACCCTCCAAGGCGAGGGTATAAAGGGGCCACTAACAAAATTTAGACAAGAGAACGTGAGGACCATCCACACGTTGAAATGGTTGGAATCTCTACAAACCAGTATACGGACGGTAAAATGGTTGGACTCTACATTAGACCAGTTTGACCGACAGCATGAGCTGAAAGGTACGAAATGGTTAGAAACTCTGAAACTTTCAACAGAGAAGAAGAAAATCTCTACCAGACCAGAAAACGTGGAGACCCTCTGAATCTCTCTCTAGAAGAAGAACAAGAACAAGAACAAGACTACACAGGAACATTCAGTCTGCAGCTATTCATGCACTGTTAGTCTAGGAAACTTGACCGAAGACGAGAGACGAAGAACAATTTCCTCTCACCACTATAGGTATCTCTAGGGTATCTATTCTAAACAAGAAGAATAAGGCCCGCTGAACACCGCGTGGTACACCTCTGGAAGATAGGTTCTAACAGACACTCAGAGACCAACCTACAACAACTACAAAATACATGGTGACCTCTGGTGGACAACCACAGACTTACACAACTAGAGACTTTCTGTCGACTGACTCCACAGACTGAATGGGCGTTTTCAACAGAGCGAGACGACAAAGACATACAAGCGTAAATATTTGTTCCATTTCTAAATCCAAATGAGCGGATGTTAGGGTGCTAAATATCCATATTTACGATGAGCGTATTATTCAACTGTATGTACGATAGTTGAATTCCTTTGTCTCTTCTCCCCCCCCCCCCCCCTTTTCATTGTGGAACTAGCCGTCATATCGGGTTAGCCCACTAGGGACTTTTCATTGCATCATGTGAGTAATCAATGTATAATCTATCCCGTGTGTGTGTTAATGTAGTTATGTGTGATTATTTAGTTAGTTAGTAAATAAATAATTAAGCCAATTTGTGTGTCGCTGCTTCATCATGGAGACTAGGATTCATGCAGATTTGAAGTCCACGACGTTCAGAATGAGATTGACAGGGGAATAATGATAATTAAAGGATAACTGGTATGATGATATATTTTTTATCTTTGGAGTTAATTCGGGAAACGGTAACTCATTCAAAAATATTTTTCGGTGGTGCCCGGAGATTGCTAAATGAGTTAATTGTTACATGAGTAATTTAATCATCGTAATAATTAAACATAGTTAATTGACTTGATAAAATAATCGTCTTCGCATTAATGGTACCAATGTCACAACACCTCATTTTCCCCTGTGTATTTATACCTACATTTTCTGTGTATCTGTTGCCAGTTCGTCTTGTCCCATCAAGTCCTACCAGCATGTTCCTGTGTTTCCTGTGCTCTAGTTTTTGTTTTTCTTAGTCTTCCCAGTTCTGACCTTTCTGCCTGTCCTGACCTTGATCCTGCCTGCCGTCCTGTACCTGCCTGACTCTAATTTGGATTACGACCCTTTGCCTGCCTTGACTTACCTTTTGCCTGCCCCTTGAACTATATTAAATTCTGAGACTTTGCCTCCTGTGTCTGCATCTGGGTCTTAGTCTGTGCCGTGATACTGCCTGGACGGCTCCCCTCTCTCCACTGGGATTTTCTGCCCCTGACCCTGTTACGCGGGCTGAGTCACTGGCTTACTAGAGCACTTCGATGCCGCCACTATAAAGCCTTTTTTCTCTATACCCGACTTGAGTGGGATGAGTCACTGACATGATCTTCCTGTCCAGTTTTGCACCCCCTTGGAGTCGTGTGTTGGAGGAGATCTTCATGGGCTATACTCAGCCTTGTCTCAGGGTAGTAAGTTGGTAGTCTGTTGATATCCGTCTAGTGGTGTGGGGGCTGTGCTTTGGCAAAGTGGGTGGGGTTATATCCTGCGTGGTTGGCCCTGTCTGGGGGTATTGTGCTGCAATAGTCTGTGCCAGGGTGCTAGTAGGGTCAGTCTGTCCTACATGGTGAAATTATCCTGTCTTTTCTGGTGTCCTGTGTGATCTTAAGTATGATCCCTCTAATTCTCCCATCTCTCTCTCCTTTCCAGGAGAACCTGAGCCCTAGGACCATGCCTCATGACTACCTGGCCTGATGACTACTGGCTGTCCCCGTCCTCAGTCACCTTGTTGTGCTGCTGCTCCAGTTTCAATTGTTCTGCCTGCGGCTATGGAACCCTGATCTGTTCACCGGACATGCTACCTTGTCCCGAACCTGATGTTTTCGACACTCTCTCTCACCATCCCTCTCTTATTTCCCCTCTACCGCAATTGCTGTCTCAACCTCTGAACGCTCGGCTATGAAAAGCCAACTGACATTTACTCCTAAGGTGCTGACCTGTGACACCTTCTAAAACCACTGCTGGTCATCTATGAACATTTTAACATCTTGAATAACGATCTGGCCTTAATGGCCATGTACTCTTATAATCTCTGCACAGCTAGAAGAGGACTGGCCACCCCTCAGAGCCTGGTTCCTCTCTAGGTTCCTGCCTTTCTAGGGTTTTTCCTAGCCACTGTGCTTCTACATCTGCATTTCTTGATGTTTGGGGTTTTAGGCTGGGTTTCTGTATAAGCACTTTGTGACATCTGCTGATGTAAAAAGGGCTTTATAAATACATTTGATTGACTGTGTATGTGTTTGTGTTGTCCCTCCAGGGGATTGAGATTGTCTGGTTCCAAGGCCTTGACCTTGACTGTTTGACATCCTCTCCTGAGTCATCCCTCCCTCTGGTCCATATCAGAGCTGTCTGTCTGCCTGTCTGTCTACAGCAGTAGTAGACCTATTTGTCTAACCTCATTGGATGACCGCTCAATAGTTGTGTCTTATCCCACAATCCTTAGCCTGCTCCTCTCTTTCCTTTCCTCCCCGCTCTCACTCTTGCTCTCTCTCAGACCTCTCTCTCTCTCTCTCTCTCTCTCTCTCGCTCTCTCTCTCTGTCCTCTCTAGCCTTCCTCCTCTTTGTCCTCTCTCAGTGGTTGTCAGTGAGTGACTAAAGCGTGAACACATTAGCACAATTCAGGGTAATAATCGTGTGGAAGTGACACTTGTGCTAGTCGCTACCAGCAGGTAGGTGTATAAATGTGTGATGGGGGTAATAAAAGTAGTAAAATATGGGAAGGAGGTTCCCATTCAGATTGTGATCACATTAGTGATCACACTCCATAACCCCAAAGTCTCTCTGGCAAATGTACAAGGAGATATAATAATGGTTTGCTAATCTCAATCATGGATTTAAAGATCAATCGGATAGTTTGTAGTTTATAGCGTTCCCATTATCATTTTCCTTTTCCCAGGCTTATTTTTCTGTCATGTCATCATATTTTGTTTTTATGTGACAACTGATCCTTGTCACAGCTCATCATTTCATGAATCTTGGATATGTAGAGATTCTTTTCTGTTCTCATGTTCTCTCTTATGTTTCCAATGTTTTTTACTTCTGAGAGCAGAGGATAGCTTAGGCTATAAATCATTAGATGGGTCTTTCTGTACAACATAAGTGAGGTATCTTAATTTGATCACTCTGTTGTCGCTGAGAATGCGCCACAGGAAATTCAAATGAGCCTTAGATTTACATACATTCACTGAAAACCCACAGATTTCTTTCACTCCTGCTCGTTCAAACGCTAAAGCGTCAGACAGAATAAATGTCCTACTACAGTAGGTCCTACAACTGCAACATTAAAATGTACAAAAATGTATCTGAGCTGCAGCCGTACACATCAACAACTGTTGTTGTATATAGCTTAATAACAAAAGATAGATATGAACAATTAATCATATATACAGTATATACAGTACCAGTCAAACGTTTGGACACGCATACTCATTCAAGGGGTTTCCTTAGTTGTTATTATTTTCTACATTGTAGAATAATAGTGAAGATATCAAAACTATGAAATAACACATATGGAATCATGTAGTAACCAAAAAAAGTGTTCAATAAATCAATAAATATGTTTCATATTTAAGATTCTTCAAAGTAGCCACCCTTTGCCTTGATGACAGCTTTGCACACTCTTGGTATTCTCTCAACCACTCTAGCGTCCCACCTAGCGCCGAGAGGTTAAATATATTACTGTGCAGTTTTGCATACATGCTGGGAGTGTTTGTAATCAAGGTCGTTGCCAAAAAGTAATTTTTTGAAATATGGTTTGAGGGGCCATCTTTAAGAGTTGTTCGACAGGGATAGCGTATTTGAAAACTGCAGAATCTGCTCTTTCTGATACTGTAAAGACATCGAAACGGCTTACATCCTTGTGACTCTGTAAGAGAATTTGAAAAAGTCACTTGTTGGTGCTCCATTTCATTTCCCTGCCTCTGTGTCAATTCCAAGCTGTGCTCCTCATCAGTTCTTCATCCAATTTAAAATGATCACTGTTCCATTATTTAAGTGACCACTGATTCCTTGTCGATTTACAGTTGAAGTCGGGCGTTTACATACATGATAGCCAAATACATTTAAACTCAGTTTTTCACAATTCCTGACATTTAATCATAGTTAAAATGCCCTGTCTTAGGTCAGTTAGGACCACCGCTTTATTTTAAGAATGTAAAATGTTAGAATAATAGGAGAGAGAATGATTTCTTTCAGCTTTTATTTCTTTCATCACATTCCCAGTTGGTCAGAAGTTTACATACACTCAATTAGAATTTGGTTTCATTGCCTTTAAAATGTTTAACTTTGGTCACATGTTTCGGATAGCTTTCCACAAGCTCCGAGAGAGAGAGAGAGAGAGATTCAGAGAACTTTTCCGTTTGCTTTCAGAACACTGTCGGTTAGTATGGCAGAATATTGACACTATATTGACACTGTGTGGCGTGGAGAGGAGGTGAGGTCTTGATTGTTTCAGCTGAGGAAGCTCCACTGCCAGAGAACTGTGAACAAAGCCTTTGTGGCTGTGCTAAGTGTGGACAATTATAGGCAACATATCATAAAGGAGCCAGAGCTGTCTATACACTCACAGATATACAATCCAAAAGAGTTGCAACTCAGCAAACCTCTTGAGTTAGATGGATGTTTCTGAGGGCTTGGGGTGTTATCAGTATGGTGTGAGTCATCCGGCCGACGCCTGTTCTCACACCAGGATGGTTATCTACTGGTAGCGGTGCAGCCAAAGCTGTGGTGAGTGTTTACCAGTTCTGGTGTGAGATATGAATGGGCCCTGGGCCTGCTGTACTGTCTGTCTGCCTCCTGTCTCCCTTCTTAGCCAGCCAGGCTAACTAACACCCCCCCCCCCCCCCCCCCCACACACACACACACACTGATTTATTGTCCTGATCGTCAAAGCACCAGAATATAAATCTGAGCCCAGAAGCCGATGAAACGCCTGTTTAGCTCTTGGCATGACAACCACAGCCTGCTGGATGTGATTTTGACGATGTTGTTTCGCTCTACCTTCTTCCCCCCTCTCTCTGTCTCTCTCTCCGTCTCTATCTCTCTCCCAGCTCCCTCAGCTTTCTCTCTCTATCCTTCCCTCTCTCTCTTTCTCTCTCTCTCTGACGTTTTTACAGGCATAGGCCAACACTGCTATGTCCTAACACATGAAATAGAGTAACTCAAAGTCATCGTAAGTCTAAAATAATTATTGTAAATATACAGGTAACTGACAAAATAAAAGAAACACCAGCATAGTGTTTTCATAGGGCGTTGGGCCACCACTAGTCCCCAGAACAGTTTCAATGCGCCTTGGCATAGATTCTAGAACTCTATTGGAGGGATGCGACACCATTCTTCCACGAGAAATGTCATAATTTTGTGTTTTGTTGATGGTGGTGGAAAAGGCTGTCTCAGTCGCCACTCCAGAATCTCCCATAATGGTTTAATTGGGTTTGACGTGGTGACAATAGCATATTGTGAAACATCAACAAGTTGAGCAGTCTCTGTCACTGAAGCTCCTGCAAAACACACCCCAACAATCACCCCTCTTTCAAGTCACTGAGTCTCTTGTTCTAGGCATGGTAGCCAGAATAATGGGCAACTGGGGCCTAAACAACCATTTTTATACATGACCCTTAGCATGAAATGGATGTTAATTCCAAACCTGTGTGGAAACACCTGCTTTCAAAATACTTTGTATCCCTCATTTACTCAAGTGTCTCCTCTTTTGTCTCAGTTAACTGTATATTGTATATTCAGAATAAAACACTGGATTTCAATTGTTTATTAGGGAAAAATGGCAAAGGTCCTATTGTAATTGTGTTGCGTGGGACTCATGTGCCTTCCAAACGTGATGGTATGCCGAGGTGAGCAAAATGTATTACAAAACAGGGAGGAAAGTTGGCTTAATTGCAATCCTTGCTTCAAGTTGGTTATCAATTCAGAAAGAGCTACTCATTCATGTCTATGGAGGCATCTGTCAACTGCACAGTTGTACTTACAGCTCGGTCCACAGGTGTGTGTGTGTGTGGGGGGGGGGCTGTGCTGTGGGGATTCCACCTGCACAGAACCAGGTATGATGATGATAACCTGATAATTACTATCATCTGAGTCCAGCTAAGTATAGCTGTGGCTCTGCGGTTCTGGATCTAAAGTTTTCCTCACTGAGGCAGAGAGACATGGACACGGTGGCTGAAATGAACACGAAGAGAGTCACGCTTTCACTGTTATGCTCCGATAGAGGGGTTTATAAGCTTTTAACTGGTGTAATTTTAACTTTAATGAGCACTGGAGAAGATAGGTATGTCCACAATTACCACTGTGTGCCAATAAAAACCTTTCAAAATGAAACGCCTGCCAAAGTGAAATCTTGCTGCCACTTGTATTGCCTCAAATTTCTTCTTCCGAGCTGTTTTAAATATACATTACTGTGGCTGACAGGCTAGCCTAACTCCATTTACTTGGCCTAAACGCATACTTACAGACTTATATACACTTGAACGTTTGCATAGCAACATAACCTACTTAACCTACATACAGTAATGTTTTCTTAGAAACAAAGAATGATCTCATTGAGACTGTAAACATACAGTACATTACCTTGATGGGTGTGTGAGTCAGACTTAGAACAGGGCTCAATAACTGACCAAGACAGTGAATAGGTGTAAATGAGGATCACTGCTATATAGCTGGATAACTCAATAGAATACAATAGAATACAAGAGGATGACAAAAGTCATGTTATGCTTCAGAATTCCCATGCAAGTCTTCCTTAGCTTCATCACAGAAATATAATTAATAGAATTGTAATTCCCATTCAAGTTAATGGGTCTGTGATTTTTTGATTGAACCTTTATTTAACTAGACAAGTCAGTTAAGAACAAATTCTTATTTACAATGACAGCCTACCCCAGCCAAAACCCGGACTATGCTGGGCCAATTGTGAGCCACCCTATGGGACTCCCAATCACGCCAGGATGTGATAGTCTGGATTCGAACCAGGGACTGTAGTGACGCCTCTTGCACTGAGATGTAGTGCCTTAGACCGCTGTGCCACTCCGGTGGACTGGCAGCTAGTTCTATTTCTATGAGTTAAACCATCTGGGGACGATCACCCTCCTGGCCTCTTTGGGGAGCTAGACCGGTTACGAAACATCCTGCCACCAAATGCCTTAGATGCTCCCTGTCCAAAGTCCAAACCCCTAAACCACGCTGGTCCATTTACAAGGCTCAGTCTGGGGGTTTGGGTCATCTTCTCAGGAAATGAAAAGGAAAACGGTTATAAAATGAATGATGCGCTGAGTCATCAAGAGACCTGGCTGGTGCTCACAGCTTCGCCAGTATGTGTGGCCCGGGGAGTGTGTGAAAAACTGTGTGTGTGTGTGTGTGTGTGTTTGTGTGTGTGTGTGTGTGGTGGTGGTGGGGGGTGGGCGTGCACACATGTGACCATGTGTGTGAATGACAATGGTCTTTGTCATGTCTATGACTAAATGTCCAAAAGAAAATGCAGAATTAGTTTGTCACGGTGTGTGGTAGCAAGTATTTAATGCAAATGATCTAAAATACAGTGTAAAACACTTACTCAAATCATAATAAAATAATAAAATAATTATTTTATAATAATAATAAAAATCATAATGCACTCAATGGACTCTAACTAGAGATGAGTATAGACCAGGGGTGTCAAACTCAAATACCCAGTGGGCCAAAATGTAAAACCTGAACAAAGTCACGGGCCAACATTGAACAAATTAACCTTTTAATATGGACCCAAACAAGTTTTGCTTTAACATTGAATATGGAACAAGCATCGCTTATTACCATACAATATATAATTTAATAGTGGAGACATGCAAAATCGAATTTCAAATGAAAAAACACATCAATGGCATTCATTTATTAAATAAATAAAATGTAAATAAAAATTGTATGCCTCTTTTCTATTTGCAGCCTTCTGATTTAAATACCAAAATAAACTTTTTCCACTGACTAATAATTTTACAAATAAAATGATAATAAATCAATCAACCATTCAAGCCCATGCCTTGTAGCAAGAAAAAGTGCATAAAGAAAACGTTAATTATTGCACACTGGTCTAATCTGATGTGCCCAAGCCAGATACCTGGCATCTCTTCTTGGATGCTAGTTCATCAATGTCTGGGCTCAAGCTCTGAGCTGAAGAAATCCTCAGTATCGAGCGAAGATGTTCATCAGTCAGACGTCTCCTGTGAGTTGTTTTGGTCATCTTCATCGAGGAGAAAAGTTGCTCCCATAGATAAGTGCTGCCGAACATGGAGAGCATCTGAGCAGCTTGGGTGCGGAGCTGAGGCATTGTGTCAGGGATGAACCGTGGAAACTGTGCGGCGCCCACAGCATCATACTTTGACTTCAGCGTGTCGTTGCACTGGAGTTCAATCAGCTCCATTTGGATGTTGGTTGGTGCATTTTCCACATCAACTGCGAAGGGATTACTAAGCAGTTCAAACTTGCATTTCTGGGCATCGAAGTCGGCAATTCGCCGGCTAAACTCAGCGGCGAGAACACTGAGTTTTTCAGCAAACTGTGCGCATGGGAACACGGCGGTAGAGATCTGCGCTTTTATGGATTGGCAGCAGGGAAAATGGCAAGGGTTTCCTTGCAGCATCTGATTCTCCCACAGGCACAGTTTAGTTTTGAAGGCCCTCACTGCAGCGTACATGTCTGTGATGATGCGCCCCCGCCCCTGAAGCTGCAGGTTCAGCGCATCGAGATGGCTCGAGATGTGACAGAGAAAGGCCAGCTCACACAGGAACTTTTACTCCCGGAGCTCTGCTGTATCCTTCCCTTTGGTTTCCAGGAATTGACATATTTCCTCACGCAGCTCGAAACATCTGTTCAGTACTTTTCCTCTGCTTAGCCATCTCACCTCTGCGTATTCCGAACCACACTCCTCCAGAAAAGATTTAAACTGGCGGTGATTTAGACCTTTGGCTCTTATAAAGTTAACTACCTGTGTTACTGTGGTCATAACATGTTCCATCTTTAGGGCTTTGGCACACAGTGCTTCCTGATGTATGATGCAGTGGTAAACAGTTAGCTCACCTGCACAGTTCTCTTCCCGCATCTTCTCCCGAACCATGCCCACCAGTCCACTCTTTTTACCGCACATCGCTGGCGCACCATCTGTCGTTAATCCAACGAGTTTATCCCACGGCAGCTTTATTTCAGTTACACATTTGGAAACCTCCTCAAAGATTTCCTTTCTTGTGGTTGTGCCATGCATTGATTTGAATCCTAATAGCTCCTCCGTAACACACAGATTTGAGTCCACTCCACGGATGAAGACTGACAGCTGAGCAGTATCAGATGCGTCGCAGCTCTCATCCACAGCGAGGGAGAACGCAACAAAATCTTTTCCCTTTTCCATCAGCTGGTCATACAGATTGGTGGCAAGATCACATGTGCGATCAGCTACTGTGTTCCTGCTCAGGCTCACGTTTGAAAATGCTTGTTTTTTCTCTGGGCATACGAGGTCACAAACCTTCATCATGCACTT
Source organism: Oncorhynchus mykiss (assembly GCF_057628025.1). Lineage (NCBI taxonomy): Eukaryota > Metazoa > Chordata > Actinopteri > Salmoniformes > Salmonidae > Oncorhynchus > Oncorhynchus mykiss. The sequence goes on from NC_143023.1 coordinate 41,252,272, forward strand.
TTTCATGAACTCTCCCTCATTAAAGGGCCGGGCTGATTTTGCGATCTCTGCTGCCACTATATAACTAGCCTTTACAGCAGCCTCGCTTTGTGATGTGGCTTTTTTAAACATATTCTGTTGTGAAACCAAACTTCTTTTCATCTCCTCTACTTTCTGGCTCCTTTGAGTCATGTCCAGGTCCTTGTATTTGTCATGGTGTTTCGTTTCATAGTGTCGTCTAATGTTGTACTCCTTACTTACAGCCACGTTGACTCCACAAACAAGACAAACAGGTTTGTCTTTTACATATGTAAACAGATATTCTGCCTCCCACTTGTCCAGAAAGCTCCTGTTTTCTGCCTTTCTTTTCGCCATTTTTGGGAAGGGTTAGCCTGCTGACAGTTGTAGCGTCTATGTTGCTATGACTACTGTCACAGAGGAGAGAGCGTTTCTGGGTCCTGTCCTGATTGGCGCGCGAAAACAGCAGAGCATTATGGGATTCGTAGTATTAGTGGTGAATGCGCTGTATAATACCGGCGGGCCAGCTCTAGTAGTAATTTGGTATTGTCTCGCGGGCCAAATATAATTACCTCGCGGGCCAAATTTGGCCCACGGGCCAGAGTTTGACACCCATGGTTTAGACCAGTGGTAAGCTGTGTGTTCTGCACTGCCGGCCGGATGTGTCAGCACTGGGCTCGTCCTGCCCTAAAGTTTGTGTTTTGTGTGGAATTACACCCCAGGAGGCCAGGAGAAAATAAAACAGCTGTGAGACAATGAATTACTGTCCTGCAACCAGACAAGTGTTCCTCTGAGGCACATGAGTCCCGCGCAACACAGTTACAATAGTACCTTTGCCATTTTTCCCTAATAAACAATTGTGTGGACCAGGAAGCTGCCCAGAAATAGCATAGAACTCACACAGACACGTACTGTACACACACACACACACAATCCACCACATTTTATATCCTAACAATATCCTAACAATGTCCTACGTTTGCTGTGCGTATTGTTTCATATACTGTACCTCCATTGTTACATACACAGCTAGGTGTTTAGTGCTGACAGGATTCTCTTCTGGAAAAATTCCAGACACGAAAATCAATTTTATTTTTTCTCCTAAACAGAGCTCTGAGAGATCTGTGAGTCTCACCCTGGCAGCCGTGTGGCTTTGCAGAGTAAACAGAGCACTTCCGCAGGCTGACTCCTGTGAACCTGCCCAACACTATAGTCCAGTCAGTGTGAACTGCACAAGGCCCTCTCAATGTGGCTCACACATGACTGTTACCAGCAGCAGTCTGGGGCTCCTCTCCTCATCCACTCACCCGCCTCACAGCACATAAGGGTCTCTGAGGTGTAGAGATACCATATAGACCGTTTGTGGTTGTATTTGTGTGCGTGCATGTGTGTCATGCATGTGTGCGTGTGTTCCTGCCTGCATGCACACATTTCAAATTCAGATTTAGGAAATAACAGTTATCAAATCAATTCTCGACCGGTATGGCTCTATTGTGGTTTTAGATGGAAAACCAATCTCTGCTGGTGAGGACTCCAGGCCTCTCTCGTGTGGTTTGGCTCTCATCACATTTAATTCCACTGTAATCAAATTTCTGTTTAAGGAAATGATAGAGTTTGCTTGAAGCTTGGCCTCCAGAGAGGAGGATAGGATACCTTTTCTCCATTCATTTTATGAGTGGGTCTGGTCGAGTGTACGTTTGGCTGCTCCTGTTGAAAAGGGTAGCTGCTGCTGCTTGTTTTAATGGCCTAGTGTAATCTAAACTTACCTGCCTTTTATATCAGCAGTACCATCTGGGTCCCATTACCCCAGCCATCCACTCTTCCTCATCCAACAGCTGATGAGCCAGCCCAAAATGTTTTCATTTGTCCCAGAGAAAAGAAGATTTCTGTTTATCCAGAAAGGTTATGTTTGTTATATGGGCCAGGCTAAAACACACTTCCAATTGCTTGGATGGGATTCAGTCCTGTCAAATAGTTTATTGCTGCCATATAAATAGAGCTATTTCGAGATCAGTTAATAAGAGATTTGATAATGGTCTCCATTCTGGACAGCTTGAAATCTCCAACACTATTATCACGATAAGAAACAGATCCATGTTTATCGTAGGACAAGTGAATTACGTTGTGGTTAGTGTGAAAAATGCTTTGCAGAGGCCATTTGTTTAGTTCAACAGAAGCGTTTAAAATGGCATGTCCAATGGGTGTCTTCAGAAATTATTCTTACTCCTTGACTTATTAAACAGCCTGAATTCAAAATGTATAACATTTTTTCTCACCCATCTACACACAATACCCCATAATGACAAAGTGAAAACAGTGTCTTATTAGAATGAGATCACAGAAACCCACTCCAGTACCTGGTTGGGATGGATTCGATCTACCGCACACAGGCTCTTTGACTATTCTAGTGTTCTGTAAAGTCAATGGAAGATTTGTATCTGCTATTCAATAACCGTATCAGGTACAGTAATAGTCATGCTAACATTGAGCGTTGAACATTTTAACATTGAAAGTTGCTGTCCTTATGGTATTATCAATATGACAATCTGAATGGATAAGCTAGAACACTTTGAACATGTGAGATTCATTTCAGTTTGGGTTGAAATTTTGAACAAAATGATATCCACATATTTTATTATCATTATATTTGGTCAATATTATTAATGCAGCCAAAACTAACAAAACACACAAATAATTTGTTGTACAAAACACACAAATAATAAGAGCTTCTTGAAGTCTGCAGGCATTGTTCCCGAGACTACTTGGAAACCAAACCAAAATGTCAATCAGTTTCCTGACAACAACATAATATTCTTAAATGTACCCATTTGTCATATTTGAGTAAAAGCAAAGATATCTTAATAGAAAATGACTCAAGTAAAAGTGAAAGTCACCTAGTAAAATATTACTTGAGTAAAAGTCTAAAAGTATTTGGTTTTAAATATACTTAAATATCAAAAGTAAATGCTAAAATATACTAATTTCAAATTCCTTATATTAAGCAAACCAGACAGTACAATTTTCATGTTATTTTTATTTACTGATAGCCAGGGGCACACTCCAACACTCATACGAAACATGTGTGTTTAGTGAGTCCACCAGATCGGAGACAGTAGGGATAACCAGGGATGTTCTCGAGTACTTTTGGGTGTCAGGGAAAATGTATGCAGGGAAAGTACATAATTTTCTTTAGGAATGTAGTGAAGTAACAGTAAAAGTTGTCAAAAACATAAATACTAAAGTAAAGTACAGATACCCCCAAAAAACAACTTCAGTAGAACTTTAAAGTATTTTTACTTTAAGTACTTTACACCACTGCTCAAGACCCAATCAGGACTGAAGGAGAGAGTGAGCCAGCCATTCCCTTTTCATTCCTGTCTTTTCAATGAGTGCAATTATCATGGGTACAAGTGAATTATCGCTGCACAGGCCCTGCGCTGCCAATCATTGCTAGTACTGTAGTTGGACACAGTAAAGGTGCGGTTGGGTCAAGAGGATGCGAACATGGACACATTTATGGACGCACACACACAAATGTACACGTACTGTACACACACTCACGTGGAGACGAGCTCCTAACAGAAGACTTACCTGTGGACTTTGGGCCACTGACCCTGGCCGCGTTAGTCCACCTCATTCCCTTTTGAGCCTAAGCCAATATCCACAGCAGTAACCATAGCCTCTCGTAGCTTCCTAGAGAATGAGGCTGACAACACGTTGGCTGCCATACTTCACCGAACATCCAGATATAGATTTCAAGAATAAGAATACAATAACACAATAAGTGAATAAGACAAGTCCAACGTCAACACACACACTCAGTGTCTCACACACACACTTTCTGATAACTGATGTTTCATGTATAGGGAACAACCTATACTTTGAGAGTTCCCTTTCAGTCAGTGAACTTCGGTAGAACATACTATCGGGGGAGTCGCACTCTTGCTACTTCGGTCGAAATCTGCGTCCCGCTGGAAGCCCTGCCTTCCACAGGTGATAAGCGTGAGGCTCGGATTAGTTCCTTCAATTATTCTGCTCTTTATGGAACAGGACATATTTGCACAAACTAATCTGTCCCTTAGTGGTAGATTGTGCTCACCCCCTGGACGTTGTGTGCTTAAATTGGTACTTTGGCTAAATTGGTAGATGGCTAAGCAAACGACAAACAATGATGGCTAAACTGGGTTTGGGGTCGTCATCCTTCCCCCAGTCATGCGGTAATATCATTTCTCTAAAAGATACTCATTATTTATGTGTAGTTTGTCTCGACTTGGAGTACGCCCAGGCAGCCCTCGTTAAAACCATGTGTGCACTGCCACATGCTGCATGCAAACTCCATGGAAAGATGTGCAGCATTCTTGAGGAAGCTTGGAGTTACCGATGGGGACTTTCCTTTCCTAGATTCCAGTACCTTGAGGTCATTCATAGAAATACACGTTTCGAGGTGAAGTGTCCATGCCGCCCCCGTGGCAAAAGTAATCAAAATTCGGTAAGAAGTATCTGCTCCCTGTGGCAGCCACAGTCAAGCACCACCTGCCCCTGTTTCAGGATTTCGTCAAGTTAAACTGATGCTGCATGGGTGTTCCCCTTTCATGGATCTGGAGGAGATGGAGGGGGTGGGGCACATGCACTGGCCCTGGAGGCTATGGAGGCTCGGTTCGGGGCCAAAAAGAGCAGGAAGAGTGTGGAATATTCTAATCAAGTGATAGAGACTTTGTCATTTCTTCAAACAATCATCTTTATTCAATATCGATTTAATTATTGAAATAATGAGACTGGTCAACCCAACAGTCTCGACGGAGAACCTTTACAGAAATGCAGAGCTTATTATATAGGTAACACTAAGAATGCTTAGTCATGGATGGTTCCACCCCTCCCATGTAGACCAAGGGGCATCATAAACCACTCTGGGTTCAACCGGTTGTTATCTGCACGGGGTTGTTGTCTTAACCCCTCCCTGGCTTAGTTTCCCAAATGCGAGGTAGATTGTTCTACTCCTAAGCTATCTCTAGTAAAACACATTATTGTCTGTGTAATGCTGTCTTTAACTCATTTGTCAGCTCAAGCCATCTCTAGTGACCATACGCCCAGATTAACTACAGGGAACTAGAGTGGAGACCATAAAAACACAGCATTAGTAGGACAGAAATATCTTACTATCAATTAAATATTAATGGCTAACAATTAATAATAAATCAGGTAAATATTTTTCTATCACAAGAGGCTACAATTCGTTGTACGCCCCCCACATTTTAAAAACGTCATCAGGTCGACTGTTCCCCTGTTCACCTCGGCTCAGCACCAGTATGAGGCAGAAACAGGCAATACGAGTGGTTTGTCTATGGGAAGCCCCGGACGACTGGCACAGTCTGTATTTCCTGGTTCTGAAAGGGGACGGGGGTTTATGCCCCATTCCAGAACAGTGTGGCCTAAACAAGCATCTCAGAGTTTGTTTAAAATGCTAAACAAATCAGCAGCTGTTATGGCCCATGCATTCCAGTCATTGGTTCACCACCATCAACCTAAAGGAATGCGTACTTTCATGTGCCCATGTACCCGAGGTTCCATTATGAGGCAATAGCCTAAAATATTTGGTTTTCCCGTTCATCTTGTTCCTCTCACCAAACGTCTATTCAAAGGTGGTGGAGGCGTCTCTGGCACCCATGAGGGGTCAGGGGCTGAGGGTGTTGGCCTATCTAGATGATGGATTGGCTGATAGTAGCAAGGTCAAGGGATCAAGTGGTGTTACACACATCCAGGATAGTGTCCCATGTTCAGTCTCTAGGTTTTATTGTAAACCAGAAAAAACACTGTCTAGTGCGTTCCAATCCTTGATCTTGAGTTAGTCTCATGCATATTTTGCACTTTTCTTTCCCCAGAAAGGGTGTCCCGTTCCAGCTCTGCTTCGCCCAATTCCTGGGGATGATGGCTTCTATGATAGTGGTCATTCCTCTGGGACTATTATTGATGCGGCTGTTCCAGAGCTGGGTGCTAGCCACGCGCTTGGATTCATCTCACCATGTTGGTGTTCCCAACATGCCTTCGTGCACTGGCCCTGTGGAGTATCAGGGAGTATGAACAGTGTCACAGTTTTTCCAGCATATCAATTACCTGGAACTTCTAATGGTGTTGTTGGCGCTCAGGCATCTCTTCCAACTTTTGTCGGGCTGGCATGTTCTAGTCAGATCTGACATCATAACAATGGTGGCGTTCATTAACAGGCCGGGTCGGGGGGCACGGTCCCGCCCTCTCCTCACCTTGGCTCAGGCCCTGTTGCTGAGGAGCAGAGCACATTTGCTATCACTATGGGCAAAGCATATTCCTGGTTGCCTCAAAACACGAGTGGAGACTACACCCCTAGGTGGTTGTCCAGTTATGAGAGAGTTTCAGCAGCGCCAACGTAGATCTTTACGTAGCTCGAGAAAACATGGAGTGTTATCTATTTTTGTCATTGAGAGACCTGAGTGCCCCATTGGGAATAGGCGATCTGGCACACCAGTGGCCTCGGACCCTCCTTTCTGCGTTTCCAACAGTGGTTGTGATTCAGCCCACGTTGGAGAGGGCCTGCTGGGAGGCTCCTAGGCAGCCTTGATTCACAGAGATCATTCACCTTTTAGGCGGGGACCCATGGCAACTCCAGTTGCACAGGGACCTGCCATTCCAGGTGAACAGGCAGGTTTAGCACGCAAGGCCAGAGATTTGGTTCCTATGTGCCTGGCCCCTGAGAGGGCCAATCTGACGGCTAGAGGTTCACATCCGAATGTTATTGCTACCATTTAGTCCACAAGTGCGCCCCCTACGAGAGGGCTGTATGCATATAAGTGGCAAGCGTTTGAGTTCTGGTATCAAGAAAAAGGCGTGGTTCCTTTTCAGTGTTCTGTGAGGGACATCTGTATGTACCTACAGGAGCTTTTTGAGCAGAGGCAGGCATTCTCCACCTTAAAAGTGTACGTGGCCGCTATCTCAGTGTTTCATGTGGGAATTGACGAAGCCACACCGGGGAAGCCACCCCCCGGTTGTACGGTTCCTGAACCGTGTACGTTGTCTCAGACCGGTCTCTAAACCTATTGCACCCAAATGGGTTCTTGGAGCTCGATTAGGAGACACTGTGTGCAGCCCCTTTGAGCCTCTGTAGTCAGTGGAACTGAAGATCCTCTCCTACAAATCAAATCAAAATATATTTGTCACCTGCGCCGAATATGACGTGTAGACCTTTCCGTGAAATGCTTACTTACAAGCCCTATTTGACCATTTTTGTGGATTTCCTCTGGCACCGCCTAGTATATAGGTCCTGGATGGCCGGAAGCTTGGCCCCAGTGATGTACTGGGCTGTATGCGCTACCCTCTGTAGCACCTTACGGTCAGATGGCGAGCAATTACCGTACCAAGTGGTGATGCAACTGGTCAGGATGCTCTCGATGGTGCAGTTTATAGAACTTTTTGAGGATCTGGGGACTCATGCAAAATCTTTTCAGTCTCCTGCGGAAAAAAGGTGTTGTCGTGCCCTCTTCACGACTGTCTTGGTGTGTTTGGAACATGATAGTTTGTTGGTGATGTGGACACCAAGGAACTTGAAACTCTCGACCCGCTCCACTACAGCCCTGTCGATGTTAATGGGGGCCTATTTGGCCCGCCTTTTCCCGTAGTCCAAGATCAGCTCTTTTGTCTTGCTCACATTGAGGGATAGGTTGTTGTCCTGGCACCACACTGCCAGGTCTCTGACATCCCTAGAGGCTGTCTCATCACTGTCGGTGATCAGGCCTCCCACTGTTGTGTCGTCAGCAAACTTAATGATGGTGTTGGGGTTGTGTTTAGCCACACAGTCGTGGGTGAACCAGGAGTACAGGAGGGGACTAAGCACACACCCCTGAGGGGCCCCAGTGTTGAGGATCAGCATAGCAGAAGTGTTGTTGCCTACCCTTACCCCCTGGGGGTGGTCCGTCAGGAAGTCCGGGATCCAGTTGCAGAGGGAGGTGTTTAATCCCAGGGTCCTTAGCTTAGTGATGAGCTTTGTTGGTACTATGGTGTTGAACGCTGAGCTGAAGTCAACGAACAGCATTCTCACATAGGTGTTCCCTTTGTCCAGGTGGGAAAGGGCAGTGAGGAGTGCGATTGAGATTGTGTCATCTGTGGATCTGTTGGGGTGGTATGCGAATTGGAGTGGGTCTAGGGTATCCGGGAGGATGCTGTTGATGTGAGCCATGACCAGCCTTTCAAAGCACTTCATAGCTACCGACATGAGTGCTACGGGCGGTAATTGTTTATGTGGGTTACCTTCGCTTCCTTGGACACAGGGACTATGTTGGTCTGCTTGAAACATGTAGTTATTACAGACTCAGTCAAGTAGAGGTTGAAAATGTCAGTGAACACACTTGCCAGTTGGTCCGCGCATGCTTTGAGTACACGTCCTGGTCTATTCCCGCGGCTTGTGAATGTTGACCTGTTTAAAGGTCTAGCTCACATTGGCTACCGAGAGCATTATCACACAGGGGTCCAGAACCACTGGTGCTCTCATGCATGCTTCAGTGTTGCTTGCCTTGAAGCGAGCATAAAGACATTAAGCTCGTCTGGTAGGCTCGCGTCACTGGGCAGCTCATGGCTGGGTTTCCCTTTGTAGTCGTAATAGTTTTCAAGCTCTGCCACATCCGACAAGCGTCAGAGCCGGTGTAGTAGGATTAAATCTTAATCCTGTATTGATGCTTTGCTTGTGTGATGGTTCATCTGAGGGCATAGCGGGATTTCTTATAAGTGTCCGGATTAGAGTTCCGCTCCTTGAAAGAGGCAGCTTTAGCCTTTAGCTCAACGCAGATGTTGCCTGTAATCCATGGCTTCTGGTTGGGATATGTACATACGGTCACTGTCGGGACGACGTCGTCGATGCACTTACTGATGCTGACGATGACTGAGGTGGTATACTCCTCAATGCCCTTTGATGAATTCCAGAACATATTCCAGTCTGTGTTAGCAAAACAGTCCTGTAGCGTAGCATCCGCATCATCTGACCATTTCTGTATTGAGCGAGTTACTTGTACTTCCTACTTTAGTTTTTGCTCGTAAGCAGGAATAAGGATTATAGAATTATGGTCAGATTTGCCAAATGGAGGGTGGGGGAGAGCTTTGTATGCATCTCTGTTTGTGGAGTAAATGTGGTCTAGAGTTTATTTTCCTCTGGTTACACATGTGGGTGGCAGGTAGGGATGGCAGGTAGCCTAGTGGTTAAAGGTTAAATAAAAAATGTGACATGCTGGTAGAAATGAGGTAAAACGGATTTAAGTTTGCCTGCATTGAAGTCCCCGGCCACTAGGAATGCCGCTTTTGGATGAGCATTTTCTTGTTTGCTTATGGCCTTATACAGCTGGAGTGTGTCTTAGTGCCAGCATCAGTTTGTGGTGGTAAATAGAAGGCAATGAATAATATAGATGAGAAATCTCTTGGTAGATAGTGTAGTCTACAGTTTATCATAAGGTTCTCAACCTCAGGCGAGCAATACCTCGAGACTTCTTTAATATTAGGCAGCACGCGCCAGCTGTTATTGACAAATAGACACACACCCCCGCCCCTCATTTTACCAGACATACACTACTGTTCAAAAGTTTGGGGTCACTTAGAAATGTCCTTGTTTTCCATAAAAACATACATGAAATGAATTGAAAAATGAATAGGAAATATAGTCAAGACTTGACAATGTTATAAATAATGACTTTTTATTGAAATAATAATAATAATAAGTGTCATTCAAACTTTGCTTTTGTCAAAGAATCCTCCATTCGTGGCAATTACAGCCTTGCAGACCTTTGGCATTCTAGATGTAAATTTGTTGAAGTAATCTGAAGAGATTTCACTCCATGCTTCCTGAAGCAAGTTGGATTGGCTTGATGGGCACTTCTTACGTACCACGCGGTCAAGCTGCTCCCACACCAGCTCAATGGGGTTGAGATCCGGTAACTGTGCTTGCCACTCCATTATGACAGAATACCAGCTGACTGCTTCTTCCCAAAATAGTTATTGCCTAGTTTGGAGCTGTGCTTTGGGTCATTGTCCTGTTGTAGGAGGAAATTGGCTCCAATTAAGCGCCATCCACAAGGTATGGCATGGCGTTGCAAAATGGAGCAATAGCCTTCCTTCTTCAAGATCCCTTTTACTCTGCACAAATCTCCCACTTTACCACCACCAAAGCACCCCCAGACCATCACATTGCCTTCATCTTGACAGATGGCGTCAAACCCTCCTCCAGCATCGTTTCATTTTTTTCTCAAAGATGTTCTTCTTTGTGATCAGAGATGTTCTTCTTTGTGATCAGAACACCTCAAACTTAGATTTGTCTGTCCATAACACTTTTTCCCAATCTTCCTGTGTCCAGTGTATGTTTTTTTTTTGCCCATCTTAATATTTTATTTTTATTGTCCAGTCTGAGATATGGCTTTTTCTTTGCAACTCTGCCTAGAAGGCCAGGATTCCGGAGTTGCCTCTTCACTGTTGATGTTGAGACGGGTGTTCTGTGGGTACTATTTAATCAAGCTGCCAGTTGAGGACTTGTGAGGCATCTGTTTCTCAAACTAGACAATCTAATGTACTTGTCCTCTAGCTCAGTTGTGCACCGGGGCCTCCCACTCCTATTTCTATTCTGGTTAGGGCCAGTTTGCACTGTTCTGTGAAGGGAGTAGTACACAGCGTGGTACGAGATCTTAAGTTTCTTGGCAATTTCTCGCACGGAATAGCCTTCATTTCTCAGAACAAGAATAGACTGATGAGTTTCAGAACAAAGTTCTTTATTTCTGGCCATTTTGAGCCTGTAATCGAACCCACAAATGCTGATGCTCCAGATACTCAACTAGTTTAAAGAAGGCCAGTGTGATTGCTTCTTTAATGAGCACAACAGTTTTCAGCTGTGCTAACAAAAAGAGTTTTCTAATGATCAATTAGCCTTTTAAAATTATAAACTTGGATTAGCTAACACAACGTGCCATTGGAACACAGGAGTGATGGTTGCTGATAATGGGCCTCTGTACGCCTATGTAAATATTCCATTATAAATCAGCCGTTTCCAACTACAATAGTCATTTACAACATTAACAATGTCTACACTGTATTTCTGATCAACTTGATGTCATTTTAATGGACAAAAAATTAGCTTTTCTTTCAAAAACAAGGACATTTCTAAGTGACCCGAAACTTTTGAACGGTAGAATAACTTCTCTGTCCTGTCGGTGCATGGACAATCCCGCCAGCTGTATATTATCCATGTCGTCGTTCAGCCACGACTCGGTGAAACATTATTATATTACAATTTTTTATCAATTTTATCTATTTTTTTCATCCATTTTTATTTTCCAATGATTGCAAGTTGGCCAATAGAACGGATGGAAGTGGGAGTTTACTCACTCGCCTACGAATTCTCAGGAGGCAGCCTGACCTCCGCCCCCTTTATCGCCATCTTTTATTCATGCAAATTATGGCGATTTAGGCCCATTCAGGAGAAAGCAGTATATCTTTCGCGTTGGACTCGTTAAAGAAAAATCCTTCTTCCAGTTCAAGGTGGCTAATCGCTGTTCTGATGAGAAGTTATTTTCGGTCATATGAGATGGTAGCAGCAACATTATGTATAAAATAAGTTTAAAAATAAGTTACAAACAACGCAAAAAAACTGTTGGTTAGGAGCACATAAAACGTCAGCCATCCCCTCCGGTGCCACCCTGTTCATCGCTTTCGCCTCAGCTGAACATGTTGGGGAGTTCCACAAGTTATCCATACACCCTTCCTGAACTTAGTTCGCCCCCAGGCGACTCTAAGGTTACGTTGAGACCTACAGGTCCTTAGCTTTTGAGCTATTTCCCTATTATCCTCCTTTTGCTTTTGAAGAGTAACAGAGGTTACATGCCCTGTGCTTTATGGGGGATAACCAGCTATGTGCCTGGCTTTTTGTCCCACTGGATCTCCCCGGGCCCGGTTTCACAAAAGCATCTTAAATCTTAAGGATCCTATGGTTATAACGATGAACTTAGCCTTCATATGCTTTTTGGAAACCATTCCCTGGCGTATAGCGGCAAAGGGCAAGGGTTACTTAGTGGTGTACGCACCCATTCCACCAGGGGTCTGGCAGCGTCTTGCGTGTTGTTTAAAGGGTTGACTGTATGAGATATTTGTGCTGCGGCGAGTTGGGCATCACCATACACTTTTGTGAGGTTTTATTGCTTGGATGTCACTGCTCCCAGTGTAGCCCACAGTGTGTTTATGGCTGGGACAGGGGAAAGTTACTAGGCAGCACGCCGTGTGCACAATGCAAGGACTGAGGCATTTGGGGTCAGGTCTGCCATGGGCCGTTTCATTTAGTATCCTTTGGGGTCAGCTTGGGGTGGGATTCTGTTTCCCATAGTATGTTGTACCAAAGTTGTCTATAACTGCTGTTCCCTGAAGGAGACAAATGAGGTACACCGCCTGTTTGGCCCCGCACCGCCCATTCCTGGGCTCATTAAAGAGAGGTGTTAAATAATAGGAATGAATCCAAGCTTCTAGCTTATCACTTGTGGAAGGAGGGGCTTCCAGTGAGGCGTGGATTTCATTAGCCCTGTCAGGTGTAATTTTAGGTCCTTCAACCAAAGAGTGAGACTCCCCCATACTATGTTGTACCTCTTTTCGCTCCTGCAGGAAACAGTAGTTACAGTCATAACATTACATTTACGAGTGTGTTTAAAAGGCTAGGGCAGAGCCGAGCCCTAATAGCTGACAAGTTTACCACCTATGCATGGGTGTTGTGTTCCAGTTTCAATATGTTTAAATACGTATCAGTGTGTTTGTGTTCGCTAGGTAACACTTGGATAAACAGTAGCATTTATTTTTTGTTGATGTATGGGTTAACTAGTATTGACAAGTCTCTCCATGCCACACACCCACAGTAAACAGTGCTACGCCCAAATCAACACTGCACACGGTGTGTCATGCCAATGTGTGTGCATGTTTCCCTCATCTCTTTCTCTCTCTCTTCATCTATCCTTGTATACATCTTTCTCCCTGTCAGCATGGTTATTTTTCCTTTTCAGAACATTCTCTCTCCCCCTATTTCTACCTCAGGTGCTGAGAGTGTGATATGATTATCTGTGCTGCAGGCTACAGGGTCTGACTAACCTCAAGGAGTCTAATCCCCCAGACAAGAGGATCACCTTCCCTTTCTCTCTACCCCCTCCCCCCCTCTCATTCTCTCTGACTCTCTCACCCGTGCCATCCCCTCCACTCACAGTTTCTCCTGCTCTCCCCCTCTCAATCTCACCACCCCTCTCTCTCTCTGTCTCTCTCTGCGCCCGTGACGTGCGGTGCAGGTGGTGGCTGGGTTGGCACTGGCTATTATCAAAACCAGATTTACTCACAAATATACCTTGATGAAGTTCACCATACAACAGATAGCTCCAACAACCAGAGTGACATAGGCTATTAACCAAAATTGACAAACAATTTTCACCAAATGTAAATACCAATGTAGCCAAGACACACTGATTGCGGCATATTTTACATTATCTGACAAAATGACACACTGCTCAGCCATAGACTGAGGTGGCATCCACAGTTACAACTGATATGTGGCACTAAAATATCAATAATATGGACATATTTCATCCAAATAGTTTGCAACGCAAACTCCATAGCCTTTCACAATGGATTTACAATTATTCCTATAACACTGCGCACAGCACGCGCAAACACACACACACACACACATTTGGTTTGTTCTCGTGTTCATACAACAGTAGCCTAACCTGCAAATTGCAAAAGAAAATGCATTTAGGCCTGTAGATGAAATCCATTTGTCTGTCCTTCAAGGTGAATCTCTCAGTCACGTTTTAGAAGTCACAGCAGAACCCCGTGTCCACAGTCGTGTGGGAGGCGCATCGCCAACGGCCTCCATTGGTTCCATTTTCACACGGACACAAAAAGTCACACGGACACAAACATTAGCTGGTAGAACAGTTATCCCCCCACACAGAACACAGGTAGGCTCGTCCATCAATTAGGGCATCCACCCGGTCACAGAGCAGAAAATCCCTGCACTGGTGCGCCCCCATATAGAATTGTTGTAGTTAGTCGCATCCATCTTGTAAAAACCAAGGCCCAGTCACGCTTTGAGTGGTGGGAGAAGCCCCATTCCCATTATGTCCAAAAAGCAAATGTCCAACATCAAGATGTGCAAAAGTCCAGGTAGCATATGTTAATTGGTAATGATGTTTCAGACAAGTGGACAGTCCAATACTCAGTTTGCCTGCCCGACAGCTAGCAGTGAGGGTGGTTGCATGTGGTTGCATGTCATGAATAAAGTCACGTCTTATAGAGCTCCTGTATTCTGCCTCTGTCTGGTCTTAACCCATTATAGTTGACGTTCCATTCTTCGAAACCTACAATGGTTGTTTTTGACAGCTACGTTCAGTTCAAGGGATGCGAACACCAAATTATGTAGACACGCCCAAATGTGCACAGCTTAGGGCGGCAGGTAGCCTAGTGATTCAAGCTTTTGGCCAGTAATCCAAAGGTCAGTGGTTTGAATACCCAAGCCAACCAGTTGAAAAATCTGCCAATGTCCCCTTGAGCAAGTCACATAACCCTAATTTGCTCCATGGGTGTTGACCATGTAAAACAACACATTTCACTGCACCTATCTGGTCTTTGTGACAATAAAATGTAATATATTACCCCAGGTTTTCACACACAATGTTTACAGACACAATGTTTAGGCAATACGCATGAGCAAAATATGAAATCATCAATGCAACGAATGAAGCTCGGCAACGCAGCGACGCCTATGATGGCCTTGTCCATTAACAGTGACTGGAGTCCGGAATGGCCGTCTGCATCAACGATTTGAATTGATGAAAAGGAAGGCATGAACACCCTAGTGCAGTTTTAGCAACAAACAAAAAAACATTTGATAAAAACCACCAGAATCATTGAGAAAAGACATCAGATAACAACATTTTATGTAATTTTTTATATCATAAAAAAATTCTGGCTTTTCGTAACAATTTTTTTGTATTAGATTATCACAGGGTAAGTACTACCTACCCTGACTGCATGTCACTACTCTGCACTGTTCTCCCTCTCAGTCTCTCTTACTCCCTCTCCTTCAGTGTCTCCAACTCTCCCTCTTCCCTCTCAGTCTCTCTCACTCCCTCTCCTTCAGTGTCTCCAACTCTCCCTCTCAGTCTCTCTGACTCCCTCTCCTTCAGTGTCTCCAACTCTCCCTCTCAGTCTCTCTGACTCCCTCTCCTTCAGTGTCTCCAACTCTCCCTCTCAGTATCTCTGACTCCCTCTCCTTCAGTGTCTCCAACTCTCCCTCTCAGTCTCTCTGACTCCCTCTCCTTCAGTGTCTCCAACTCTCCCTCTCAGTCTCTCTGACTCCCTCTCCTTCAGTGTCTCCAACTCTCCATCTTCCCTTTCATTCTCTCTGAATCTCTCTCCCCCTACCATTCCGCCCTCTCACAAATTCTCCTGCTCTCCCTGTTTCACTTCACTTTCTCCTCTCAGTTGCTCTGACTCTCTTTATTCCCCCCTCTGTCTCTCCACTCGTCTTCCCTTTGATACTCCTGCTCCTCTGACCCCTCTCTCTTCGTGTCTCTCTCTTTCTGTTTTTCTATCATCTATAATAAAAGATAACACACTATACTCAACACACTAGACTAGAGGCACTGAGTGGAGTGCCTGTTCTCAGAAAAGCACACAGTAACACAATTAAGGCTGTGTGCTCTCCTGTTACCTTTTGTGACTGATCGTCGACACACCTCCCTCAACAAAAGCCCGGGTGGCTGCCTAATTGTTATACTTTTCATCAATTCATATCTTTCAGCTGGGAGGATTCACTCTGTCCTCATCCTGTGTGTTATTTTGGAAAAACTCTGTGTCACTCAGACTGCATTGTCATGGTCTATTCTCAATGGGATGATGGAGACGACATGGCATATTGGTTATGTCAATGACAGTAATGGCACTGTTGAGGAGGTTTACTGTTATAGCCAGCATGTTTCCATCATTAGGATGTTTATAGTGGCATGGCACTGTTGAAATACAGAGCCGCGTTAAGTTCCTAAATCACCTGATTCAAATGTAGAAGGACAATGGTTAAATAGAATAAGGCGAATGGTTAAACAGAATTGAGCAGAACAGAATAGACAGTTTGTGGTGGGCTGGACTGGGGGGAATTGTTACTGTACTTGGTGTTACAGTTTTTCTCAATTGCTTAGACACAAAACCAAAACCTTCACACACAATTTTAAAAACTCACACCCAACAGTACAAACATCTAACTTCTGGGTCCCAATTCAAACTTTGCCCTCAGACAACTCGCACTCAAGCTGTCAAAAACACAGACTACATGACTGTTTGCTACACACGAGGGATCCATTCAAAACGCTGCTAGCAAAATGTTTAGAATGGGTTTTCAGAGAAATCATTTGGAACTTTTTTAAATCACAGCACTGACTATCCAGATAACCATTTCAGGACCACCCTGGTGAGAGAAATTCAAAACTACTGTAATAAATACCTCTTACATTAGCGGATAAGGGAATATTTGAAATGACCTTGAAGTGACCTTTGAAATGTCACACTGACAAAACATGTAAGGAAGAGTCTATGCACAGTAAAATACCCAATTTGCAAAGCTTCATTTCCAAATGCAGCAAATGTACAGGTTACTCAGCATCAGCATCAGCGTTCTCATCATCTCAGGTCTGGGTCAGGCCTTAATATCTCATATCAACGTCCCACATTATGTTTGCCATTGCCAGGCAGCATGGGAAAAATGCCCCCTTGTGCCTTAGAAAACCCTGAATAGACTCCACAGACACATCACCACAGACGTCCACCATTGCATCCAGGAGGTTTTGCTGTGCGTAGGGGTCACGGTCATACACTGTCCACCGCCATGCTGATAAAAATTCCTCAATCGGATTCAGAAGTCGGGAATATGCAGGCAAAAAAAGAATGGTGAACCTGGGGTAATCAATGAACTAGGCGTGAACCAGAGCAGCCCGGTAGAAACTCACGCTATCCCAAATGACAACATTGCTTGCTCTGGTTGCCCTGGCTCCCCTTCCTGTTTAAGAATGTTACTGTGCAGCTGATCTAGAAATTGAAGTAGTTGTGCCGTGTTGTATGGACCCACTTTGACATGGTGGTAGAGAACGTCACAATTGCTGATGGCTGCACATAGGGTGACGTTGCTTCCTCTCTGGCCAGGAACTTGTATGAATGCATGGTGACCAATGATGTTGCGCCCCCTTTTGCGCCTTTTTGTTAGGTTGAACCCTGCCTCGTCGATGAAGATGTATTTCTGTGGGTCAGCCATGGCATCCAGCTCAAAGATTCTCTACAGAAGTTTTTAAAAAACACACATTTTACTGTACTACAAGTACAGTACTGAAAGATTGTGTACTGCAGTTTTATAGTAACACATTACTATACTGCACTGTATTGATTTGCTGGAGAGATGGGCCATACTCTACATACTGTAAAAAGTCTGTACAGTAAAATACATTTAAGAAATCGTTGCTCCTTAACTCTGTTTGAATTCCTTTCAAAAGGCACACGGTACAGCTGCTTTGTCCTGACGTGGTTCTTCTGAACGATCCGGTCAACGGTGGAAATGCTGATGCTGTCAATTCCTTGGAAGACTACCTGGTTTTCAACTATTTCCCTCAAACGGATGGCATTATTGGCAATCATCATATACACCAGGGCAGTCTCCTGCTCAGCTGTGAGAAGTCTCCGCCTTCCTCCAATAGAGGAACGCCTCTCAGTTCTGCAAAAATGAAATTGACCATTACTGACCTATGGTCATCCATCACTGTTGTAAAAACTACACAGAGAACAAAATGGAGATTCAGTCTATATGCACCACAACATTACATGTATCACAGTAACAACAAGGCATATTACCCGTTTTTCCTTCTGAAAGTACAGACAATGGATGCAACCGTGTAACGGTTTAGGTTGGGTTGCACTAGCTGTCCAGCTTCTCTCATAGTCCTCCCATGTATGAGCATGATGGACTCGGGTGGCACAGATTACTTCTCTTTGTTGTTGTTGCCCTCGTCCTCTCTATTGTCTAGCAACTTCAGCATTGGTTAGGATCCATTGTTCCAAAGCACATGGACATGCCTCTAGGCCCTATTTATTGATCCTGCAATTCTGATTGGTGTGTTGACAATTTTGAGGCTTAAAACCTCTTGCGATGAGCAATCCCGGATCCGGGATCGTAATCATAGCCTCAAACGAATTAGCATAACGCAGCGGACATAAATACCCCTAGTAACTTATCCTATTCATGAAAATCGCAAATGAAATGAAATAAATATATTCAAACACAAGCTTAGCCTTTTGTTAACAACACTGTCATCTCAGATTTTCAAAATATGCGTTACAGCCAACGCTAGACAAGCATTTGTGTAAGTTTATCATGGCATAACACTATGCTAGGCTCTGCTGGCAGCAGGCAACATTTTCACAAAAATAAGAAAAGAAACCAAATTAAATAATTTACCTTTTGAAGAACTTCAGATGCTTTCACTCAGGAGACTCCCAGTTAGATAGCAAATGTTCCTTTTTTCCAAAAATATTATTTTTGTAGGCGAAATAGCTCCCATTTGTTCATCATGCTTGGCTGAGAAATCGACCGGAAAATGCTACCACTACAACGCCAAAAGAACTCCATAATATCGACAGAAACACGGCAAATGTTGTTTAGGATCCATCCTCAAGGTGTTTTTAACATATATATTCGACAATATATCCGTTGAGGCAATTGGTTTCTCATAAGAAGCGATTGGAAAAATGGCTACCTCAGTATTTTACGCAAGATTTTCTGCGGGAGACACCATGTGACCACTTGCTATATATGGTCCCTTACGGCTATTCTTCAATGGAAATGCGTAAAAAGACGTCACAATGCTGTAGACACCTTGGGGAATACGTGAAAAACGTAAGCTCATTCGTAGCTCATTCACAGCCATATAAGGAGTCATTGGCAGGAGGCGGTTTCAAAAAATGCGGCACTTCCTGGTTGGATTTTTATCTGGGTTTCGCCTGTAACATCAGTTCTGTGGCACTCACAGACAATATCTTTGCAGTTTTGGAAACGTCAGAGTGTTTTCTTTCCAAAGCTGTCAATTATATGCATAGTCGTGCATCTTTTCGTGACAAAATATCTTGTTTAAAACGGGAACGTTTTTCATCCCAAAATTTTAATAGCGCCCCCTAATGCAGAACTGTTTGCACCTGGAGAAATGTGTCCTCTGAGTTTAGGTTGTGATGACTTGAGTTAATTATATTGAGAGCATTTGTTTGCTGAACGAACATATAGTGCAATGAATTATTTATTTGGCCACTTTTGTGTAATGTTTTGCAGAAAGATATTTTAATATTGAAATGTGTGGAAACAGGTGAATAGTGTTATGGGAAATGTGTGTGTTTTTGGGAATGACGTAAGGTTTTTGTGCTACAGGAACCAGTTTTTGTGTTTTAGCAATCGAGAAAAAATGTAATTTAAAAATGAATGTCAAATGATGAGATGACTTGTGAGTATAGATAGACTATATTAATATGTTAGAGAATTAAGTTGTATATTTCCCACATCAGAGAAATTGCCATAGACTCTAAAAACAGGAGTAGATCATGGCCTGAATATCAAGCGTCTAAGAGTAGGAATACTGATTTAGGATTAGTTTAGCCTTTAAAATGACAGCGAATTAAGATAACTAGAACAGAACTCCTATTCTGAAATGCTTGATACATTTGACCACATAGCTGTCCCCATAGACAATAAAAAACAGTAGTCTGTGACCCTTCGGTGACTCTGACATCTCTATCTGCACGGCTGTATTCACCATAGCTGATTAATGCTCCCTAAATGTTTTATAACTCACCAACCTGGAATTTGTTCACGAGCACCTCTCAAAGTGAGGAATCATGGCCGCGTTGTCCGTTTCACACTTTTCCAAGAGAGAAAATGGTTGCCTTATTGAAATGACTAGACCACGTCGTAAAGCACAACATTGGCTCCCATCTCTGCAAGGTGGGTCGGCCACGGCGAGTATTGATCCAACATTTCTTGGCTTATTCAATAAAAGCCTTCATCTGGAAAAATGAGAGGGAGGGCGAGAGCAAGCCGGAGAGGGTGAGCAAAGAGGGCGAGAGAGAGAGAGAAAATCCCATGAAGTAGCCGGCCACTTTCCTATTCCCAGGTGGAAAAGCCATTAACGAATTCGGAGGAGCTCGGAGGGAATTTAAGGATAGAAGATAGATCCGTTTTTCAGTCCTCCAACAACCTCCCCCTTTCCCTCCCACAACATGTAATCAATTAACTGAAAAATGATACGAACCTCTTAACTATTGCCAATGTTTTCACTACTGCTGTCTTTTGGAGTCGCACGGCGGTGGACCTTGGATCTCCCCCAAGCATACGGTCTGCTATATATCATATTTGTTTCGTCTATTCCCATCCCTTTCAAGCAGAGACAGGCCATTAAGTACACAGAAAATTGGCCAGTGTTAATTAAGTAGTGTTGATTTTTCAATGTAACATTTCTAGTGTTGATTCAGAAATGACATGACCTCTGTAAATAGTTAAATTAACACTCAGGGGTGGAAAAGAACCCCAGTATTGGTGTAATAACCAGAGATGAACAACAACATAAAACACAGCCGCCGCTGTTATATTTCCCACCATGCTCTATCGCAGTTTTTGTGTTTTTTATTATTGTTTGTTTCTATGTTTTTGCATGTACATTGACTGATAAATGTATTGTTCTTAAGCTACTTAAATAGAAATATCACACATTTTTCTAAACTCATCCAATCTGTTACTTGGACGTATTGCTCCCGTTACTGTAATGTTGTTCTAGTTTAGATTCTTTAGGTCGTCTCAGTCTTCCCAACCCTGGCAGTCATTCTGAATACAGCTTGCGGGTAAATACAAATGACAAATGTTGAATATCCCCCACTCAGGCTGGATTCCAATTGGAATTACACATCACTTTGCAAGCCAGCATAGTGTGACTTGCAGGGCCAATGTGACCTGTAAAACATATGTTTCAGGCCAGTGTATAAGGGTAAAACTAGGCCCTCAAAAGAAGGCCTTATGAAGTGTGCATTGTCTTAAAGTAATTTTAATTATAACATATTCACTTATGATCTCACTTGGTGAAGGCCACAGGACTGAAAATGAATTAATGCAACAACCATGTCTCTGTCACTAAAAAAATACAGTCATGGGTGTAAACTCTACAAACTCTCGAAAGGCAAGGCACACTGGGAAATATGCAAATAAGGCTTTAAACTAAGGAAAGTGTTAATTTAACACTGGAAGTGTGGACCTGAAACAGTGTTACACTTAACATGCTCAGACTTGCCTAGTTAAAAATAGGTTACAAAAAAATGTAATTAAAAAATAAACATGCTCAGTGTTGATTCAACACTGGAGAATTTGCTGTGTAGGCATCTCTAATGTTTTATGGTGTTTGAAGCTGGCTGCACTGAGGAGATATTGATGAAGCTGAAGGCACATGTGATCAGATTGTCCAGACGTTTGGAAAAGTGAAGTTTGTGTCTGCAAGCATAGAGCAGTCATCCATTTAAGTTTAAGTGAAAGGGATAATATCCTTATCATGGCTCCTAAATATAGCTTACTTCCTTACTCATCTTTCTCTGTCTCTCTCCCACGTTCTTTCTTTGTGGGACAATGAGACATGTGACTCATATGACCCATACTAGAGCTAAGTTGCTTTAGAGCTCCATTTCAATCCATGGAACTGGATCCATTCACTGCTACCCTGCCCTTGCCTGATCAGTCAGTCAACATTTACAGTGGTGTGTATGGGAGGCACTGTGTAATTCTGAAAGAGAATTTGATGAGCAGGCAAAGATATTCACAACACAAAAGCGTTAAAGTCTCTTTTTGGGTGGACGCAAATCCCTCACACTCCCCACCAGCTATTTCTGGCAGCGGTGGAGCAGTTCTCTGGCCGGTGCCCTTTGGGTCTGGTCTGCCAGGATCTGGCCAGGATTGTCATCTGTAAGCAGGGAACCCAGCCTTCTAAACGCTGCTGAATCGCCAGTATCAGTTAAAAGAGATGCCCTCTCATTGAAAAAGAAGCCTGAAGTCAGTTGCCTTGATGGGCAGACCATTGAGGCCAAGCCTGGACATTGAGCGTTGGTGGTGGTTTGGGGATATAGCCTAACGCTAGACAGGAACAATCAGAGCAGACAGTTGGAGTGTCATCGTCAACACAATTCAGTCACAGATTCTTCTACAAACATCGTTACAAACAAGAAACTGAGATGAAAATGTGGGTTTCAGTTTTTTTTTTTTAATGATGAAAACATTCTTTATCTTCAAAACAGACACATTTACAAGATCTGCAAAAAAAATGTAAGCTGAGAAATGATATTTTGCAACCTGATTACAGATTCCAAAGCGCTGCAACATGGTAGTGTCTGATACAGTTATAAAAATAACAATCATAAAAAATACATGAAGCAGGCTTTTTCTTTTTTTGTAGGTTTGATTGAAAAAGACTGCATGAATAGGAGGTGAAAAGTTGAAACAATGCATACAAGACAATGCAGTAACTCATGTGTGTTGCTCGCTAACTACATGGTAGACTGGTGTTGGCTGAGCTGTTCTGAGCCAATTTCAGAGTGAGAAGAGATGAGAACACACACCGCCTGCATGATCCAGACAATATCATCCAAATGTACAGTCAAAAAGAAAAAAAAATGCTAGACCAGAACGTGTGAAATAGCCAAATAGAGATAAAGGAGTCTACAGAATGATTTGAGTAGAGAGTACATTTCTCTCTGTTCTCTTGACCACCCAGGTTACAGTCACACAGTGGTCACCTAAGCCGATTCACATCCCTAATGGAGCCCTGTAGAACTCCATTAGATGTCCATTCACTTTCTCCCTAAGGGAGCTGCATTACAGCTTACACATTATGGGAGTGAGGGGAAAGGAGAGCAGACAAGAGCAGGATCTCATCAGTGGAGACAAAGACAGTAGTTTCCTTAAGATGTCCTAAAGAGTTGTGACATGACCCATTTGTACACTAGTGGGAAGCCAGGAATCCCACCCACAGTGAAAACACTGTTCGTTCTTTTCTAAAGATACACACTTTATATTTGTATAGTGCACACCGACGTTGCTATTTTTAATAACACTGTCTCTCACCCCAAGACCCACAATACTGGAGATGAATCATCAATCATTTTCATCTTTATGTCAAAAAATCAATTCCTATCAGTTCCTATCAACATGTTTCAGATGTTATGTTTAGAAATGGCATTAGAGAAACTGAATTAGCATGAGACAGTATTTCCCCATGGGCTTGGAACTTACGGCATAGCAGCTAGATCATGTAGCCACCGCCTAACCTAGCCTCAATTAACAGGTCATTTACAGTAATACCATGGCAGTGCACCAACCCAGGGAATGTTATCAAAGCTCATAAGGCATGCGTGGATATCTGTTTAGTCCCACAGAGAAGAGGCCCTGACACACAGAGGTAATGATAATAAATAGTGCTCGGCTTAACAGGCTACCTCCCTAAAGTTCTGTTGTGTGTACCAGGACCCCCCTCTCTCTCCTGCCTATTCGCTCTGCTTAGGTCCTCTTAAAGATGGGAGAGAGAGAGAGAGGTATTACCACTGTGCATGTCTGTCTGTGGTGAAAGCAAGACAAACCCCTTCACCATCTGCACCTATCTCCCCAGCCCAGCTCCCTGCCTCTCACGCTTTCCTCTGTCCTTCACTTGCACTCCTTCACAAGTTCCCCCCCCCCTCCCTTACAGCTCAATATCTGTCCTTCAATATAAAAACAACACATCCTCAACCTCGCGCACCATCGACAAAAGGCAGAACACTCATTCAACATTGGGCAAGCGGCAGATAAACATTTGGCACAACATTTTCTGGTAGGTATGCAGCCGACCCAAAGCGAGTGCACACACGACAAACACAGCCCAGCGAAGTTCAACCTCTTCGGCAGCTGCGTAATTCCCTGCTAGGGTGTCTCAGCAAGTATCATCCTAGAAGGCAGCACAGGAACACACACACCGACTCGCTCTCTGCCTTTTCGATCCGTTCTCCTTCTTTCCCCTTCTGTGTTTATTTTTTCGACCTATTTCTTTCCGACAAAGGTTTTGTCAATCCCTCAGCCTGCTGTGAACGTGCTACAAAAGGCGAGTTAAAAGATAAGCGCCCCTATACAAAATACAGTAAAGTTTAAACCGTGTGAAACTGAATATACAGTAATCCATATGAAACTGAAACAGTCAACATGAACAACGACAAAACAATATTAAACCATCTCTGTACATGCACTATGGCACAAACTAATATTCCTGTGGAGTTTGTTTGTCTGAAAATGACTACGGGAGAGCAACGGAAAATAGTGCTCTAGCCTCTGTGGCTTCAACACACCTATGAGGAGGTACTGCTATTGTTAATTGGAACTGGAATATTTAAAATATCCGCAAACGTTAACGCGAGGTCATGCCTGTCAAACTACTTTGTACAATGTACAGCAAAGCCCCATCTCTCCCCCATCGACTAATACTCTACGACTGCAAGGGGATATGTTGTTTTCTTCCAAAAGATATGACATCAGCACGGACTGTACCAGGATTTCACGGTTACATTCACAAGCCACTGGGGTGCTATTGTCTTGTGTGCCTGACGAAAATCAAACTGGATTTATTCACAAAATGATATGGCCTGCTGCTCATTATTCCTCTACCTATACTACTGATAGGCATTAGGCACTTAAAACACGTGTTCACATATACAAATATAGATAGCATTATACGTTGTTTTTCTTCCCCAACAAACTTGGGTATTGAAAACAATAAATGAAAAATCTTTGGTTTGTAAACACATTATGTTCATATCAATCATTACTAGTTAAGGTGTAGTTTTTGTCACTCAAAGCTTGTGACGATGTCGCACCAGAAATTGAGTTTTATGGTGCTCTAGTAACCCCTGTGTCGCTGGGGCATTGCCCAGCACGCGTCAGGGTGCAAGCCACACACCCCCCAGAGAGCAAAGGGGCCTGCATCCTCCTCACAGCCATGGAGGCAGCTGGACACCACAGGACACAGATGTAGCCACACATTATGTCCCGTCTATCGCTCAATTTAACGGCCTTTACAGTTTGCAACAGAGTCAGTCAATCCAGGTGAGTGTCAATGAAAGTATTGCTGCTGCTTTCATTCTTGTCCATCATTGTTTGCGTTGTATTGGGCAAAACCCCATCCCATACTTCCCCAAGCTTGGGTTAGGTGTCAGACAGGGTGGCATTTTCACAGTAAACTGTCCTGCCATTGGTTTAAGATGGACCTCACAGGAGCTGAGACCCAACTGTTATTTTCTCCCCCCCACCATCACTCTCTAACAGAACATGACTAAATTAAATTCAATACAGGTTGGCGAGTCATGGGGATACCTTTTTTCTCATTCATTTATCTGAAAAACACTTTACAGTGAGTCTCCCTCCCCCTCTCTCACTCCTTCCTTCCTTCCTTCCTTTCCCTGTGCTGTCTCAGTTGCAGGGTAGCCAGGAGGAGTAGGCATGCTGCTGGCAGTGGAACATGGGCTGTACCTGGGCTATGTAGTAGTTACTGAAGTTACCGTCTGCCACGTAGGCGGCAGGCTGGTAGTAGCAGGTGACGTTAGCCACATTTGGGATGACGTTCTGCTCGGCCAGCACGCGCACCGCCAGCATGGCGATCAGCCCCAGGGTCTGCCGCCTCTCATGTCCCATCAGGCACACCGTACTCTCGTTGACCACCCCATGCAGGGTCATCAAGTAGTCGTACTTGCGGTCCTCCAGGCCCACAAAGTGGTTTTGCAGGTAGGACTCCAGCTTGCGCTGCTGCTCGCTGATATCTGAGAAGTCGATGAAGAAGCGCGAGCACATGTAACGCTGCAGAGACTTCATCTCCGTCTCGGAGTCGGCTTGGAAGCCCCTTACCAGCAGGTGACAGTACTTGAGCAGACCGCCGCCCCGAATCTCCTCTGGGTTGCGCGTGCAGATCACCTTCTGGCGTAGGTGGTCGAGGGCAGCATCAAAGTCCCCAAACACACTCTCGCCCACGATGGTGGGATGGAAGGTCTCGGCCATGGGGTTCTCAGAGCAGTCATAGAACAGCAGCAAGGAGTCCAGCTTGATCTGGAAGGAGTCCACGCTGAATTCAAACTGCCGCCTCAGAGAGTCGACAAACTTGAGCTCCACGTTCTTTCCTCTGTTGTTGGAGAGGGAGATGAGGCTCCAGCGGTCTGAATCATTGCACACCTTCACCATCTTCTGCACATAGGCTTCCTGTCCGACAGAAACACACAGGGGAAATTAATCTTTAGCTCCAGTGGCCAGTGGATAGAAATACTGTATGTATACTTTATAAAAGGCCCTTTGCTCAGTTAAAATGAATAACTGTGAGTGGATTTTTAAAATACTGTATACATACTGTATAAATGCTTTTGCGCCACTATGATCTTAAACAAATAACTGTCATGGATATAAATACTGTAGCCTACTCCTGATCTAAATCCAATTCAACCGATACAAACACTAAATTAGGAACAGTTAATCTTCTATAGCGCATAAATGTAATTACATTGGCACATACTTTCTTTGCATGTTTCTGTAGCCTACAGAATGTTTCTGTAGCCTACAGAATGTTTCTGTAGCCTAGGGGCAAACATTGGCTGCCCTATCTATGGAACGTATGTGGCCGAGGAAACAGGATGTGCTTTAAATGGGCTTACTGCAATCCTCTTAACTGGATAAAATCAACATTATACTATCAGTAAACTTGTCATATTGCACTTTGAAATAACATGCACAATGATGTGCAATAGGGCAAAGGTGAGTAAAAGCCCAATTAGCTATATTTATAAATGAAATGTATTTCTAAATAGCCTTTTGATTTATTTCAATAACTGTTGACTGGAAAATGTAGCCTACCTTTAAAGTCAATGGTGATATTTTCTGCTTATTCACCCCGTCAGGTAAGAAGTCCAGGAGACAGTCTAAAACGATATCCTTTACAATCTGAAAATCACTTTCCCCTTTCATATCAGCGCAAAATATTAGGTCAAGGTCCTTGTAGCCCAGTCCGCTATCCTCATGAAGAACGTGGCTTGCAGCAGACCCGTTTAACCGCACGTCCCGGACGTGGATATTCCTCTCCTCCATTCGACTACGCACCACCTTCACTATTTGTCGGGGTTTCATCTCCAAAGTGGGGAAGTTTCCACGGCCGTGGATGGGAATGGTCTCTGTCAGGATAGCATCAAGGCGCTGCACTTGTTCCCAGCCGAGAACGCTGATATTGCTGTTTTCAACCTCAGTTATAGGACTAGCACCAGTGCAACTATGTTCTTCAGACATTGTGGAGAAAATTAAACGGCAATTGACTATGAAGTTTCTTTAGAGACAGGTCCTTATCCAAATGTGGATTTTACGCGCAGTGACAGTAGGCTATAGAAGAGCAATGTCAACTTCATCCACATCGGTATCTTCAGTCAGAGTGCAGTACCTCTATATTATACTGTAACATAAATAAAATCAAGGCGAAATAGGCTACTCAGTGCGCAGTAAAGAAATGACCAGCTGCTAACTCCAGTTGACTCGCGTATCTTTCGTCGTGAGATGAGGGAGGACAGTAAATAAGATCTTCTCTCAAAGATAGTCGTCACTTCTGCCTTGTCCTTTCTTTATAGAGCGTGAAACGTTTCCTCGTCGGTTGTCACTCAGTGCATCCGAGCTGTGCGCATCACCGTCTTTGGAGCTTGTTGGTATACTAGGAGTTCTGAGTTCGGGCTGTGACTCCATCGCCAAAGGCACGCCTATGATTTTTTTATTTGCATGAATACGCACTTGGCAAGTTCTGCAGTGATCAGCCCTCTGTGGAATCCCGTCGATTGTGACGCGCAACTTCTAAATATTTGATTCCCTTTTCGTCTCCAATAAATTCTGAAAGCCTTCCATGTAACTTGTCACGTGAAAAGTATGGTGGCTTAGTTTGGCTACTTTTGTTTTCCAAAGTTAACCGTTACCTATCCATTGTGCTTGGCTTGTGGGCGTCGCTTCTCCCTGAAAGGCAGGTACAGTTTTAGGAATGTCGCATGCTATGTACAACCCCAGTTCGTTTTGTATATTCTCTAATGAAATGCAGGCACAGTTAATTGAAAATATAATAACCTAATGTGCCCTCATTTGAGTTGAAATCGCATTATGTTAAGTCGCAATTTATAGGAGATGTAAGGCTTTCACTATAAAGAAATGTTATTTTGACTTGCAGGATTTTATTGACCATACAAAAATTGTGGAGCAAAAGCCTACCTTTGAGTTGACATTGCCATACTGCCCTCTATGGGAAAGAGGAAAAAGTTAGATCACAATCCTAACCAAATCTATGAGTAATTTGAAAAATATCCAGCAACAACGTATTGTGAGCAGTGGTGTAAAGTACTAAGTAAAAAATAATTTAAAGTACTACTTAAGTAGTTTTTGGGGGTATCTGTACTTTACAATTTATATTTTTGCCAACTTTTACTTCACTACATTCCAAAAGAAAATAATGTACTTTTTCCCTGACACCCAAAAGTACTAGTTTACATGTTGACAGGACAATGGTCCAGTTCACACACTTATCAAGCAAACATCCCTTGTCATCCCCACTGCCTCTGATTAGGCGGACTCACTAAACACAAATGCTTTGTTTGTAAATTATATCTGAGTGTTGGAGTGTGCGCCTGGCTATCCTTAAAAAACAAAAAACAATTGAAATAATTTATACTTTTGATACTTAAGTAGTAGTATTTTATGCTGTGACTCACTCATTTTCTATTAAGGTATCTTTACTTTTCCCCAAGTATGACAATTGAGTCGTTTTTTGTGAGTCATAATGTAGAATATGACACTTCCTACAGTTTGTCTATTTTAGAGAGTTCCAGTTTTCCTATATTGACATTTACTTGCTGTGTTGAGGAAACGCCATATAAATATGCCACTTACAGTAAATGTTTTCTCCAAGGCAACTTTTAATACAGTGAGTGCATACATTTTTAGTATGTGATCCCTGCATGATTTGAACCCATGACCTTGGCGTTCCTAGAACCACACAGGACCAACACATACCTAATTATGGTTTCCCTAATGCCATTTCCTAAACCAGGCCCCCAAACTCTCACCTCCAAAGAACACTCTCTTTCCTAACCTCCAACCCTAGGGTTGTTTCTATCAAACAGTATAAGTCGTGACCTGATTTAGTGCCTGGTTAAGCTGTATCTGATCCCAGCCCACATGACAAAATACTATAGTATACTATGGTATAAATACTATAGTATTCACTGTAGTGTTTTGTGGATTTTACTTTAGTATTTATTCGCTGTAGTGTTTTGTGTCCGCAAAAACACTACTGTGAATACTGTAGTATTTACTGAGTATTTACAGTTAAGTATAGTATCAATACTGTAGTAAAATAAAGCTGTAGTATATACTATAGTAATGAATTAAGTGTTTTTGTGGACTGTAGTATACTGTAGGATTTACTGTAGTGTTTTTGCAGATGTCACTGCAGTATTTACTATAGTGTTTTATTATCTTTGACATAGAAGTGGAGGCTTTTTCCTTTAGGAAACCTACTGGAGAAATACTGAAGAGAGCTCATTTTCCATAACCTGTAGGTAGGTCTCTATAACCTGTAGGAAACACAATATATGGTCTGGTCTATACTTAGCATGTAGGTATCTCACTAAGGTGTGGCACAAATTGCAATGTGGGGGTGGGGAATGGGCAGGGTATACACAATTTAAATACTGTAGTATTTACTATCGTTAAAAAGAGTAGTGTTTTTGAAGACATTACTGTAGTATGTACTACATTATATACTATATTATTCTACAGTATACTTCAGTTTATTATAGAATTCTATAGTAAGTACTTCAATATTCTATAGTAAACTAGTCTTTTTTAATGTGGGAGGGGTCTTACCAATGTTGAGGGGACTTTAGCCTAGAGGCTCGGGAAAGCCTGTGGTCTTATGAATGTGATGGGGACGTGTCCAGCCATAGAAGTTCTGACAATATGAGTTTAGTCCCTGTATACAACCATGTATTTCTCTCTTCTTGGCCAATATACCCCCTGGCCTGGGCTAACTAGTGTTGTGAATGTGTGTTGTGGACATTTGCGGTCTCTGTTGTCTTGAATCCCTTGTTTTCCCCATCATCATTCCCCCCTGGGCTTAATGTTCTCTTCTGAAGTGTGAGTGAGACAGCTGACACAACAGCACAGTGTTAGTCAGACTCTAATGTCAGTGTCAGACTGAACTTCCATGGCATAGTGCAGCACAGCATGACAGCTAGCATCAGAGAAACAGACGCTCATCTCCATCAAACATCAGAGAGAAACCTGCCAAAACCAAACATTTCATATTAGGACTAACATGCTGTGCCATGTCATGGCCGGTCGGGGTGGGGCAGCCTTCAGGGCATCTATCAAGCAGTGCAAACCCTGCGTCACTGCTGCCACCCAGCCCTGTAAACACAGATTATCCCATTTACTCTTAGCCCACAGCAGAGCAGAGATCCCAGAGCCTACCTGCAGTCACACTCATCACAACAGGGGGTCAGAAGCAATCGCATTCACATAAATCACTGATCATTCACAATCACAACCGCTCCGACATGGCTAGTCCACATACTTACAGTGCCTTGCGAAAGTATTCGGCCCTCTTGAACTTTGCGACCTTTTGCCACATTTCAGGCTTCAAACATAAAGATATAACACTGTATTTTTTTGTGAAGAATCAACAACAAGTGGGACACAATGATGAAGTGGAACGACATTTATTGGATATTTCAAACTTTTTTAACAAATCAAAAACTGAAAAATTGGGCGTGCAAAATTATTCAGCCCCTTTACTTTCAGTACAGCAAACTCTCTCCAGAAGTTCAGTGAGGATCTCTGAATGATCCAATGTTGACCTAAATGACTAATGATGATAAATACAATCCACCTGTGTGTAATCAAGTCTCCGTATAAAAGCACCTGCACTGTGTTAGTCTCAGAGGTCCGTTAAAAGCGCAGAGAGCATCATGAAGAACAAGGAACACACCAGGCAGGTCCGAGATACTGTTGTGAAGCCGGATTTGGATACAAAAATATTTCCCAAGCTTTAAACATCCCAAGGAGCACTGTGCAAGCGATAATATTGAAATGGAAGGAGTATCAGACCACTGCAAATCTACCAAGACCTGGCCGTCCCTCTAAACTTTCAGCTCATACAAGGAGAAGACTGATCAGAGATGCAGCCAAGAGGCCCATGATCACTCTGGATGAACTGCAGAGATCTACAGCTGAGGTGGGAGACTCTGTCCATAGGACAACAATCAGTCATATATTGCACAAATCTGGCCTTTATGGAAGAGTGGCAAGAAGAAAGCCATTTCTTAAAAATATCCATAAAAAGTGTCGTTTAAAGTTTGCCACAAGCCACCTGGGAGACACACCAAACATGTGGAAGAAGGTGCTCTGGTCAGATGAAACCAAAATGTAACTTTTTGGCAACAATGCAAAACGTTATGTTTGGCGTAAAAGCAACACAGCTGAACACACCATCCCCACTGTCAAACATGGTGGTGGCAGCATAATGGTTTGGGCCTGCTTTTCTTCAGCAGGGACAGGGAAGATGGTTAAAATTGATGGGAAGATGGATGGAGCCAAATACAGGACCATTCTGAAAGAAAACCTGATGGAGTCTGCAAAAGACCTAAGACTGGGACGGAGATTTGTCTTCCAACAAGACAATGATCCAAAACATAAAGCAAAATCTACAATGGAATGGTTCAAAAATAAACATATCCAGGTGTTAGAATGGCCAAGTCAAAGTCCAGACCTGAATCCAATCGAGAATCTGTGGAAAGAACTGAAAACTGCTGTTCACAAATGCTCTCCATCCAACCTCACTGAGCTCGAGCTGTTTTACAAGGAGGAATGGGAAAAAATTTCTCGATGTCTCTCGATGTGCAAAACTGATAGAGACATACCCCAAGCGACTTACAGCTGTAATCGCAGCAAAAGGTGGTGCTACAAAGTATTAACTTAAGGGGGCTGAATAATTTTGCACGCCTAATTTTTCAGTTTTTGATTTGTTAAAAAAGTTTGAAATATCCAATAAATGTCGTTCCACTTCATGATTGTGTCCCACTTGTTGTTGATTCTTCACAAAAAAATACATTTTTATATCTTTATGTTTGAAGCCTAAAATGTGGCAAAAGGTCGCAAAGTTCAAGGGGGCCGAATACTTTCGCAAGGCACTGTATTATGCAAGGCAGAATTTTAAAAAATGAAAAGCATAGGATTTTATGTCTTTTGTACATTTTCCAATAAATAAATAAAACATCTGTATATATACACTATTCTATCCTACATATTCTACAGATATACTAAATATTCTATCCACATACATCACATACTATATATTTATACTCCGGACTCCGATATTGCTCGTTCTAATAGTTTTCCATTTCTTAATGCCATCCTTTTACATCTGTGTGTATCGATGTAAATTGTTAGATATTACTGCACTATTGGAGCTAGAGAAACAAGCATTTCGCTACACCTGCAATAACATCTGCTAAACATGTATATGTGACTAATACAATTTTATTTTATTTTAAGCATTATAGACTTCGATCCGATAAATTCACAGCCATACTTCCATATGCAAATGATTTGAAATCATGCATCTCACTCACGCTTATACAGCTTTTTATTGGTGGACAGTCCAATGAGAGATCACAAGTCTCTCAAATAGTAACTCACATCTGGAAATGTATGTGAGGAGTCAATGTATTTCCCAGGTGTGGAGGTATGGGTTGGCCTTCGTTCAAGAGCTCTGTGCACCAACCATCTCCACTCCAGCCAAATCAGAGTGGTTGCCATAGAGACAGTAGGTGTGTATTCCTCAACAATGGTTGACAGGGGCTGCATAGAAAAAAAGGATATGCAAAAATTTTCACATTATGCATTTGGTGACTAGAAACATCCTCATTGCATGGACAATTCTGAATTTTATATCATTACAGACAACTTTATCTTCAGAGATGCCATAATCAGTGAGTGCTTTGAAAAGCAGTAGCGGTGGATGGGTCAAATCACCGGGGATGCCAAGCCAGGGAAAAAAATGGCATATTGTGTGTTGTGATAATTGTGTTGTTTGCACTAGAACATGTTAGTTCATATGCCTTGCCACTGTGATATATAAGCCTAAAGGCAGAGACAATACGAGGGGGCAGAATAAATTCAACCACCTTTGTTTCATCACAAAACCGGACAACAACATATGTCCACAAATCCTATTGCATGTAAAAAAATATATATATTA
Source organism: Oncorhynchus mykiss (assembly GCF_057628025.1). Lineage (NCBI taxonomy): Eukaryota > Metazoa > Chordata > Actinopteri > Salmoniformes > Salmonidae > Oncorhynchus > Oncorhynchus mykiss. Next base: position 41,285,691 of record NC_143023.1, read on the forward strand.
AAAAAAACAGTTACATGACATACAGCATGGACAATCAAGTTCATGTTTGACATTTTCAGACAACTATTTATTTAGAATCACAGAGAGTTACCGCAAGTCGCAAAGAAAACAGGAGATGCCTCCACTATTCCAGCACAATTTCAACTTCCACATCATCAAATCACCTATGCTTAGTCTAATACAGTGACAATTAAAAGATACCAAAAACAATTTAGTCCAATCAACATAAACTAAATATGATGTGGCTGTCCATGGTACCAATTTCTCTGTGTGTGTGTTCGTACAAGTACAAAAACAACATGTTGACTCACCCTACTTGTGGAGAAACGCCAATGCCATCCTCCTCTGTTTCATGTCGCTGAAACAGTCTATGACGATCATACGGTAGGCAACATACGTTTAGTTTTTGTTGTCCTGGCTAAAATGCTTGCTCGCTAGCCTAACTTCCTTTCATGGGCAATGATGAACCAGCTAGTTAACATTAGCCTACTATATCTATCTACATATTGAACTTCGATCCTTTCAGGCCAGGGGCACGTAGAATGTATGAATTTATGGTTGGATCAGAATCGCCTTTATTATCATTGGCCAGTACGGAGAATTTAGTAAAAACCAGACTAGACACCGGAGGAAAACAACAACGAGATGCAACAATTCAAGTTTTTTTCTGTCACTGTCGTTTGGCTGTGTTTGTGATGTGATTGGTGTGAAGTCAAATCCAAACTGGCTTCCATTGACACTTTTTTTGGGGGGGGGGGTGAATCGGGACCATTCACAGTTGAGCTCAATGCTGATTGACTATTGTTTTCATCAAGGGAGGCCAAATGCACGCTGGCTTCCCTTGTATTCAATGTTACGGGAAGCAAATCAAATCAAATTTATTTATATAGCCCTTCTTACATCAGCTGATGTGCTGAAGTGCTGTACAGAAACCCAGCCTAAAACAGCAAGCAATGCAGGTGTAGAAGCACGGTGGCTAGGAAAAACTCCCTAGAAAGGCCAAAACCTAGGAAGAAACCTAGAGAGGAACCAGGCTATGAGGGGTGGCCAGTCCTATTCTGGCTGTGCCGGGTGGAGATTATAACAGAACATGGCCAAGATGTTCATAAATGACCAGCATGGTCAAATACTAATAATTACAGTAGTTGTCGAGGGTGCAACAAGTCAGCACCTCAGGAGTAAATGTCAGTTGGCTTTTCATAGCCGATCAATAAGAGTATCTTTACTGCTCCTGCTGTCTCTAGAGAGTTGAAAACAGCAGAGCAAGGACAGCAAGGAGTCATCATGCCAGGTAGTCCTGAGGCATGGTCCTAGGGCTCACGTCCTCTGAGAGAGAGAAAGAAAGAGAGAATTAGAGAGAGCATACTTAAATTCACACAGGACACCGGATAAGACAGGAGAAATACTCCAGATATAACAGACTGACCCTAGCCCCCCGACACAAACTACTGCAGCATAAATACTGGAGGCTGAGACAGGAGGGGTCAGGAGACACTGTGGCCCTGTCCGACGAAACCCCCGGACAGGGCCAAACAGGCAGGATATAACTCCACCCACTTTGCCAAAGCACAGCCCCCACACCACTAGAGGCATATCTTCAACCACCAACTTACCATCCTGAGACAAGGCCGAGTATAGCCCACAAAGATCTCCGCCATGGCACAACCCAAGGGTGGGCTCCAACCTTGACAGGAAGATCACATCAGTGACTCAACCCACTCAAGTGACGCACCCCTCCTAGGGACGGCATGGAAGAGCACCAGTAAGCCAGTGACTCAGCCCCTGTAATAGGGTTAGAGGCAGATAATCCCAGTGGAGAGAGGGGAACCGGCCAGTCAGAGACAGCAAGGGCGGTTCGTTGCTCCAGTGCCTTTCCGTTCACCTTCACACTCCTGGGCCAGACTACACTCAATCATAGGACCTACTGAAGAGATGAGTCTTCAGTAAAGACTTAAATGTTGAGACCGAGTCTGTGTCTTTCACATGGGTAGGCAGACCATTCCATAAAAATGGAGCTCTATAGGAGAAAGCCCTGCCTCCAGCTGTTTGCTTAGAAATTCTAGGGACAGTTAGGAGGCCTGCGTCTTGTGACCGTAGCGTACGTGTATGTATGTACGGTAGGACCAAATCAGAAAGATAGGTAGAAGCAAGCCCATGTAATGCTTTGTAGGTTAGCAGTAAAACCTTGAAATCAGCCCTTGCCTTAATAGGAAGCCAGTGTAGAGAGGCTAGCACTGGAGTAATATGATCACATTTTTTGGTTCTAGTTTAGCACTAACTGAAGTTTATTTGGTGCTTTATCCGGGTAGCTGGAAAGTGGAGCATTGCAGTAGTTTAACCCAGAAGTGAAAAAAGCATGGATTAATTTTTCTGCATAATTTTTGGACAGAAAGTTTCTGAATTTTGCAATGTTACGTAAATGGAAAAAAGCTGTCCTTGAAACAGTCTTGATATGTTCGTCAAAAGAGAGATCAGGGTCCAGAGTAACGCAGAGGTCCTTCACAGTTTTATTTGAGACAACTGTACAACCATCAATATTAATTGTCAGATTCAACAGAAGATCTCTTTGTTTCTTGGGACCTAGAACAAGCATCTCTGTTTGGTCCAAGTTTAAAAGTAGAACATTTGCAGCCGTCCACTTCCTTATGTCTGAAACACAGGCTTTCAACAAAGGCAATTTTGGGGCTTCACCATGTTTCATCGAAATGTACAGCTGTGTGTCATCTGAATAGCAGTGAAAGTTAACATTATGTTTCCAAATGACATCACCAAGAGGTAAAATATACAGTGCCTTGCGAAAGTATTCGGCCCCCTTGAACTTTGCGACCTTTTGCCACATTTCAGGCTTCAAACATAAAGATATAAAACTGTATTTGTGAAGAATCAACAACAAGTGGGACACAATCATGAAGTGGAACGACATTTATTGGATATTTCAAACTTTTTTAACAAATCAAAAACTGAAAAATTGGGCGTGCAAAATTATTCAGCCCCCTTAAGTTAATACTTTGTAGCGCCACCTTTTGCTGCGATTACAGATGTAAGTCGCTTGGGGTATGTCTCTATCAGTTTTGCACATCGAGAGACTGACATTTTTTCCCATTCCTCCTTTCAAAACAGCTCGAGCTCAGTGAGGTTGGATGGAGAGCATTTGTGAACAGCAGTTTTCAGTTCTTTCCACAGATTCTCGATTGGATTCAGGTCTGGACTTTGACTTGGCCATTCTAACACCTGGATATGTTTATTTTTGAACCATTCCATTGTAGATTTTGCTTTATGTTTTGGATCATTGTCTTGCTGGAAGACAAATCTCCGTCCCAGTCTCAGGTCTTTTGCAGACTCCATCAGGTTTTCTTCCAGAATGGTCCTGTATTTGGCTCCATCCATCTTCCCATCAATTTTAACCATTTTCCCTGTCCCTGCTGAAGAAAAGCAGGCCTAAACCATTATGCTGCCACCACCATGTTTGACAGTGGGCATGGTGTGTTCAGGGTGATGAGCTGTGTTGCTTTTACGCCAAACATAACATTTTGCATTGTTGCCAAAAAGTTCAATTTTGGTTTCATCTGACCAGAGCACCTTCTTCCACATGTTTGGTCTGTCTCCCAGGTGGCTTGTGGCAAACTTTAAATGACACTTTTTATGGATATCTTTAAGAAATGGCTTTCTTCTTGCCACTCTTCCATAAAGGCCAGATTTGTGCAATATACGACTGATTGTTGTCCTATGGACAGAGTCTCCCACCTCAGCTGTAGATCTCTGCAGTTCATCCAGAGTGATCATGGGGCTCTTGGCTGCATCTCTGATCAGTCTTCTCCTTGTATGAGCTGAAAGTTTAGAGGGACGGCCAGGTCTTGGTAGATTTGCAGTGGTCTGATACTCCTTCCATTTCAATATTATCGCTTGCACAGTGCTCCTTGGGATGTTTAAAGCTTGGGAAATCTTTTTGTATCCAAATCCGGCTTTAAACTTCTTCACAACAGTATCTCGGACCTGCCTGGTGTGTTCCTTGTTCTTCGTGATGCTCTCTGCGCTTTTAACGGACCTCTGAGACTATCACAGTGCAGGTGCATTTATACGGAGACTTGATTACACACAGGTGGATTGTATTTATCATCATTAGTCATTTAGGTCAACATTGGATCATTCAGAGATCCTCACTGAACTTCTGGAGAGAGTTTGCTGCACTGAAAGTAAAGGGGCTGAATAATTTTGCACTCCCAATTTTTCAGTTTTTGATTTGTTAAAAAAGTTTGAAATATCCAATAAATGTCGTTCCACTTCATGATTGTGTCCCACTTGTTGTTGATTCTTCACAAAAAAATACAGTGTTATATCTTTATGTTTGAAGCCTGAAATGTGGCAAAAGGTTGCAAAGTTCAAGGGGGCCGAATACTTTCGCAAGGCACTGTATAGTGGAAACAATAGTGGTCCTAAAACAGAAACTTGAGGAACACCAACATTTACAGTTGATTTGTCAGAGAACAAACCATCCACAGAGACAAACTGATATCTTTCCGACAGATAAGATCTAAACCAGGCCAGAACTTGTCAGTGTAGACCAATTTGGGGTTCCAATCTCTCCAAAAGAATGTGGTGATCGACGGTATCAAAAGCAGCACTAAGGTCTAGGAGCACGAGGACAGATGCAGAGCCTCGGTCTGACACCATTAAAAGGTAATTTACCACCTTCACAAGTGCAGTCTCAGTGCTTTGATGGGGTCTAAAACCAGACTGAAGCGTTTTATATACATTGTTTGTCTTCAGGAAGGCAGTGAGTTGCTGCGCAACAGCCTTTTCTAAACTTTTTGAGAGGAAATGGCCAAGCACAGGAAGCAGCTCTTTCAGTAGTTTAGTTGGAACACGGTCCAGTATGCAGCTTGAAGGTTTAGAGGCCATGACTATTTTCATTATTGTGTCAAGAGATATAGTACTAAAACACTTGAGTGTCTCCCTTGATCTTAGGTCCTGGCAGAGTTGTGCAGACTCAGGACAACTGAGCTTTGGAGGAATACGCAGATTTAAAGATGAGTCCATAATTTGCTTTCTAATGAAATTGATATTTTCCTCAAAGAAGTTGATGAATTTATCACTGCTGAAGTGAAAGCCATCCTCTCTTGGGGAATGCTGCTTTTTAGTTAGCTTTGCGACCGTATCAAAAATTAATTTTGGATTGTTCTTATTTTCCTCAATTAAGTTTAAAAATAGGACGATCGAGCAGCAGTGAGGGCTCTTCGATACTGTACGGTACAGTGCAGTATCGTACTCTTATTGTCATCCTCTTTTTGACCAGACAACATCAGATAGATGGGCTACTCATACAAATAAATTATTTGTTTATTTTTTGTTGGTCATTTTTGGGGGGGAAGCCTGGCTTCCCTTGGCATCCATGACTAACACGCAACTGTTGAAAAGACCCTTCACTTCAATGCACCACGGAAGGACCCAACATCTGAAAATATCTTATTTCTCAACTATATTTTACACTCACAGAGAGCCTGCCCCCAGGGTCCATAAAAAAATATCAGGACAATAAACGAAGAGAAGCCAGGGTTTTCATTGTGCCAACCAGCTGACAGGAACCATTGGATTGATGCACCGTGAAGAGTCGCATCCTCTCGGACTGCCACATCATCTCCCCCTAAGCTCATCTTTAGAGTTTGAGACGGTCAGGGAGTTAAAATCTAATGTCTTAGTCACTATTCTTCACTCGTCTGCATCTTCCACATCCAACAACAACTAATGAAGGTCATTGACGTCTGAAACAATGTTTTGAAAACAAAATACAATAGCTAACTAAACATGTTTTGTGAGCGAGTCACTTTAGTCGAGCAGGGCGGCTAGCTAGCTAATTCCTCAGATCATATGGGGAGGAACGACACATTAACACATAACGCTAATGAGTTGGATAGAAAGCAGGGCTCTCAAATAAATTTTGGCGATGCGGTTCCGGGGAGAGTGCACTCGTGTGTTTTCTAGTTAGACCTATTTTAATGTGCTGGATGAGATGCATGGGTTGTGGTGTCAGTATGTGGATTGCCCAGAGGGCCATGGAGGTCCAGGGTCCTCTAGCGGCATGATGAGAATTTCTATCTCATTAAGAGCAATAGAGCCAGTCTGACCTCTCTCATCTGACCTCATTTTAACAGGAGGGGATGGAAGCACCGGTTATTATGCTCTAACATGAGTGAATGATTACCGAGGCACTGATTAGATGGGAGTGGGGACTTCGGCCTATAGCAAATGCAAAAATATCTGTTCGTACACATACGTTGCCACAATCGCTCTGAAAAGTTCTACAGATGCCAAACTAAGATAGTTGAAATAGGTCAATATAGATGGAAAAGTTTTATTTCATGTGGGGTATGACTTTCATAGGATTTATGCGGAGGATTTGAAGTGCTCTTTATTTTTTCAAACCTTTTATCCTTTCCCTTCACTATATCTGTGGTCTTTACCCCCTTTCCATAATTTCAAGTTATTCAGTCATTCTACATTTCTAAGCAATTGATTAGTGCGGGCAAATGAGCAAAAAAGTTATTTCATAATGTAGACCACTTCTTTCAGCGGCGTGTGTTTTACATGTGTTTTTATCTCCTATCTTTGGCTGTGAAGTTGTGTGGAAACAACTGACAAACATCTAGGCTAATCTGTTTCCTCTTGGCAGCTGAAGTGAGTAACATGAACTACCTTAGATTATATATTTTTGTGTAGAGCTATAGTTGAGACAAGGACCGGAACTCTTGCATGTTATCTGCATACACCACTAATGGTGATGCAAGATGCATTTTGCAAAGTTGCAAAGTCCATTATCTCAGAAGTTGTATGGGCAGTGCATTTTGTGGGGATAAAGAGCTTAAGGTTTGATTTGTAGCACTTTACTTAAAGCCTGCAGGTATATTGAGCAGGCAGTAAGACATGTCATACGCATGCATGACTCCTTAATAACGTCTAGACTCATTATGATCCTGACAAAATACCAATAATTTTGAGTCAAATAAACATTTCCCACATAACTGTATTATACGTCTTGAGCCATTATGAAAGGTCATACACTTATAACAATTCATAAAGCATAAGACCTGCACTTCTGCAGGGTTTAAGTAATCTGTGTCCTCCCCTCTTATTCCTCTACCTCTTTCACTCTCAGTCTCCCCCTTCCCCCTGCCTAAGATGACTGGATTTCCAGGTGGGTCGCATTAGTTTGTCCTGTCGACGTGACATTCCTGGCACTGACGGCACAGTTAGTTTTGGGTGTGGATCAGAAGCTCCCGGACGGAATGGGATTTCCAGCTTTTCTCAGTCAATGTGTTTTGACTCCTGGTGAGATAGGGTCGTGGCAAATGAAAAAGCAGCAGCTGCTTTAATATTGATGTTTCCTACTTCACCGGCGTGCGTGTGACTGTGTGTGAGTGCGCATGCATGCATGTATGTATGTGTGCGTGCATATGATGTATGTGTGTGCACGTTCACGCGTGCGTGTGTGTGTAGGTGCATGGTGAGACTGATCTGGGTTTCTTTTATCAGGGCCATACTGAGGATAACAGTACGGGTCGTGTTTCAGGGAGACACAAAGAGGCCCATCTCTGTCCTACTGGAGGTCTCATAGGCCGGATTATGGGCTGCATATGATCTGACAACTAGGGAGTCCAGTGACACCTGCGAAGGAATGCACACCGCTAGCTGCTAAAGCATTTTAGGGAGTGATGGGCATAGCAGACCCTATTTGATCTGATCTGTGTGCTGTGCTGTGTGGGTTCACCCTCCACCTGTCATGTGTTGTGTTGGTTTGGCTGGTACATTCCCCAGTCCAACCGTACGCCATCAACCATCACTAGACCTCTGCCCCAACACCTGGCTCAGCTAGGCCAATATAGCAAAGCCTCCAAACTTTGGCACTCGTGTACGCCTACCCCGGTGTATTTCAGGTTTTTTTCTCATCTCTTAACTAATTGTAATTGAGCTGTTAATTCAATAATGTCGTGGATAGGAAGTGATAGGAGTTTTGCTCCTCACAAAAGTAGTGGGCGAAGACTGGATACAACAAACCTACAACTGACCAAACAATGTCATGTCAACCCTTGGTTTGTCCACCGCCTAGCAACAGAAACAAAAAGGACTATTTTCTGCAGCCTGGTTGTCTAGCCAAGTGGCCAGTAGGACGGGATGTTTGGTGCGGTCCAGGTAGCACGTGGTTTTAGCCCATCATTAATCACCAACCTCATTGAGCTTCAAAGACGTCCCCAGACAGCAGCCAAGATGGCAGGACGGCACGTTGTGGGCACGCTCAGTGCAAGCTTGTCTTGGGAACGGACCTTAATGGTCTAAAGCCGCCAGCTGAGCTGACGATTGTGGAGTAGTCAAGTAATCCATGCTTAACTGGCTCCATGACCGCTAAGTGGGATTGGGAGTCCTGGCGGGGCTCTAACCACTCTCCGTGGCTATGAAGAGAGACTATAAGCTGCTGGAAGGAACTTTAGCCAATGGATGGGTGAGGACTGCAGCGTATGAATAACTCTTCAACACTCAACTTATGATGTTCTTGGACAGTCTCGGACTGTCAGACACTCTCTAGTGAGTTAAAGTGACATTTGTCACAGAGTCAAAGAGGTAGAACAGAATTGTATTCTTATTCGACACTGAGTCCGTCTTAAAAGTGATGTAAGAGTACAACCTGTAGAGGGCCAGAGTCAAAGGCCACCTTAATTAGGGACAGAGCCGAAAGCACAGACCGTAAATCAGTCCACAGTCGCACAGCCCACTTAAGAGACATACTAGTATCATAAGTCCATTATGGGATGTTCTGTGTTGAGTTCTATTAGAACATCATCTTTATTGAACTGCTCATTTTGAGCCTGGTGTGGCCAAAAATTATATTCTCTCACCCTGAACCCAGAAGCTTGTCTTGCTATAGTTGTTTGCTGTAGGTGTGAACACTTGTGAAAATAGTTGATAAATTGTGATGTGAGACAAGGTTGTAATTCAAATCAAACTTTTTAACTTGCCCGAATACAACAAGTATAGACCTTACCGTGAAATGCTTACTTACAAGCCCTTAACCAACAGTGCAGTTCAAGGAAAGTTAAGAAAACATTTACCAAATAAACTAAAGTAAAAAAGCAAAAAAGTACCACAATAACAAGGCTATATACAGGGGGTACCGGTACAGAGTCTCTGTGTGGGGGTACAGGTTTGAGGTCATTTGTACATGTAGGTAGGGGTGAAGTGACTATGTCTAGATAATAAACAGCGAGTAGCAGCAGTGTACAAAACAAATGGAGGGGGGGGGGTCAATGTAATAGCCCGGTGCCCATTTGATTAATTGTTCAGCAGTCTTATGGTTTGGGGGTAGAAGCTATTAAGGAGTTTTTTGGTCCTAGACTTGGCGCTCTGGTGCCGATTGCCTTGCGGTAGCAGAGAAAACAGTCTATGACTGGAGACTGGAGTCTCTGACAATTTTATGAGCTTCCTCTGACATCGCCTATTATATAGGTCCTGATTGCAGGAAGCTTGGCCCCAGTGATGTACTGGCCTGTTCGCAGTACTCTCTGTAGCGCCTTACTGTCAGATGCCGAGCACTTGCCAAATCAGGCGATGATGCAACCAGTCAGGATGCTCTCGATGGTGCACTGTATAACTTTTTGAGGATCTGGGGACCCATGCAAAATCTTTTCATTCTCCTGAAGGGGAATAGGTTTGATCGTGCCCTCTTCATGACTGCCTAGTTGTGTTTGGACCATGATAGATTGTTGGTGATATGGACACCAAGGAACTCGAAACTCTCGACTCGCTCCACTAGAGCTCTGTTGACGTTAATGGGGGCCAGTTCAGTCCGCATTTTCCTGTAGTCTATGATCAGCTCCTTTGTCTTGCTCACATTGAGGGAGAGGTTGTTGTCATGGCACCACACTGCCAGTTCTCTGACCTCCTCCCTATAGGCTGTCTCCTCATTGTCGGTGATCAGGCCTACCACTGTTGTGTCGTCAGCAAACTTGATGGTGATGGAATAGTGTTTGGCAACGCAGTCGTGGGTGAACAGGGAGACAAGGAGGGGACACACCCCTGAGGGGCCCCAGTGTTTGAGGATAAGCGTGGCAGACGTGTTGTTGCCTTACCACCTGGGGGTGGCCCGTCAGGAAGTCCAGGATCCAGTTGCAGGGGGAGGTGTTTAGTCCCAGGGTCCTTAGTTTAGTGATGAGCACTATGGTGTTGAACGCTGGGCTGTAGTCAATAAACAGCATTCTCATCTAGGTGTTCCTTTTTTCCAAGTGGGATGGCTTCATCTGTGGATCTGCTGAGGCGGTATGCGAATTGGAGTGGGTGTAGGGTATCCGGGAGAATGCTGTTGATGTGAGCCATAACCAGCCTTTCAAAGCACTTCATGGCTACCGACGTGAGAGCTACAGGACGGTAATCATTTAGGCAGGTTACATTTAGTTTCATTGGGCACAGGGACTATGGTGGTCTGCTTGACACATGTAGATATTACAGACTCAGTCAGGGAGAGGTTGAAATATCAGTGAAGACACTTGCCAGTTGATCCGCGCATGCTTTGAGTACACGTCCTGGTAATCCCACTGCTTTGTGAACGTTGAACTGTTTAAAGGTCTTCCTCACATCGGCTACCGAGAGCATTATCAGACAGTCATCCAGAACAGCTGGTGCTCTCGTGCATGCTTCAGTGCTGCTTTCCTCGAAGTGAGCATAAAAAGGCATTTAGCATGACTGGTAGCCTCGCATCACTGGGCAGCTCGCATCTGGGTTTCCCTTTGTAGTCCGTAATAGTTTAAGCCCTGCCACATCCAACGAGCATCAGAGCCGGTGTAGTAGGATTCAATCTTAATCCTGTGTTGACGATTTGCTTGTTTGATGGTTCGCCTGAGGGCCTAGCGGGATTTCTTATAAGTGTCCGGATTAGTGTCCCGCTCCTTGAAAGTGGCAGCAGATGTTGCCTGTAATCCATGGCTTCTGGTTGTGATATGTATGTACGGTCACTGTGGGAACGACATAGTCAATGCACTTATTGATGCTGCCGATGACTGAGGTGGTATACTCCTCAATGCCATTGGATGAATCCTGGGAACATATTCCAGTCTGTGCTAGAAAAACAGTCCTGTAGCGTAGCATCCGCATCATCTGACCATTTCCGTATTGAGCGAGTCACTGGTACTTCCTTCTTTAGTTTTTGCTTGTAAGCAGGAATAAGGAGGATAGAATTATGGTAAGATATGCCAAATGGAGGGCGGGGGAGAGCTTTGTATGCATCTCTGTGTGTGGGGTAAAAGGTGGTCAATAGTTTTTTTTTTCCTCTGGTTGCAGATGTGACATGCTAGCAAAATGTTGTAAAACAGATTTAAATTTGCCTGCATTAAAGTTCCCTGTCACTAGGAACACCGCTTCTGGGTGAGTATTTTCTTGGTTTGCTTATAGCCTTATAAAGTTGGTTGAGTGCGATCTTAGTGCCAGCATCGGTCTGTGATGGTAAATAGATGGCTACGAATAATATAGAGGAGAACTCTCTTGGTAGATAGTGTGGTCTATAGCTTATCATAAGGTACTCTACCTCAGGCGAGAAATACCTTGAGACTTCTTTAATATTAGACATCGCGCACCAGCTATTATTGACAAAAAGACACACACCCCACCCCTCATCTTACCCGACGTAGCTTCTCTGTTCTGCCGGTGATTCGAAAATCCCTCCAACGCTATATTATCCATGTCATCGTTTAGTCACGACTCAGTGAAACGTATTACAGTTCTTAATGTCCCGTTGGTAGTATAATTGTAATCGTAGGTCATCGATTTTATTTTCCAATGATTGCATGTTAGCAAGTAGAATTGATGTCAGTGGGAGTTTACTTGCTCGCCTACGGATTCTCCAAAGCCAGCCCGATCTACAAAATAGCACAATTGGTTACGAGCATGTAAAACGTCAGTCATCCTCTTCGGCGTCATCTTAAATTCTACTCATCACCTTACTCTCATGTCCAGTCTCATCACCCTTTCATTTCCAAAATGAGGATCCCAGTCTCACACAATGAGGTGGGGCTGAAATTAATAATAAGATGAAGCCAAAGACCGATTCACCGTTATTATTACGAAGCCTCAAATTTTGCTCTAAAACAGAGGGACAACGACTAAGGTCTCATTCAACTGAGTAAGTCGAAGTAAGGTGGGGTGTGTGAAAATGTCCATTCCGGTGGAAGATAAAAAGGTTACATTCAGTAGGCACCAAAAAAAAAACTGACAGAAACAGGTATGGACTACCTGTACTTGTCCAACAAGAAACAATTGTTGTTTTGCTACGGTGGGCACTAGTGAATACGACCCAGGTGTAGCTAGGCCTTTGCCTGGAATGTTCCATGCTCCAGGTTGGATCGGAGCACCATGTCACAGACTGGGAATGTGGGATGGAAGGAAATGGTATTCCGTAGAGCGTATAAATGATTCCCTTTTCTCAATAAACATATTAATCCTGAGGTACATTATCTCCTCTGGCTGGCCTGGAGGGCAACTGACGGTACTATGAGCTTCCCATCTGCAGGATGAAGAAAAAAACTGACAGAAATGCTGTCTCCGTCTGTCCCTGCACAGGAGGACTGTGCTCCCAGAATGTCTGGCTTGCTGCTCTGTTACGCTCATCAGGGTCGTATTTATGGGAGCACAACGTAGCAGAACGTTGTGCAACAGAAAACAAAACTAGTGCTTCTTACTCAAGTGTAGATAGTATCTCCCCGTTTTGGCCTGTTTCTTCTTTTTTTTGTGCCTCGTGAATACAACACAGGGAGAGAGGGAGAGACATTTATTTTACTCAAAAGGTTGACAACCTACATACTGGTTGTTAGGAAATGACTCGATGGAAGATTGAGAAACATGGTATAGAGGTGATGGACACACTGGTTGCCCTCTAGGTTACAGAGACCTGGTAGTCCCATCCACCAAACTACCAAGAGTGAAACAGGGAAGAGTCAAGTGGTATGCCAATTTGTTATAGACCAGACCTAACCCACTCCATTAAGTTAATTAAAACAGGAGCATTTTATATCTTGTTAGAAATAAATAAGTCAATCTCAACAGAGAAAAATGTCCACCTGTGTGCTACCAATATCCCCCCAAAAGACTCCCCATACTTTAATGACGACAGCTTCTTCATCCTAGAGAGGGAGATCAACCATTTTCAGACCCAGGAACATATACTAGTCTATAGTGACCTAAACACCAGAACTGGACAAGAACCTGACACACGCAGCACACAGGGGAACAAACACCTACAGCATTCCCTCCCCCATATGGGAAAGGGGACACCTAGTCAGTCGCACAACTGAATGAATTCAAAAGAAATGTGTCTTCCTCATTTAATCCAACCCCTCTGAATCAGATAGGGGGAGACAGCCCCACACCTGTACACAACTAAACTCAGCAAAAAAAAGTTATGTCCCTTTTTCAGGACCCTGTTGGTCAAAGATAATTTGTAAAAATCTAAATAACGTCACAGATCTTCATTGTAAAGGGTTTAAACACTGTTTCCCATGCATGTTCAATGAACCATAAACAATTAATGAACATGCACCTGTGGAACGGTCGTTAAGACATTAACAGCTTACAGACGGTAGGCAATTAAGGTCACAGTTATGAAAACTTAGGACACTAAAGAGGCCTTTCTACTGACTCTGAAAAACACCAAAAGAAAGATGCCCATGGTCCCTGCTCATCTGTGTGAACTAGGTGGCTAACTATGTGGCCAGGGCAATAAATTGCAATGTCTGTACTGTGAGACGCCTAAGACAGCGCTACAGGGAGACAGGACAGACAGCTGATCATCCTCACAGTGGCAGACCACGTGTAACAACACCTGAACAGGATCGGTACATCCGAACATCACACCTGCGGGACAGGTACAGGATGGCAACAACTGCCCGAGTTACACGAGGAAAGCACAATCCCTCCATCAGTGCTCAGACTGTCCGCAATAGGCTTAGAGAGGCTGGACTGAGGGCTTGAAGGCCTGTTGTAAGGCAGGTCCTCACCAGACACCTCCGGCAAAGTCGTCGCATATGGGCACAAACCCACCGTCGCTGGACCAGACAGGACTGGCAAAAAGTGCTCTTCATTGACGAGTCGCAGTTTTGTCTCACCAAGGGTGATGGTCGGATTCTCGTTTATCGTCAAAGGAATGAGCGTTACACCGAGGTCTGTACTGCAGTAGATGATAGAGAACAGTATATACAGTGTGGCAAAAAAGTATTTAGTCAGCCACCAATTGTGCAAGTTATCCCACTTAAAAAGATGAGAAAGGCCTATAATCTCCATCATAGGTACACTTCAACTATGACAGACAAAATTAGAAGAAAAAAAATCCAGAAAATCACATTGTAGGATTTTTAATGAATTTATTTGCAAATTATGGTGGAAAATAAGTATTTGGTCAATAACAAAAGTTTATCTCAATACTTTGTTATATACCCTTTGTTGGCAATGACAGAGGTCAAACGTTTTCTGTAAATCTTCACAAGGTTTTCACACACTTTTGCTGGTATTTTGGCCCATTCCTCCATGCAGATCTCCTCTAGAGCAGTGATGTTTTGGGGCTGTTGCTGGGCAACACGGACTTTCAACTCCCTCCAAAGATTTTCTATGGGGTTGAGATCTGGAGACTGGCTAGGCCACTCCAGGACCTTGAAATGCTTCTTACGAAGCCACTCCTTTGTTGCCCGGGCAGTGTTTTTGGGATCATTGTCATGCTGAAAGACCCAGCCACGTTTCATCTTCAATGCCCTCGTCTGGCACTGCAGGATTTGAGTCCCTGGCGGCGTAGTGTGTTACTGATGGTAGGCTTTGTTACTTTGGTCCCAGCTCTCTGCAGATCATTCACTAGTGGTTCTGGGATTTTTGCTCACCGTTCTTGTGATCACTTTGACCCCACGGGGTGAGATCTTGCATGGAGCCCCAGATCGAGGGAGATTATCAGTGGTCTTGTGTGACTTCCATTTCATAATAATTGCTCCCACAGTTAATTTCTTCAAACCAAGCTGCTTACCTATTGCAGATTCAGTCTTCCCAGCCTGGTGCAGCTCTTTGGTCTTGGCCATAGTGAAGTTTGGAGTGTGACTGTTTGAGGTTGTTGACAGCTGTCTTTTATACTGATAACAAGTTCAAACAAGTGCAATTAATACAGGTAACGAGTGGAGGACAGAGGAGCCTCTTAAAGAAGAAGTTACAGGTCTGTGAGAGCCAGAAATCTTGCTTCTTTGAGGGTTACCAAATACTTATTTTCCACCATAATTTGCAAATAAATTCATTAAAAATCCTACAATGTGATTTTCTGGATTTTTTTCTCTCATTTTGTCTGTCATAGTTGAAGTGTACCTATGATGAAAATTACAGGCCTCTCATCTTTTTAAGTGGGAGAACTTACACAATTGGTGGCTGACTAAATACTTTTTTGCCCCACTGTATATGAAAATTGGAACACACCAAACAAACACGAAGAGCCATCAATCCAAAATGGAGATGTATAGATAAACCACTTAACCAATATTTGTGGCCCTATAACTAAGAACAAACCGCAAAAACATATACATGATCCATTATACATTTTAGAATCAGCTATTAAAGACTACCAGAACCTACTACTAGATTATCCAACTCCATTGAATAAGCTACAGGACAAAATACAAACCCAACCCAAAAAAGGCCTGTAGTCGATGGTATCCTAAATTAAATTATAGCCAGACCAAAGTCCATCCTCAGCTCTGGCATCTTTCCCAACATTTGGAAGCTAGGACTGATACCCCAATCCACATAAGTGAAGACAAATTCTCCCCCAATAACTACCGTGGGAAATGCATCAACAGCAACCTCTGGAAAAATTATCTGCATCATTAACAGCAGACTCCTACATTTCCTCAGTGAAAACAAAGTCCTGAGCAAATGTCAAATTGTCTTAACAAATTACAGTACGACAGGCCACGTATTCAAATGTCTACTGTTTGCAGATGATCTAGTTCTTCTGTCCCCAACCAAGGAGGGCTTTTCCTCAGGGCTGTGGGGTGGAACAGGGATACAGCTTAAGCACCATCCCTCTTCAACATATATATCAATGAATTGGCGAGGGCACCTAGAATAGTCTGCAGCACCAGGCCTCACCCTACTAGAATCTAAAGTCAAATGTCTACTGTTTGCAGATGATCTGGTGCTTCTGTCCCCAACCAAGGAGGGCCTACAGCAGCACCTAGATCTTCTGCACAGATTGTTAACCCTGGACCTTCCTTGAAAGCGAATCTCAGTAAGACAAAAATAATGGTGTTCCAAAAAAGGTCCAGTTGCCAGAACTACAAATTCCATCTAGACACTTACCTTGGATCACACAAAGAACTATGTCCACCTCGACCTAAACGTCAGAATCACAGGTAACTTCAACAAAGCTGTGAATGATATGAGAGACAAGGCAATGGCCCTTTAACACCATCAAAAGGAACATAAAATTCAACATCCCAATAAGGAGCTGGCTAAAAATACTTAAATCAATTGTAGAACCCATTGCCCTCTATGGTTGTGAGGTCTGGGGTCCACTCACCAACCAATAATTCACAAAATGGGGCAAACACCAAATTGAGACTGCAAGCAGAATTCTGCAAAAACATCCTCTGTGTAAAACACAACACCCAAAATTATGTATGCAGAGCAGAATTAGGACGATACCCATTCATTTTCAAAATCCAGGAAAGAGCAATTAAATTCTACAACAACCAAAAAAGGAAGTGACTCCCAAATTAAGGGGAGACAGATGTATTTTACTCAAACCACCTACTGTTAACCACCTTACCTACCCTCTGGTTGTAAGGAAATTACTGGATGGATTTGGTTTAGTCAGTGGCTGTTCTGGGTAAGGGGAAACTGTAAGGAACAGATGACCGTGAGAGAGGCAGAGAAAGAGAGGTCTGAGCTAGATATAGGCTATGTGACAGTGGCAACCAAGGATGACCACAGGCTACCCAAGAGGACAAGGTGGGTGAATTACAACTGCCACGAAGTGTGTGTGTGTCTGTGAAAGAAATTAGATTGGGGGAAGAGATGTGGAAACACTCAAGGCTCAAACTTCAAGATGAAACGCTGATGGTCCCTGTAAGGCAATAGAGAAGACACTCTTCCTCCTCCTCACTGTGCTCATCCAGAAGCGAGTAAACTAGAACCTACTCATTGTTCTGAGTGACCAGAGAAGACTTCCATGCCACAAGTTATCAATGGCTGCGGCCTAAGGCACTGCATATCAGTGCTTGAGGCATCACTACAGACCCTGGTTCAATTAAAGGCTGTCACACAACAGGCTGTGATTGGGAGTCCCATAGGGCGGCGCACAATTGACTCAGCGTCATCCGGGTTAGGCAGTCATTGTAATTAAGAATTTGTTCTTAACTGCCTAGTTAAAAAAAGGTTAAATAGAAAAAATGTAATGTAAAGTACACCGTCACAGACTCAGTGGCTGATTCATATTCAGGGCCCACTACTAGGCTACATCCCAAATCAAATCCTTTTCCAAAAATAGTACACTACTTTTTACCAGAGCCCTATGGGCCCTGGTAAAAAGTAGTACACTACATAGAGAATAGGGTGCCATCTGGGACGCATCCTTAAAGACTGAACACAGTTGGGACGGACGTTATCACTCATCTCGGCTCTGGCCAGGGATGAGAGGAGATGGAGGGAGCAAGAGAAAGAGAAAGAGAGAGATTAGCTTAGTGCTTTGAGAGGCATTTTACTCAATCGTCAGATATGAAACACTCAGGGTTGACACTACCGTACATGCTCAAAGTTGGAACTCAAGTAAATATACAGTGCCTTGCGAAAGTATTCGGCCCCCTTGAACTTTGCGACCTTTTGCCACATTTCAGGCTTCAAACATAAAGATATAAAACTGTATTTTTTTGTGAAGAATCAACAACAAGTGGGACACAATCATGAAGTGGAACAACATTTATTGGATATTTCAAACTTTTTTAACAAAAAAAAACTGAAAAATTGGGCGTGCAAAATTATTCAGCCCCCTTAAGTTAATACTTTGTAGCGCCACCTTTTGCTGCGATTACAGCTGTAAGTCACTTGGGGTATGTTTCTATCAGTTTTGCACATCGAGAGACTGACATTTTTTCCCATTCCTCCTTGCAAAACAGCTCGAGCTCAGTGAGGTTGGATGGAGAGCATTTGTGAACAGCAGTTTTCAGTTCTTTCCACAGATTCTCGATTGGATTCAGGTCTGGACTTTGACTTGGCCATTCTAACACCTGGATATGTTTATTTTTGAACCATTCCATTGTAGATTTTGCTTTATGTTTTGGATCATTGTCTTGTTGGAAGACAAATCTCCGTCCCAGTCTCAGGTCTTTTGCAGACTCCATCAGGTTTTCTTCCAGAATGGTCCTGTATTTGGCTCCATCCATCTTCCCATCAATTTTAACCATCTTCCCTGTCCCTGCTGAAGAAAATGATGCTGCCACCACCATGTTTGACAGTGGGGATGGTGTGTTCAGGGTGATGAGCTGTGTTGCTTTTACGCCAAACATAACGTTTTGCATTGTTGCCAAAAAGTTCAATTTTGGTTTTATCTGACCAGAGCACCTTCTTCCACATGTTTGGTGTGTCTCCCAGGTGGCTTGTGGCAAACTTTAAACGACACTTTTTTATGGATATCTTTAAGAAATGGCTTTCTTCTTGCCACTCTTCCATAAAGGCCAGATTTGTGCAATATACGACTGATTTTTGTCCTATGGACAGAGTCTCCCACCTCAGCTGTAGATCTCTGCAGTTCATCCAGAGTGATCATGGGCCTCTTGGCTGCATCTCTGATCAGTCTTCTCCTTGTATGAGCTGAAAGTTTAGAGGGACGGCCAGGTCTTGGTAGATTTGCAGTGGTCTGATACTCCTTCCATTTCAATATTATCGCTTGCACAGTGCTCCTTGGGATGTTTAAAGCTTGGGATTTTTTTTTGTATCCAAATCCGGCTTTAAACTTCTTCACAACAGTATCTCGGACCTGCCTGGTGTGTTCCTTGTTCTTCATGATGCTCTCTGCGCTTTTAACGGACCTCTGAGACTATCACAGTGCAGGTGCATTTATACGGAGACTTGATTACACACAGGTGGATTGTATTTATCATCATTAGTCATTTAGGTCAACATTGGATCATTCAGAGATCCTCACTGAACTTCTGGAGAGAGTTTGCTGCACTGAAAGTAAAGGGGCTGAATAATTTTGCACGCCCAATTTCTCAGTTTTTGACTTGTTAAAAAAGTTTGAAATATCCAATAAATGTAGTTCCACTTCATGATTGTGTCCCACTTGTTGTTGATTCTTCACAAAAAAATACAGTTTTATATCTTTATGTTTGAAGCCTGAAATGTGGCAAAAGGTCGCAAAGTTCAAGGGGGCCGAATACTTTCGCAAGGCACTGTATATATATACTCTGCTAAAAAAATAAAGGGAACACTAAACTACACATCCTAGATCTGAATTAATGAAATATTCTTATTAAATACTTTTTTCTTTACATAGTTGAATGTGCTGACAACAAAATCACACAAAAATTATCAATGGAAATCAAATTTATCAACCCATGGAGGTCTGGATGTGGAAAACCACACTACAGGCTGATCAACTTTGATGTAATGTCCTTAAAACAAGTCAAAATGAGGCTCAGTAGTGTGTGTGGCCTCCACGTGTCTGTATGACCTCCCTACAACGCCTGGGCATGCTCCTGATGAGGTGGTGGATGGTTTCCTGAGGGATCTCCTTCCAGACCTGGACTAAAGCATCTGCCAACTCCTGGGCAGTCTGTGGTGCAACGTGGCGTTGGTGGATGGAGCGAGACATGATGTCCCAGATGTGCTCAATTGGATTCAGGTCTGGAGAACGGGCGGGCCAGTCCATAGTATCAATGCCTTCCTCTTGCAGGAACTGCTGACACACTCCAGCCACATGAGGTATATCATTGCCTTGCATTAGGAAGAACCCAGGGCCAACCGCACCAGCATATGGTCTCACAAGGGGTCTGAGGATCTCATCTCGGTACCTAATGGCAGTCAGGCTACCTCTGGCGAGCACATGGAGGGCTGTGCGGCCCCCCAAAGAAATGCCACCCCACACCATGACTGACACACCGCCAAACCGGTCATGCTGGAGGATGTTGCAGGCAGCAGGCGTCTCCAGACTCTGTCACGTCTGTCACATGTGCTCAGTGTGAACCTGCTTTCATCTGTGAAGAGCACAGAGCGCCAGTGGCGAATTTGCCAATGTTGGTGTTCCCTGGCAAATGCCAAACGTCCTGCACGGTGTTGGGCTGTAAGCACAACCCCCACCTGTGGACGTCGGGCCCTCATACCACCCTCATGGAGTCTGTTTCTGACCGTTTGAGCAGACACATGCACATTTGTAGCCTGCTGGAGGTCATTTTGCATGGCTCTGGCAGTGCTCCTCCTTGCACAAAGGCGGAGGTAGCGGTCCTGCTGCTGGGTTGTTGCCCTCCTACGGCCTCCTCCACATCTCCTGATGTACTGGCCTGTCTCATGGTAGCGCCTCCATGCTCTGGACACGCCGCTGCCAGACACAGCAAACCTTCTTGCCACAGCTCGCATTGATGTGCCATCCTGGATGAGCTGTACTACCTGAGCCACTTGTGTGGGTTGTAGACTCCGTCTCATGCTACCACTAGAGTGAAAGCACCGGCAGCATTCAAAAGTGACCAAAACATCAGCCAGGAAGCATAAGAACTGGTCTGTGGTCACCACCTGCAGAACCACTCCTTTATTGGGGGTGTCTTGCTAATTGCCTAGAATTTCCATCTGTTGTCTATTCCATTTGCACAACAGCATGTGAAATTTATTGTCAATCAGTGTTGCTTCCTAAGTGGACAGTTTGATTTCACAGAAGTGTGATTGACTTGGAGTTACATTGTGTTGTTTAAGTGGTTTTTTTTTTGAGCAGTATATATATATATATATATATATATATATATATATATAAATAACTTCTAAAAATGTATGTTACCCATTAGATGGAAATTCAGCTGTTACATTCTATGAACAAGGAGAATTTCAGGAGATATCCACATTCATATAGTCCAATTCTGCGCAGGAGAGCATCTCTGGAGTATGTCACGTTCATTAGCGAGAGGTAAACGACTAATGAGGTAAACACTTCACACCATGTGCCTGTCAGTGACCTAGCTGGACCATTCCGACTTGACATGGAGCCAAGTCTTTGAGAGCCTTTCTGTGTAACGCATCATCTCAGTTGACTAATTGAGCTTAATGGAGTAATCACTAGGAACTCAGGTCTCAGTCTCTGGCTGACTCCTGATGTCGACTTAGGACTATTAGGACCCCTTAATCACCACCCGTCCGCTCTTTCCATGGCAGGGTCATCACGGGTAGGCGTTTAATAGTTGTTTATTTATGCAGAGCACAGATGTTAGAGTGGAGAGAGGCACTGTTGTTTCCATTGAGATTGAGAGCTACATTTGTCAGGGAGCTTGAGGGAGATTGCCTCCATTCTTGTGGGGACACTATAGACATCACACAGAACTATATCATTAGCCTTGGACATTCTCCCACCCTTGTTTTGCATAACACAAGGTCTATTGTAATATAGCACAAATAATTATAAGACCAATTCTACAATAAGAGTAATAGAACCAGGAAACATGGTCATTGCACAGGTGAGTTTATTGCATGCCATTTTCTCACATCCAAAGTCCCAAACAAAGGGTGCTGCATGGAATAAGACTGGGTTTACATGGTCCGAGTCTGGGTTACCAAGCCAACACATCGGCTCCAGAACACAAAATAAAGCAAAAATACTCAAATACAGCCAGCCAGAAAGTATTGAAATTATTAGTGTGTGTACATCAGAGGATCGTTAGGGTGGAAGCAAGGCACAAACACTCGTCAGCTTGTCCTATAACTCTGATAAAAGGGAAACACCAGCAACCTCTCATATGCAATTAGCTCACATTAGAAAACGGCAGGATGTATGACAGTCACTCGCTACCCTCCTCCTTTCATGATTCAACTACACTGCATCACACAGTATATCCAGAACACAACTAATTTCCCAACTCATAAAGTAGAACTAGGTAGCAACCAGATCAGGCTAGCCTCTGAACTCCAGGCTCCGACTTCCTTTCGTCCTAGTTCTTCTCAGAGGAACTTGTGCTGTAGTACTTTCCCTAATTGGCACACAGCTTACGCACGTGCTGAAACAGACCAATCCTTCTGGGTAATGTAGTTTTGGACCCAATTTGTAGTTTGGACTGCTCCACTTCCTTAAATAATTGTGTCTTTGGCAAATTCTTAACTACTGTGAACATATTTTAAATAGCTGAAACTTTTTGGAAGAATATCTTTACTTTAATGTTTTGATGGCAAGGTGCAAAAAACGTGCATAACATGAGATCTTAACTTATATACCTCGATCTTTTCTCCCCCACTGTTCCTTCCTCAGGGACACTCGCAAAAGGTTAACACGAGAAAAGAACACGAGTTAAGCATAAAAGACCTGCGTCAGACCCAGCCCACTGGCACAACTGGGCCTGGGGTATATCTTAACACTGACTGACAGGAGATACATAAGGATGTGTGGGTGTGACGCCTCACAACGCATGTGGGTGTGGCGTTACACCCACATGCGTTGTAAGACGTCTCAGTGTTTGTTCCAGAAGGGGGTGGCGATGGGCCCCTGGACAGACCTCTCCACCACAATCATCTCGTTGGGGTTGTTGCGGGCGCCATAGTGATGCAAAAGCTCTTGGATCGCTGCCTCCTCAATCTGAAAAGAGGAGAGAGGGAGAAATACAAACACAGTTGGAGTGTTTTAAAGCCACAGCCAAGTCAAGGCAGCTGTCAAACGGCACAGCTGGAAACAAGTCATTTCTACTGACATTAGACAGAGGTGATGAAAGTATTTCTGATTTCCCCTTAGAGACACTTATCAAGGTACTGAGTTGAGTATGTGTGTTGGACAGACAAGCTCACAGTGAAAGGAAAAGCACAGTGTGCATAGTAAACATCTGCTACAAATCTCTGCACACACACACACACACACGTTACCTGAATGAGTGCAAGCAGTTTCTCTCGGCTACGGATTAGTGCAGCCTCCTGCTGTTTCTCCTCCTCCACGATCGAAGCAAAGGTTACCATGGAGGCCGTAGGGGGGCTGCCCGCCGCTCCCAGCACCCAGGGGCTGGTCAGTAAAGAAAATGACCTTGAGTTTGTGACAGGTTGAACATTATCCCCCTCAAAACAATTGTTCTTTTTTCCCCCCCTGAGGTTGTTCAGGTTTTTTTTACGGTTGGGACAAGTTGACGTGTTAGGTACATCCTGTAATAATTCTGACGCTGATCTGACAGAGTAAGACACAAACAGAGAAAGACCGGTCTGAACTAGATAGATCATGTGACAGTGGTAACCAAGGATGACCACAGGCTACCCAAGAGGACAAGGGTTGGGTGAATTACAACTGACACGCACACAGAGAGAGACAGAGAGTGTGTGTAAGAAAACACTAATGAAACACTGATGGTCCCTGTAAGGCAATAGAGAAAACATATTCTACTAAAAAAAAAAACTACACATATGGATATTACACTTTCCCCAGCCCTGAACTTTCCCTCCTTCCATCCCTCCCTCGGTGCTCATCAGCATGAGTAGACGAGAACCTGAATCCTACTTCCTGTTCTGAGTGATCACTTGTGACATGGAAGTCTTCTCTTATCAATGCTGATTAGGATCAGAAGCCAACAATACATCAGACTCACTGGCTGATTCATATTCAGGGCCCACTACTAGGTTACATCCCAAATAACCCCATATGCCCTACACGGTGAACTACTTTTGATCAGAGCATGGAGTGAGTCATGTGGGCCATGGTCAATTTTTTTTTTTTTTTAACTAGGCAAGTCAGTTAAGAACAAATTCTTATTTACAATGACGGCCTACCCCAGCCAAACCTGGACGACACTGGGCCAATTGTGCGCTGCCCTATGGGACTTCAAATCACAGCCAGATGTGATACAGCTTGGATTCAAACCAGGGACTGTAGTGGCACCTCTTGCATTGAGATGCAGTGCCTTAAACTGCTGTGCCACTCGGGAGCCCAAATGTAGTGCACTACATAGGGAATAGGGTGCCATTAGAGACTGCAGTGGGAGCGGACGTCACAGACCAGAACGAGAGTGTTTCCAGGCTGTGGGCTTTAATCCATCTTGGCTCTGGGCATAGATAAAAGATTTACGTCTGGAAGACAGATGCCCCGAATGACCCTGATAGAAGAGGAAGTAAACTAAAGTCAAGAGCTTCTGCAGAAAGAGAGATAGACACCATTGGGTCACACAAGTGCACACACACACACACTTCCTGTAATTCTTTGGCCTGATAAGACATGTCACAATTCTAAACATTGCTACCAAAGTTAAAGTAAAAACATCCACCCATTGGTTTCACAAGCATTCCTCAAACACCTCTGCCCATATTATGTGTTAATCTAGATGTCAACGTTATAGGATACAGCACCAGTTTATGAACAATCTCTCCCAAACGTTATTGTTATGTCAAAACACCCATTCTGAAGTCGTATCGTTTACTGTCGTTTCAAATCAGGAGCACACAGTATTCAGTTACCCTGGTCTCAGATCGGTTTGTGCGGTCTTGCCAACTCCAATGGTTATTTTCATCGTAGCGCAAACAGATCTGAGACCATGCAAGTATTCAGCTCTTTTGGCTTCTAAAGCTCTACCAATCCAGCTGGTGTCTGAGTGGTGGTGTAGTTCACAGTGCAGGTTGAAGTTGCACTTAGGGAAGCTGATCATAGGATCTGTTCTTATGAGAAAGTTCACCCGAGGCAAAGTCGACTAGGCAGTTATTTTAACTGATGTGTCAGTCTTGTTGAATGGGAAGTGAAAAGGTCATAGTGACCATCAGCCTAATTGCACCACAGCCCTAGCAGTGAGTCACACCCTGCTTCAGGCAGCTGCCTCCCTTTCAGTACATTGACCATTCACTAAGCCCCACCCCACTTGATTACTGTTGGAACCTCGGACAACATCCCAGGAAGCCAAATTCCCCCTTCCAACCACTGGCGAAATCCTCTCACAATGATCTAAAAATGTGTTTTTAATACACAATGACATTTTAAAAAATACTATTATTGGGTATGTTGTGGACTGTCATTACCGGTATAGATGCACAGACCGGTTTGGATTTTTACTTTACATCCTATAACGGTATTTGAATGTCTGGTTTTTAAAATGTGATACGCCATGTGTAACATACACTGCTCAAAAAAATAAAGGGAACACTTAAACAACACAATGTAACTCCAAGTCAATCACACTTCTGTGAAATCAAACTGTCCACTTAGGAAGCAACACTGATTGACAATATATTTCACATGCTGTTGTGCAAATGGAATAGACAACAGGTGGAAATTATAGGCAATTAGCAAGACACCCCCAATAAAGGAGTGGTTCTGCAGGTGGTGACCACAGACCACTTCTCTCCCTATGCTTCCTGGCTGATGTTTTGGTCACTTTTGAATGCTGGCGGGGTTTTCACTCTAGTGGTAGCATGAGACGGAGTCTACAACCCACACAAGTGGCTCAAGTAGTGCAGCTCATCCAGGATGGCACATCAATGCGAGCAGTGGCAAGAAGGTTTGCTGTGTCTGGCAGCGGCGTGTCCAGAGCATGGAGGCGCTACCAGGAGACAGGCCAGTACATCAGGAGACGTGGAGGAGGCCGTAGGAGGGCAACAACCCAGCAGCAGGACCGCTACCTCCGCCTTTGTGCAAGGAGGAGCAGGAGGAGCACTGCCAGAGCCCTGCAAAATGACCTCCAGCAGGCCACAAATGTGCATGTGTCTGCTCAAACGGTCAGAAACAGACTCCATGAGGGTGGTATGAGGGCCCGACGTCCACAGGTGGGGGTTGTGCTTACAGCCCAACACCGTGCAGGACGTTTGGCATTTGCCAGAGAACAGCAATATTAGCAAATTCGCCACTGGCGCCCTGTGCTCTTCACAGATGAAAGCAGGTTCACACTGAGCAGGTGACAGACGTGACAGTCTGGAGACGCCGTGGAGAACGTTCTGCTGCCTGCAACATCCTCCAGCATGACCTGTTTGGCGGTGGGTCAGTCATGGTGTGGGGTGGCATTTCTTTGGGGGGGCCGCACAGCCCTCCATGTGCTCGCCAGAGGTAGCCTGACTGCCATTAGGTACCGAAATGAGGTCCTCAGACCCCTTGTGAGACCATATGCTGGTGCGGTTGGCCCTGGGTTCCTCCTAATGCAAGACAATGCTAGACCTCATGTGGCTGGAGTGTGTCAGCAGTTCCTGCAAGAGGAAAGCATTGATGCTATGGACTGGCCCGCCCGTTCCCCAGACCGGAATCCAATTGAGCACATCGCATCTCGCTCCATCCACCAACGACTGTCCAGGAGTTGGCAGATGCTTTAGTCCAAGTCTGGGAGGAGATCCCTCAGGAGACCATCCGCCACCTCATCAGGAGCATGTCCAGGCGTTGTAGGGAGGTCATACAGGCACGTGGAGGCCACACACACTACTGAGCCTCATTTTGACTTGTTTTAAGGACATTACATCAAAGTTGATCAGCCTGTAGTGTGGTTTTCCACTTTGATTTTGAGTGTGACTCCAAATCCAGACCTCCATGGGTTGATAAATTTGATTTCCATTGATCACTTGTGATTTTGTTGTCAGCACATTCAACTGTGTAAAAGAAAAAGTATTTAATAAGAATATTTCATTCAGATCTAGGATGTGTTATTTTAGTGTTCCCTTTATTTTTTTGAGCAGTGTACATTTGTAAAGTTTACTTCGCTACTTGAGTCATCCGGTCTCCGCTCTCTCACTTCATGCCGCTTTCCACACAGACCTAGCCCCGTCCGTCACTCAAGGAGCGCATGTGTTATTCCTCACCACGAGACACTTTGCGTTCCATCTGCATCCAGCACATGCAACAATGTTGATGACAAGGATACTGTTTTCACTTTGATTCTTACCATAATTCCACTAGCGTTCTTTTACTACACTATTGGGTTGTGTTTTACATCTGCAAACAGCTCGTTTGTATTTTCTTTGCAAGTTAAGGTCTAAATGTTGTTAGCTGCTAATGCTAGCTAATAAACGTTGTCAAAGCAAACGTAATTATATATACACACACACCCACAGTGTAGACAGTGTAGACCTAAATCAGCATGTCGTTTGTGCAACTGTATCTTATAAACCAGAGAGGAATACGCGAAGCATGAATATGTTAACTACAAGAAGTAGCTAAGAGAAAACATTAAAAAGTAGCAAAAGATTATTGGGTCCCCTCGGTAACATGTAATAAATTTGCTTCCTACCCTGTCACAATAACTCCTCCTTGGCATTTTGAATTGTATTCAAACACTGTATTCAAAGCTCCGACTATTATGTTTTATCTATAGAATTAGAATAATCATTATATTTCAATGACGCCAACAGTTCACGCAAGTGTTTTGCTCTAAATCACATGTCAAATCGCAATTGCAACATTTGGTTAAAAATAATGCCTATAAAAGTTGGAAATGCAGAACTTTATGAAAATAAAAATGGATTGACTTGAACAGTATAAACAAAATCAGAAAGGAGCTAGACCCATCGAAATCACTTAGATTTGACAGTCACGTGTAACCGATGTGAAATGGCTAGCTAGTTAACAGTGGTGCGCGCTAATAGCGTTTCAATCGGTGACGCCTTTGTGGAGCGACGGGTAACGATGCTTCGTGGGTGTCAGTTGTTGATATGTGCAGATATTTTGCTGATGTCGATAGCAGATATGTTACATAACTAATATAGCCAACTTAGCAAGCTAACTTAGAGAAAAAGTTATATTAAGTAGTTAGCTAGCTAGGCAACTTTAGCAATGTTTGGTGCTCAATGAGAAATATGCTAGTAGCTAATGTTAACCAGTTGAGCTAGCAAAGTACAATTTCGTGTTAGCAAAATACTCCCAAGAGTCTGCATTTCATGAATCACAGTGGCAAGTACCTCTAGTGAATAGTTCAATTATTTAGCCATCCCCACTGGTTTGCATGTGCTCACAAGGTGCTGGACTCGACGACAGTTGCTATCCAGTGCTGCGATTGAGTGCCCAAAATTCCAGGGCAGGTTTAGCGAAAGCAGTTAGGGCTATATTTTTCCTCTCGCTAAAAGAATGACGGCTTTGCCATTTTTTTGTGCCATCTGTGCATCTGCATAGATCACTTTGCACCCATGTAGGCAGGAGTTTCATGCGAGTGAATGTAGAGAAGGCGGCTTCTTACCTTCTGATTACATTTGAACATTTCCTGATGCATCTGCTCAAACAAACCACAGACTCAGGGCTGGTTTCCCAGACTAGCCTAGTCCTGGTCAATAGAGTCCAGGATTTGGCTTAATCTGTGTCTGGGAAACCGCACTCCAGAGCGTTTCATTTGGACAGTAAAGCTTAACATAGTCAACTCTAAATTCTCTGTATAAAAACAAGTAGTCCTCCAAATCATTATTCCTTCTTTCGTCTGCTTCCCTTTGGAATAACAGAGAATCATCATAGAGAAACTCTGCCAGTCATTTGCTGCTTTCTTAGTGACTATGTTTATTCTAAAGAGATACCTCAGAGTTTGAACTAATTCCTGTATGGTTAACCATCAGCTATAACATAGGCCTAATTAAGGCACAATCACCATAGATACAAGCTTTACCATCTCCTTACTACAACAAATTTGTTTCTCACCAAGGTAACCAAATGACATTGACGCTAGTAGATATGTTATTGTGTCAGATTCCTGTCTGATAGAAACAAGAATGTGCATGAGCATGGCAACACACTAGAGACATCTGGTGGACAATCCTGGTACTTTGGGGTAAAGACTAGTTCATAGATGTTTATTTAATTTAACTAGGCAAGTCAGTTAAGAACAAATTATTTACAATGATGGCCTACTGGAGAACAGTGGGTTAACTGCCTTGTTCAGGGGCAGAACGATACATTTTAACATTGTCAGCTCGGGGATTCGATCCAGCAATCTTTCGGTTACTGGCCCAAAGCTCTAATCACTACCTGCCGCCCCAAAATTAATCAGCCATAAGGGCATTCATCCCTTGGCCATACACAAATGCAAGTCTATATTGTGTGTTTATATAATGGACACCTCTATGTGTGTTGGTGACAATTAACATAAAATATGACAGACTGCATATGTGTGCGTGTCTGTCTGTGCGTGCATAGTCTTACCCGGCGAGTCTCTCTGGCTCACTGGGGGGCTCAGCCGTACATTTGAAGGTAACCCTCCGAGCAGCAGAGACCGGAGGCCCCTGAGCTACTGGCCTTCCCGGAGCCCCTGGCCCCCCGTTCCTGACCCGACTCTCCTCCTCCACCAGGAGGTCCCGGAACGCTCGAGACGAAGGAGGTGTCTGGAACGGAGTGGCCCTGAGGAGAGGTGGTAGGTGGAACCACATTTGATAATCAAAAGTTCTACTTCAAAGCATTAAAAAGTAATACTTTTACTAACAGCTGAGGGAATAGGCAGATTTTGTATTTGTACATTTTCAACACAAAATAAGAGACAGCGACAGGACCTATTCTATTACATAGGGATTGTCACACCAACCCACCACCTTCTGTGCTGGCTCTGATAGTAGGAGCAATCCTTATGGAGAGGGGCTTACCATGTTTTCGCACTCTTCGAGGGAGTAATCACTGGTGTCGATTTGGATATGGTGCACTCAGCACTGCCCTCCTTGGTTGCCATGGCGATCATCTTCCTCTGCTTCTGGGAGAGTTTGGCTGGGAGAGGGGACTGCTTGCTGCTGCTGCCAACACTGCCAGGACTTTTGGGAGTGGCTCCGAGACTTTGTGTCTTTGAGCTGGCTTCCATATCCATGATTGCCCTGAGGTCCAAGACAGGAAGTGACAGAGCAGGACTGGAGAAAGAGAGAAACGACACAATGTCACATACAGTTCCACCCCTGACCTGGTCCACAGTGACCTGGCTCACCTGGCTGTGATCTTGGGGATGTGCTCTAGAGCAGAACTCTTTGGGGGTTCTGCGGGGAGGCCGTTCCTCATGGTGGTGGTGCTGGGGGGAGTCTTCAGCCTGAAACCTCCTCCAGCCCCCTCCTCCTCGGGCCTGTCGTGGAACACGGGACTCTGGAGGTCTCGGGGGCTGCCCACACCCATGTAGCTGCCCTCAGAGTCAGACGTCATCAGCTCCTGCAGAGACTCCATGGAGTTGGTCTTTCCTGACTTTACCAGGCTGGGAGAAAGGACTGAGACTAGAAGAGACATATCATAATCCATATCAGCCCAAATCCAATTAAAGGAAATTATTATGTGCCGTGACAGAGTGTGTGTGTGTGTTCTACCTGCAGCAGGTGGGCTCTGGATGATGTCAGAAAGGGTGTAACCCCCTGAGCTGTCGGAGCGTCGCCTAGGTTTTCTCTTGGCCTTTAACTTAGCCTTCTTCAACAGAGTCTCCCTGAGAGGAGGAAGATGAGACAGATGATGAAGAGGAACAAATTCAACCACGGTTCAAATGTTAGGGAGGCTACTGGCTGGATGCATTTCATTCCAAAACATTGGAACCTAGTTTCAGCACCAATTCAGTCCCATCTCATTCATGACAGGGAGTGAACGAAGGAGCAACTTTGTGGAATAAGATGCAGCCACAGTGTTGTACATAGTTTGATAGATGGTATAGTACCTGCAGGAGTTGTTCAGTTCCGTGTCAGCTTTAGAGCTGAATGAAGAGTCCCACTCCTCGTACACACTGAGGTCTGGGGCGTCTGGGTAAGGAGTGATCAGTCGCATCTGCATGGCTGGAATCTGACAGGAACAGGATGGTAACAGGTCAGTTAGTCAGAACCAACAGTCGTGTTCAGTTCAGAACCTATGGTTGTGTTCAGTAGGAATCGAATGGAAGAAACAAGTGAAACAGGGAGGGACTATCTGAGGAACCATCCAATAAGAAACACCTATTGTCGTTTTCTGTTTGGAACAGTTTCTGTTGAGTTCCCCAAATGAACATATGCCAGGTATCTCACCATGCAGTTGATGCAGGTATGGTAACGGCACTGAGGAGAAGTGACTCACCATACTCCTGTAAGAGGCAGAGAGCTCCACCAGCACGTCATCACTCAAGCTATCCAGCGCTCTGAAGAGAGAGAGTTACGGATATATAAACAGAGAGAGAGACGGAAAAAGAGAGGGAGGGGCGGAGAGAGGGAGAGAGAAAGAGAAGAGAGTCTATTGAAGAATCCATAGACTAGCCACTTCTGGGAAGATTGGAAAACACCAAACACGAAAAGTTATTGATCCAAAATGGAGATGTATGGGTAAACCACTTCTCCAATCTTTTTGGCCCTATAACAAAGTAAAAACATATACATGATCAAATACAAATCTTAGAATCAACTATTGAAGACTGGAGAATCCAGTAGGTTCAGGTAATTACATTGAATGAACTACAGGACAAAATACAAACCCTCCACCCTAAAAAGGCCTGTGGTGTTGATGGTATCCTCAATAAAGTGATAACATATACAGACAACATTCCAACTGGCTATACTGAAACTCTTAATCATCATCATCATCATCATCATCCTCCTCAGCTCTGGCATATTCCCCAATATTTGGAACCAAGGACTGATCACCTCAATCCACAAAATCCAATGAGTCAACAGCAACCTTGGGAAAATCCTCTGCATTTCATTAACAGCAGACTTTTACCTAATTACCTTACGACAGACCACGTAGTGACCCTGCACACCCTAATTGACAAACAAACAAATCAAAACAAAGGTAAAGTGTTCATGCTTTGTTGATTTCAAAAAAGCTTTTGACCTAATTTGGCACCAGGGTCTGCTATACAAATTGATGGAAAGTAGTGGTGGGGGAAAAACAATCATAAAATCCATGTACACAAACAAGTGTGCGGTTAAAATTTATTTTCACAGGGCCATGGGGTGAGACATGGATGCAGCTTAATCCCCACCCTCTTCAAGATACACAAATTAATTGGCGAGGGCACTAGAACAGTCTGCAGCACCCTGCCTCACCCTACTAAAATCTAAAGTCAAAGTCTACCGTTTGCTGATGATCTGGTGCTCCTGTACCCAGCCAAGGAGGGCCTACAGCAGCACCTAGATCTTCTGCACAGATTATGTCAGACCTGGGCCCTGACAGACCTGGGCCCTGACAGACCTGGGCCCTGACAGACCTGGGCCCTGACAGACCTGGGCCCTGACAGACCTGGGCCCTGACAGACCTGGGCCCTGACAGTAAATCTCAGTATGACAAAAATAATGGTGCTCCAAAAAAGGTTCAGTTGCCAGGACTACAAATACAAATTCCATCTAGACACAGTTGCCCTAGAGCACACAAAAACGATACATACCTCAGCCTAAACATCAGCGCCACAGGTACGCTGTGAACGATCTGAGAGACAAGGCAAGAAGGGCCTTCTATGCCATCAAAAAGGTACAAAATTCAACGTGCCAATTAGGATCTGACAAAAAAAATACTTGAATCGGTTATAGAACCCATTGCCCTTTATGGTTGTGAGGTCTGGGGTCCACTCACCAACCAATAAATCACAAAATGGGACAAACACCAAATTGCAAAATTCTGCAAAAACATCCACTTTGTGCAACATAAAACATCAAATAACGCATGCAGAGCAGAATTAGGCCGATACCAGCTAATTATCAAAATCCAGAAAAGAGCTGTTAAATTCTACACCCACCTAAAAGGAAGCAATTCCCAAACCTTCCATAACAAAGAGATTAACCTGGAGAAGAGTCCCCTAAGCAAGCGGGTCCTGTGGCTCTGTTCACAAACAGACTCCACAGAGCCCCAGGACAGCAACACAATTAGACCCAACCAAATCTAGAGAAAACAAAAAGATACATTCTTTCCAATGTGTCAAGTAATTAACAAAAGAAACTGAGCTAACTAGAATACCATTTGGCCCTAAACAGAGAGTACACAGTGGCAGAATACCTGACCACTGTGACTGACCCAAACTTAAGGAAAGCTTTGACTATGTATAGACTCAGTGAGCATAGCCTTGCTATTGAGAAAGGACGCCAAAGACAGACCTGGCTCTAAAGAGAAGACATTTTGTGGGCAATGTACACATAGCCTGAGGTGGAAACTGAGCTGCACTTCCTAACTGCCTGCCAAATATATGACCATATTACTGACACATATTTCCACAAAGAATTCAAAAACTATTCTAAATTTTGATAACTTCCCATATCTACTGGGTGAAATACCAGTGTGCCATCACAGCAGCAAGATGTGTGACCTGTTTCCACAAGGGAAACCAGTGAAGACCAAGCACCATTGTAAATACACAGAGAGCGAGAGAATCATCGGTTTCCTAAGTAGTATACAGTATGTTCACATAACATAAGCCATACATCCAACAGAAATATCTTATTTACATAAGTATTCAGACCCTCTGCTGAGACTCAAAATAGAGCTCAGGTACATCCTGTTTTACACTGATCATCCTTGAGATGTTTCTACAACTTGATTGGAGTCCACCTGTGGTATATTCAATTGGTTGGACATTATTTTGAAAAGGCACACACCTGTATATTTAAAGGTCCCACAGTTGACAGTGCATGTCAGAGCATAAACCAAACATCGAGGTCGAAGGAATTGTCCATAGAGCTCCAGACAGGATTGTATTGAGGCACAGATCCGGGGAAGGGTACCAAAACATTTCAGCAGCATTGAAGGTCCCTAAGAACACAGTAGAATCCATCATTTTTAAACTGAATATTTTTTGTTGCCACCAAGACTCTTCCTTGAGCTGGCCAAACTGAGCAATCAGGGGAGAAGGGCCTTGGTCAGGCAGGTGACCAAGAACCCAATGGTCACTGACAGAGCTGTAGAGTTCCTCTGTGGAGATGGGAGAACCTTCCAGAAGGACATCCATCCCTGCAGCACTCCACCAATCAGGACTTTATGGTAGAGTGGTCAGATGGAAGCCACTCCTGAATAAAAAAAGGCACATGACAGCTTGCTTGGAGTTTGCCAAAAGGACAGACCATGAGAAACAAGACCCTCTGGTCTGATGAAACTAAGAGTGAACTCTTTGGCCTGAATACCAAGTGTGACATCCAAAGAAAACCTGGCACCATCCATATGGTGAAGCATGGTGGTGGCAGCATCATGCTGTGGGGATGTTTTTCAGCGGCGGGGACTGGGAGACTAGTTAGGATCAGAGGAAAGAGGAACGGCTCAGGTCCTCAGACTGGGGTGAGCCAAGACGACGCAGGAGTGGCTTCAGAACAAGTCTCAGAATGTCCTTGAGTGGCCCAGCCAGAGCTCGGACTTGAACCTGATCAAACATCTCTGGAGAGACCTGAAAATAGCTGTGCAGCGACACTCCGCATCCAACTTGACAGAGCTTGAGAGGCTCTGCAGAGAAAAATGGGAGAAACTCCCCAAATACAGGTGTACCAAGCATGTAGCGTCATACCCAAGAAGACTCGAGGCTGTAATCGCTGCCATAGATGCTTCAACAAATTACTGAGTAAAGAGTCCGAATAATTATGTAAATGTGATATTTCAGTGATTTTATTTGTAATACATTTGCATTATGGGGTATTGTGAGAAGATTGAGAGGACTTTTTTAAATATATTTTTATATATATTTTAAATCCATTTTAAAATAAGGTTTGACAAAATGTGGAAAAAGTCAAGGGGTCTGAATACTTTCCGAACGCACTGTATACACACACACACACACACACTCACTTGGACTCGAGCAGGGCAGCCATGTTGAGCACAATGAACTGGATGCAGGACAGTTTGAGCTGCTCAGCGTTGTACATGGCAGAAAACTGCAGCAGCTCCGCAGCGTTCTTCAGTGTCACTGAGGAGACGGAAGAGGAAGCCATTATTTTTTTTTTAAACAAACAGGACAGTGCTCTCACACGAGTGCTTTTTAAGACACAACAAAGCTGTTTGATATCATGTTGAGAGGCATGAGGAAGAGGAGAGGACAGAGGGATGAGACGAGAGCAGAGGAGGCTAAAAGGACAGAGGGAAGATGAGAGGACGTACGGTTCTCAGTAATGGCCACTTCACACATCTCCTTCAGTCGGGTGATGAGAAGCTGATCGGCCACCACCAACACGTTGCAGACAAACTCCACATTCAGGGACTCTGGAAGAGGAGAGAGAGACTTTGCTTCCACCATGTAGCTTTCAACTACCTTGTGCATCAACATCAAAGTCAACATGATGAGGTTCATAAATATTATGGGTAGCCACATGACACTTATTTAACGCACTTATTTGACAGGGACAGCGCACACTTATTTCAGAGTCAATGTATATGTACCCAAGTTGGCAAAAGAGCTATTTTCCATCCATAGTCCTGAAGCGTGTGTGTGTGTGTGTGTGTACAGGTTGTATATGCATGATCTGGGGTGTCCTGTGTACCTTTGATAGTGGGAGACTCGTCAGTGTACACATATTCTAGGATGACCTGCAGTATATCTGAACTGGTGGGCATCTCCAGTGCACTACATGAAGTGGCCTGTTGGGAGCGCACAACAACAACATTACCAACACTGTTCACAAGTAGCAGCACACTTACTCAAGCACAATGTGAGACAACGTTTTCAGAGCCAACGGTTCCTTATGGCAATGTAAAAATGAAGCTTTCGCGTACAATGAGCAAGACCTCCAATTGCCAGCAACTAAAACAAACATTTGATCATTTGTATAATTTAATACAGATTGATAAAACTGAAATAACAAACAAAACATACCTCTATCCAGGGGTTCGCCAGCATACTGTGGAAGTACTCTGAAAACCCATAGAATGTTTAGAATGCAACCGCCACTAAGAAATTTCAATTACATTTTTTTTACATATTAAAATCATCTCCCAGATACTGATTCATCTTAGTGCTTAATTAAAAATAATTTTCAATTGAGATTCTCCATTGAGCATGCTTTTAGGCTAGGCTCAATCTGTGTACGGAGATCTGGCCCCATAGCTTCAACAAATGACTGGAAAACCTAGTGTCAGATGTCGACAACATTGAATAACCCAAACCCGTTCACCCCTCACACTCCAAGAAACGCAACCATAACCATAAACACACTGAAGCTCACCAAGTCTGGCACACAGCACACACTTGTGACAGGGGAACTCCTTGCCATCCACAGATCTCAGAGTGACGTCACAGAGGTAGGAGCTTCGGGGAGACAGATACAGCTTAGACGGAACAAGATCTCCTCTGATATTGTGATCATCTGACATTATCTCTGCCGTGATTATCTGGCACAACAATTGAATAGAATCACAGAACATTGACTTGAATAAGAATGTCCATTCTAGTAGTTATCTTTCTATGAACACAATATTTTCTCACGTAAATCTGCCACATGGCAATTACTCACCACTTTTTCTGGTTACATCGTGGCTTGTTGGCCGTCATCTTACGCGCTACATTGATCTTCCCGTTTTCATATTTCACTCCATCCAAACTGTAATAAATGTGTTTAACAAAATACACTACATGTTAATAACCCCCCCTAAGGTCAATGCCCGTGCAGAAATCAATTTTAACATAATATAAAATTGCCATCCAAATCCGACAGTTAGACTTTTATGTGCATGGGGTTGTGTCTCAATCTAACGCATCCGGCGACGTCCTCCTTCCGCATCTGCAATGGAAGATGGCAGAGCTACAGAGGTGTTTGTCAGACCAGGAGACTTCCAGAAAAATGTGTTTTTCACGCAGTGTCAAAACGGTTGCGGCTAGAAACTATTTGAACACAAATGGTGTTCTCGGTTTTGCTCTACGACACCCACACGCTTCACAGGACTAGTCTCATGTCGCTAACACCGGGGTCTCAACTCCGGACACTTCTGTCAAGTCCGAACGGTTTGAGCTACAAACTAATATGACTCCACCATCAAAAGCGAAGACTCACAAATGTGTTCTCCGTTTTGCTATATAATGCCCACAAGTTTCAAGAGACTCTTCAAGGTAACCCGGTAAAAAATGAATGAAAATAGGATTTTCTGGCACAAGGTTACACATGTAACCTTTCTTTATGCTTTCCTATATACACACACTATCTCAGATGCATTTCAGACACCTCAAACCTTCATTTTGACACATTTTGACTGTATTGTCACGTATGAATGTATCTATAAAGCCCTATACAGAAACCCAACCTAAAACCCCAAACAGCAAGCAATGTAGATGTAGAAGCACAGTGGCTAGGAAAAACTCCCTAGAAAGGCAGGATCCTTGGTATAAACCTAGAGAGGAACCAGGCTCTGTTATTCAATGCGTTTAAGGCTAATAGCAGAAGCCAAAATTCAATGTTTCAAATATATATTTTTTTATATATTTTTTTTATACCTACAGGGGTCCTAAAATTCCAAATCAAATAGCTAAATGATCCATGGTATGACCATCTTAAAACAATTCCAAATGTTAAGTCCCCAAAGGCTTAGGGGTTAATAGCAAGACAAATAACAGTAAACATGTTGTCCCCCACAAATGTCAAAATCGGGCAAGTGGTGCCTGAGATAATGTACATACAGATGATTACTATAGCGCCCCCCTTGGGCCAATCAGTGTAATTTTGCAAATGCTGGATCTCTATGGCAAGGCAAAAAGTCACACGAGACAAAATCAGCCAGTGTTGACTGAGATATCTCATGGGTTAGCTAGATTCATATCCTGAGCAAATGTGCCAAATTTCCTCACTCTGAGTCAAACAGATCAAGAGATAAAACATGTGCCTGTAATGGCGCCACCGTGTGGTCGATATGAGTCTTGAGTGTTTGCGAAAATGTGTACTTTTTTTATATATATTTTTTTATAAATACAAATATCCTTGACTGATTTTATTGCCTTTATGTGCCAAACCACACCCACCTGAATGTTTATTGGTCATGTTGTTTCAGGTACTAGTTTAAAAATATTGCATTAAGAGACATTTTTCCATTGATGCCACATATCAAATTTCATCATTCGGTGCCAGAAGAGCATCTTAAGGGTTTTTCACAAAATTCTAAATGACGGAGTATCCATCATGGCGGACCTTGTGTGTCCGAGGCAAATTTGTTCCTTGTGGGGAGAAGGACCTGTTTTTGAATTTCATGACTTCAGGTCAAACCGGGGTGAGGTGCATGACCTTTCAAACTTGGCATTTTCAATCTCATTTTATAGCACCACCATCTGGCCAATCAGTATAATTTTGTAAATGTCAGATCTCTATGGCAAGACATCATTCACCCAAGTTGTCAAATTCGGGCCAGAGCGGTCTGAGATATCGCGTGTGACGAACGTACTTACGGACAGAGACAGGCGCACAGTACACTACCCGATTTCATCGTGGGGGACAACAATCATAACCAACTCAGTCCTCACCGTGCCGACAGACTGCCCATGCCGAGCTTCTTGGCTACACCCTGTAAGGTCTTGACCGGGTTGACTTTCCCTCCCTCTCCAGCTCCAGCCTTGCCTCCCTTGCCTTTTTTCCCAGGCTTGGTACTCTTGCTTTTGGGCTTGTCTCCGTCTCCTCGGGCCGAGGGGGTCAGCGAGCGGTACACTTCCAGGGCCGAGCGGTCCCTCAAGTTGCCCTCATGGAAGCCCAGGTCCTGCAGGCTGCTGATCAGCTGCTCCTGCTCCGGGTCCTGTTGTTTCTGGTTCTGGCCGAAGACCCGAGGGCAGTGGCCCTGCACCAGCAGATCACAGGAATCCGTATAGATGAACTTCAGGACGTGAGCCAGCATCTCAGGGCTCACCGTCTCCACCACCAGCAGGTCACAGCCCACCGCATCCTCGCTCCTCCTCACCTCCCGGTCTCCCTCCTCCCCGTCCAGCACCAGCTGCTTCCTGAAGAACTCGGACCTCATGGACAGGAGGTACTTGTGGGCGGGGAAGGTGCGGTCTCCGGCCTGCAGGGTCACGTCGTGAATACTATCCGTCTCGTCCGCTTCCTCCAGCAGGCTCTGGAAGTGTTGGGAGAAGGAGGAGAGAGATACGCTGGGAATCTCATACAGGCTGGGCGGGGGAAGGAGAGAAATCAGACATTTTGTTCAGTAGGCACAAAATGCTCCAAAAATGAGTTAGTACATCCCCGTTTATGTGAATTTACCCAACAAACACTTCTTGTTCATTTCAAAACATTTTGTTACAGTGTGGCCTAATGAAGACGACATAGTTCAAATGTTTTAAAGAAGCGACAACACACAGAGGGGAACAGTACCTGGTTTTGGGGTCCGACTGCAGCACTCCAAAGTTGCGTCCCTTGGAGTCCATGGTGATGCTGACCGCACGGTGGACATAAGGGAGCTTCTCCAAGCGAATTCGCTCATACACAGTTCCACCCTCTGGGTAACCACACACCTCCACACTCCCATCTAAAGCACACAAGGGAAAAACGCTTTAGTCAAATTACAATGCAGTGATTCCAACTAACAAAAAATGTCTGATTTATCTTGGATGATACACATCATGAAGTACAGAGAAATAGTAAACAAGATTACTTTTGAATCCAAGTCTTGTTTACTATTTTTCCATAATTCATGAAGTTTATCATCCACCATATATGTAAAAGAGGAAAGTGTGAAATACTGATAATATTCAAAAGTATCATTATGTCATCGTTGAGCTATGAGAGTAAACAATTTTCTCATCTCACCTTTCTTCTCCACACTCTTCCTGTACTCTCCGTGCCACTGTCCGCTGAAGCCCTCCCCTTCCTGTGTGACAAACATCATGTTGTTCCTGCTCAGGGCAATGTCCGACATGAACACCTGGCGCCCGTACACCCACCTGCATTGTCTCACCGAACCACCCACTGAACGCCAGCAGAACACCTGATGGAGGGAGACGGAAATCAATACAATACAACTTTAATAATCCAGAGGGGCAATTAGAAAGGCATCGTCAGTGAGTGGCGACAACAAATACATTGGATAAACATAAAAGACCAAACAGATCAACACACATCATCCAAACTTCATAACATCCAGACACAGAAAAAACAAAGTGAGAAAGACTGGGATAAGATGATCAATGACTCAAATACATCGGCTAGAGGTGATCATATGGAGTGAACATTAAGAATCCACCAACAAATGGCTGTAGCTAGTTACTAGCTAGCTACTAAGTATTTCTCAATGTATCGGACCCAGCTGGTCCTTACCCGCCCAGCTTCATCCAGGGCCAGGATGGCCACCTTCTCGCCACCTCCCTCATTCAGGACCTGGGGGTCCACACGATGGTCCAGGCTGCCTCCGCTCACAAGGACCTTCCGGATGTTCAGTTGTCTGAAAGAGAGGCATCGGTTATGGGAAAGAAAAACTATGAGTTGACAGCGAGCGAGTGACTGAGTAAAATTATCACATCTCTCACGCTCTCCCTCTCCTGTTAACCCATGAGTCTAAACTGAAGATCCCGTACAACGCTGTGTACAGAACAGCAAGAAGATGAGTACATTAGTGTCTAGTTTGAGAAACGGATGCCTCACAAGTCCTCAACTTGCAGCCAAATTAAATAGTACCCGCAAAACACCAGTCTTAAGTATCAACAGTGAAGATGCGACTGGGATGCTGGCCATCTAGGCAGAGTTGCAAAGAAAGCGCCATCTCAGACTGGCCAATAAGAAGAAAAGATTAAGATGGGCAAAAGAACACAGACACTGGACAGAGGAACTCTGCATAGTAGGCCAACATCCCGGAGTCACCTCTTCACTGTTGACGTTCACTGTTTTGTGAGGCGTCTGTTTCTCAAACTCGACACTAATGTACTTGTCCTCTTGCTCAGTTGTGCACCAGGGCCTCCCAATCCTCTTTCTATTCTGGTTAAAGCCAGTTTGTGCTGTTATGTGAAGGCAGTAGTACATAGCTTGCACAAGATCTTCAGTTTCTTGCCAATTTCTCACATGGAATAGCCTTCATTTCTCAGAACAAGAATAGACTGATGAGTTTCAGAAGAAAGTTGATGCTCCAGATAGTCAACAAGTATAAGAAGGCCAGGTTTATTGCTTATTTTTCAGCTGTGCTAACATAACTGCAAAAGGGTTTTCTAATGCTCAATTAGCCTTTTAAAAATGATAAACTTGGATTCGCTAACACAACGTGCCATTGGAACACAGGGGTGTTGGTTGCTGATAATGGGCCTCTGTAGATATTCCTTCTTTTTTTTAAAACAGTCATTTCTAGCTACAATAGTCATTTACATCATTAATAATGCCTACACTGCATATCTGATACATTTTATGTTATTTTAATAGACAGAAATGTGATCTTTCAAAAACAAGGGCATTTCTAAGTGACCCCAAACTTTTGAACGGTAGTGTATGCGTTCATGAGTCTCACCTTTACACAGAGGGGTCAATTTAGTATGTTGCCCAAACTGTTCTGCCACTACAGACAGAAGTTGGGAGACCGGCTATACCGACTTCAGACGAGTCCTAAGACACTTGTGGGGGTCGTAGAGGAAACACTATCGTGTTCGTGAGAGTAACCTTTCCATAGAGTGCACATAATATTTTGTAGGCCACAAACTGGTCGGATGCTCCAGAAGATTGTGATTAGACTGATTTTCGGGATGTCTCATGGTCTGACAAACACCCCTCGAGCTCTGTCACCTTTCACAGCAAATGCGGAAGTGTTAAACAGGCAGATGCGGTGGATTGTGTCGCATCCAATGCAAAACAGATATCTCTAGCTTAAACTGACATTTTGGTATTATGCTAATTAGAGGGATCTTAGGTTAATGTCGTCTCTTATCATAAAGAAAATGTAATTTGGAATTCGGTCAATTCAGGAGGTACATTTTAATTACAATACTCCTCACTGAGAAATTGGAATTGCAGTTTACTTCCTGAGATGACCGAAATGGAATTGACGTCAACCCTGGTAGTCACTTCTCCACTATCGGTGTAGTCACCTGGATGCCAACTTCTTGCACTGATAGTTAGCCAGCAAGTAGACATCTCCCTTCTCTGTCACCACCAACGTTGCCCCATTACTGGCCACTGCCATGGCGATGGTGACATCCTTGTGGTAGAGGGCGGACACCTGGCGAGGCGCGGTCACACACCTCTCCCCGTTTGGGTCCATCAGGTAGCCTACATCACCATGTATAATGGTAGGGGAATAATAGAGCATATCATTATAGTGGCCTTAGCTTCAAGTTTCATGTTTTGCTACGGTGTGCCAGTCATAATGACTTACCCAACTGCCCTCCATTCAGTCCCACTGTGTAGAGAGCCTCCCTGGTCCACAGCACTGTGTGGAACCTCCCTGCAGCTACACCAATCACAGTCCTGCCTTTGAGGGTCTTGGAGAATACCTGCATCCAATTGGTCAAGACCAATGTCAGTCAACAACCAATCCAAACTGTAATTCAGCATACCACACATTCAAGTGTCTGCTCTGTGTACATGTTTGTCTTATGATGGGGGCCGGGG
This sequence comes from Oncorhynchus mykiss, assembly GCF_057628025.1. Lineage (NCBI taxonomy): Eukaryota > Metazoa > Chordata > Actinopteri > Salmoniformes > Salmonidae > Oncorhynchus > Oncorhynchus mykiss. The sequence continues at coordinate 41,328,231 of NC_143023.1, forward strand.
GCCGTGAGTGTCACGTTCATAAATAATTAATATAAAACACTTTGTCAATGTGATTTCAGCATTTACATAAGTTTAAGTTGATTGAAAAGGAAAACAACATTTATGCAGTAAGTATTCTTGCATTGATTTTGTTTATGCAATTGTCATAATAAATGAGACCACAGGAGTTTTCCTTAGCTTGTCCTACTCTAGTCACATGGTAAGGGAAAACTCCCCATCTGGCTGCCTAGCTATGATGGCCAGGTGCTCTCTTACCTGTTTTGGCAGGTGGCTAGAGGCGGGCGGGGGAGCCAGGCCCAGCTGGTGGAAGGTGTTGAGGCCGAAGGTGTAGACATAGCCCTCCTCGGTCAGCACCACTGTGTGATCCTTGGCTGCAGCCACCTGGGAGCAGTGATGAGACAGGAGCCCCTCCACCATCCGAGGAACCTGACAGATGATAGGCACATGAGCCCAAAATCCACAGCCCTATTTGACTTTTTAAATATATCAAATACTTTGAGCGTTTGCTTGAGCCTGCCCTGGAGTACCTTCAAAAATGGGGCAATATTGAAGTTGACACTTTTGGAACTATTCCATTGGTTCCATTGTGCCAGACAAGCTCAAACATATCAAGAACTGTTTGAACCCAGGTTAACAAAATGGTGTTAGAGAGAGGAGGCGGCAACTAAACCCCAGGTACACTCAGGGTGGACTGGTTACAGCTAACCAAGCTAGAAGCATGTGAACACAGGCAGCATTACAGCAGGTAGCCTAGCAGTTAAGAGCGCTGGTCCAGTAACCGAAAGGTTGCTGGTTCGAATCGCCGAGCCAACTAAGTGAAAAATTTGTCAATGTGCCCTTAAGGGCACTTAACCCTAATTGCTCCAGGGTCGCTGTCAATAATGGCTGATCCCTGGTCATGACTCCCTCTCCAAGGGTGTCTCAGGGGGAGTAGGATATGCAACAAAAAAACATTTCCAATTCACACACATAGAATATACATGTGAAAAAGGACAAATGTAAGCACCAACAGAATTATTATAATACAGGCCACAACAGTCGGAGTAGGTCAAGCATTTCGCTACAACCGCAATAACATCTGCAACTTGCAAAACATGCGGGAAGAAAATTACAGACGGAGGCGCAACAATTTCCAACTTTGTTCGACATTTGAAGCTGCACAAAGAACGGTAAATCGTGAATAATATAGCCGACAGCTACAGTGGGGAGAACAAGTATTTGATAACCTGCAAAAATCGGCAGCGTTTCCTACTTACAAAGCATGTAGAGGTCTGTAATTTGTATCATAGGTACACTTCAACTGTGAGAGACGGAATCTCCAGAAAGTCACATTGTATGATTTTTAAGTAATTTATTTGCATTTTATTGCATGACATAAGTATTTGAGTATAAGTATCAGAAATGCAGAACTTAATATTTGGTACAGAAACCTTTTTTTGCAATTACAGAGATCATACGTTAGTATGACTACAGTATCATACTGTAGTTCTTGACCAGGTTTGCACACACTGCAGCAGGGATTTTGGCCCACTCCTCCATTTCGGGGCTATACAGACCTTCAGCTCCCCCCAAAGATTTTCTATTGGGTTCAGGTCTGGAGACTGGCTAGGCCACTCCAGGATCTTGAGATGCTTCTTATGGAGCCACTCCTTAGTTGCCCTGGCTGTGTGTTTCGGGTCGTTGTCATGCTGGAAGACCCAGCCACGACCCATCTTCAATGCTCTTACTGAGGGAAGGAGGTTGTTGGCCAAGATCTCGCGATACATGGCCCCATCCATCCTCCCCTCAATACGGTGCAGTCGTCCTGTCCCCTTTGCAGAAAAGCATCCCCAAAGAATGATGTTTCCACCTTCATGCTTCACTGTTGGGATGGTGTTCTTGGGGTTGTACTCATCCTTCTTCTTCCTCCAAACACAGCGAGTGGAGTTTAGACCAAAAAGCTCTATTTTTGTCTCATCAGACCACATGACCTTCTACCATTCCTCCTCTGGATCATCCAGATGGTCATTGGCAAACTTCAGATGGGCCTGGACATGCGCTGGCTTGAGCAGGGGTACCTTCGTGCGCTGCAGGATTTTAATCCATGACGGCGTAGTGTGTTCCTAATGGTTTTCTTTGAGAGACTGTGGTCCCAGCTCTCTTTAGGTCATTGACCAGGTCCTGCCGTGTAGTTCTGGGCTGATCCCTCACCTTCCTCATGATCATTGATGCCCCACGAGGTGAGATCTTGCATGGAGCCCCAGACCGAAGGTGAGTGACCGTCATCTTGACCTTCTTCCACTTTCTAATAATTGCGCCAACAGTTGTTGCCTTCTCACCAAGCTGCTTGCCTATGGCCTGTAGCCTATCCCAGCCTTGTGCAGTTCTACAATTTTATCCCTGATGTCCTTACACAGCTCTCTGGTCTTGGCCATTGTGGTTGGAGTCTGTTAGATTGAGGTTGTGGACAGGTGTCTTTATACAGGTAATTAGTTCAAACAGGTACAGTTAATACAGGTATTGAGTGGAGAACAGGAGGGCTTCTTAAAGAAAAACTAACAGGTCTGCGAGAACCGGAATTTTGATCAAATACTTATGTCATGCAATAAAATGCAAATTAATTACTTAAAAATCATGCAATGCGATTTTCTGGATTTTTGTTTTAGATTCCATCTCTCACAGTTGAAAAAAAATACAGACCTCTACATGCTTTGTAAGTAGGAAAACCTGCAAAATCGTCAGTGTATCAAACACTTGTTCTCCGCACTGTATATATTTTATTACTTTACTAGTGTATCATGTAGGCTAACAATGTTTAATCAATGAGCCTCCACAGTCAGTCAGTGCGTGAACGTGATCATTGCACCCAAGATTGAGCAACAACTGGCTAGGCAGTTGGTAGCCTAAATCCTGCCTGATGTTACTGCTACTCCTAAAACAAAGGTTGGGTGATGGTGTACAAGCCTACATCGCCCGATTGCACCCCATAGCGATCCTCGATAGGAATACACTATTGGGGGAGGGGGGGTAATAAATAGATATTTTTAAAAGCATTCATGATTTGCGTAAATGTAATATACTAACTTTTACTCTTGTTAAAAATATGAAATGGTATTACATTTGGTGAAGAGTACATTATGAATTGTTTAGGACTTGAAACTTGAGACTTAATGGTCTTGACTTGAGACTTGAGTGCTAAGAGTAACTTGTAAAACAATGACTTGGTCCTACCCCTGCAATACAGTATACTATTCTCACCAGATATGTTTGTTCGTCCCCGTGTCCCAGCCGACCTCCCTGCCCGTGTCCACAGGTATACACCTGTCCCTTCTGAGACAGGAACACTGTGTGGAACTTACACAGCACCACCTGAGAAGAAAGGAAACACATTTTTTTGGTCATCAATAACGTAGGTCGATTCATGGAGACAAATTCTGCTCCGTTGTCAAATTCTCTTTACAAGAACTCAAAGACATCAGCATGTTTGATTGTTGATTGTGCGCATCTTCCATTTCCGTGGCCAAAGCCCTCTCGTAGTAATAGTCAAATAGTGGTGGTACTTTAGGCCGGGGCACAAGTGGAAAAGTAAACATCATTAATAATGCATCACTCCCCTCCAGCTCGCAATAGGGCGAAAGGGATGTTTCCCCCCGAGTATCACATTGATAACGAGACAGCCCCACACACACACACAGCCGTGGCTCATTTAATTAAAGCATGGCATACTGGATTAAATATTTAACACCCAGCACCTGCTGAACTGTGAGCAGGTAGCACTGAGGACAAAGGCTCTCTGCTCCATGTAGGGGGTACCAGTAGGTCACTGAGAGGTCTTGAAATGGAATCTGCTCCCCACTGAGCAAAGGTCATGAAAATGCCCAGGTCATGAAAGGTGTATAAAATATAGAAGCTAAATAGCAACCTGCCATAAGACAATTATGAAACTCAAAAGTTGTCATTACCTTTCAATATGACATCTGATATATCTATAATGTATCTAACCCAAAGATTTGTCAAAATCTGTAGTAAACTAGGAAGGCATGCCACCCTATGACATCATGAGCTGTAGCAGAGCACTAGAGCTGATGTCATAGGATTGCATTCCCTAGCATAAGTCTAAATAACTGCTGGAAAACGGTTCTAACCACAGTTAGGGTCTACATCTTTACAACGTTAGATCACAGATCTCTAGAACATTACCTAAAAAAATACAAAGTTACCGTACAAGGTTTCTTCCTCAGACCTCTCAACGCCCTCTAAACCAGTGATGGATTCTGGGTTCTAACTCCTAAACTTTGAATAGGGTAAATTATCAGGTATCATAATGAAATTTTAAGTGATTAGGTTTAGGTCTACACCAGAAGTTAACGATCACATGGAAGCACTGAAAAATGGAGAGAGCAGTGGATTAGTGATGAAGGGGGTTGAGGTCAGGTCACGTTAAGGAAGAGTTTATTGCCCGCGTCACTTCATTTCCTGCCTAACAGAGAAGTAGTGTTTAGAGAGGAGGAGAATCCACATCCACAAATTGGGGTACACATACTACCACCATTGTAAACATGTTTTTGTCTGTTCAGCTGTTCGATCCTTTAGGAAGAATAAACTTGGTTTAAGCTTTCATAGTATCTGTCGAGTTCTTACTCTGATAATTAAAACCTAACACATGGGACCATTAACTAGATTCAGCCGCGGCCTGATTTGTTTTTGAGCCGGATGATAGGGGCCGGAACATACAGTTGAAGTCAAAAGTTTACATACACTTATGTTGGAGTCATTAAAACTTGTTTTTCAACCGCTCGACAAATGTCTTGTTAACAAACTATAGTTTTGGCAAGTTGGTTAAGACATCTACTTTGTGCATGACAAGTCATTTTTCCAATAATTGTTTACAGACAGATTATTTCACTATCACAATTCCAGTGGGTCGGAAGTTTACATACACTAAGTAGACTGTGCCTTTAAATAGCTTGGAAAATTCCAGAAAACTATGGAATGGCTTTAGGAGCTTCTGATAGGCTAATTGACATCATTTGAGTCAATTGGAGGTGTACCTATGGATGTATTTCAAAGCCTACCTTCAAACTCAGTGCCTCATTGCTTGACATCAAAGGAAAATCAAAAGAAATCAGCCAAGACCTAAGAAAAAAAATTGTAGACCTCCACAAGTCTGGCTCATCCTTGGGAGCAATTTACAAACACCTGAAGGTACCACGTTCATCTGTAAACAATACTATGCAAGTATAAACACCATGGGACTACGCAGCTGTCATACCGCTCAGGAAGGGGACGCGTTCTGTCTCCTAGAGATGAACGTACTTTGGTGAGAAAAGTGCAAATCAATCCCAGAACAGCAGCAAAGGACCTTGTGAAGATGCTGGAGGAAACAGGTACAAAAGTAAGTGAGTGAGTGTATGTATGTATATATATATATATATATATCAACATTACCTGAAAACTCAGCAAGGAAGTCATAAAAAGCCAGACTATGGTTTGTAACTGCACATGGGGACGAAGATCGTACTTTATGGAGAAATATTATTTGGTGTATGAAACAAAAATAGAACCGTTTGGCCATAATGACCATCATTATGTTTGGAGGAAAAAGGGGAACGCTTGCAAGCCAAAGAACATCATCCCAACCGTGAAGCACATGGGTGGCAGCATCATGTTGTGGGGGTGCTTTGCTGCAGGAGGGACTGATGCACTTCACAAAATAGATGGCATTATGAGGGAGGAAAATAATGTGGATATATGGAAGCAACATCAAGACATCAAATTAAAGCTTGCTCGGAAATGGGTCTTCCAAATGGACAATGACCCCAAGCATACTTCCAAAGTTATGGCAAAATGGCTTAAGGACAACAAAGTCAAGGTATTAGAGTGGCCATCACAAAGCCCTGACCTCAATCCCATAGAAAATGTGTGGGTAAAACTGAAAAAGTCTGTCCGAGCAAGGAGGCCTACAACCCTGACTCAGTTACACCAGCTCTGTCAGGAGGAATGGGCCAAAATTCACCCAACTTATTGTGGGAAGCTTGTGGAAGGCTACCTGAAATGCTTGACCAAAGTAAAACAATTTAAAGGCAATCGTACCAAATACAAATTGAGTGTATAAACTTCTGACCCACTGAATGTGATGAAAGAAATGAAAGCTGAAATAAATCACTATTATTCTGACATTTCACATTCTTAAAGTAAAGTGGCGATCCTAACTGACCTAAAACAGGACATTTTTACTGAGATTAAATGTCAGGAATTGTGAAACTGAGTTTAAATGTATTTGGCTAAGGTGTATGTAAACTTCCGACTTCAACTGTAATTACAAATAATTTGTAAACTGCAAATTGACTGCAAGATGCCCAAAAAGATAATGTTTGACTAAAACAATCATTTCAAACCTTGCTTAAATTTGTATACGATCACATCTCTATTTTGCATGGGAATACTTGGAACAGATATCTTAAATTAAAATCACTTCGAGCGGATTTCCTGGTGTTTTTACAGTCTTATGTCCAACAATGAAAACTATTTTTTTCTCTGAAAACTTGGGGGGGCAAATAAAACAAGGGGCCAACAGTTAGGGAACCCTGCTCTATACTAAAGAGAGAGACAGACTGGGCAGTGACACAGGTGCCAATAGCTATAATCACAGTAAGGGCCTCCACATGGCCATCAGTGACACTGTAGAGCGGATCGCACATAAAGCCAACGTGGGTTAAACCATGCAGAGCTGGGCTAGACAAAGCCAGACACAGAAACCCAAGCCCAGTGCACCTGTCCTACTCCTCTCATTCATTCACCCTCTCACTCAGCAGCTCACTCCTGATATTTCAATTTCTAAAATCTCCCAAATCCATAGTGATAGGAGGTCAATGATGTCAGTCAGTGTTTCCCCTGTATTCGCATTACACCAAAAAAATAAGCAATGCTAATGATAACTGTCTTCTGGTAGATGGAAAGGCTTTCCCAAAAACCTAATCAATTATAACAATAACTAACTAAAGAGTAGCCTCTGCCTACCTGGTAGAACCATTTCAGGATTATTTTCATCAGTGCAGTAGGCATTTGTTTTGCTAACACTATCACGTGTGCTACAGAGAAACACAGCTAACTAAACAGTGCTCGGTGCATGTGCACTTGAATTAAAAGGTAACTACACAAAAAAAGTGTGTCTTAGATGTTTCCCAGACTTCAAAAGTGGTGCCCTGATGTAGTTTTTGTTAATAGAGAGCTTCATAATAGCCAGTTACCATTGCTGTGATTGTACCCCTTATACTATACACAACCACCCAATAAGAACAATGCCAACTTATACAAAACATGCCCGTTGTTCCTGGGAGAGCAGCCTGTTGTGAGGGCAATATCCCAGGAGGGGGTCTGTTTTGCAGGAGGTGCGGGGGGTGGGGGCAGGTGACGTGCCTGTTATCCAGGAGACGCCACAGATGGTACAACCATGTTTTTACATAAGCATTGTTGTGATGGATCCCCCTAGTGATCCATAAATTGAGGCCAAGTCTGTGTGTGGGGGGGGGGGGGGGGCCCAGGAGACTAGGGTGTTTAAGGTGGGGAAGCCCTAGAATGACTCATGTGACTAGCTAATGGCAAAGAGGCAGAACATCTCCACTTAATAAGAACAGAACAGAGCGAAGACTGAAAATAAGTCAAGAGAACATTTATTGGATCTCTATAGTCTCACTGTTGCAGCTTGCTATAGACCTCCCTCTGCCCCCAGCTGTGCCCTCAATACTATATGTGAACTAATGGAAACTAAGCTTGATGCCCTCAATCTCACACAAATTATCAATGAACCTACCAGGTACAACCCCAAATCAGTAAACACGGGCACCCTCATAGATGTCATCCTAACTAATTCACCCTCCAAATACACCTCTGCTGTTTTCAATCAAGAGCTCAGCGATCACTGCCTCATTGCCTGCATCCGTAATGGGTCTGCGACCAAACGACCACCCCTCATCACGGTCAAACACTCCCTGAAACACTTCTGCGAGCAGGCCTTTCTAATCGACCTGGCCGGGTATCCTGGAATGACATTGACCTTATCCCGTCAGTAGATGACGCCTGGCTATTCTTTAAAAGTACCTTCCTCATCTTAAATAAGCATGCCCCTCAAAAAAATCAGAACTAGGAATAGATATAGTCCTTGGTTCACGCCAGACCTGTCTGCCCTTGACCAGCACAAAAACATCCTGCGGCGTTCTGCATTAGCATCGAATAGCCCCCGTGATATGCAACTTTTCAGGGAAGTTAGGAACAAATATACACAGGCAGTTAGAAAAGCTATGGCAAGCTTTTTCAAACAGAAATTTGCATCCTGTAGTACTAACTCAAAAAAGTTCTGGGACACTAAAGTCCATGGAGAATAAGAGCACTTCCTCCCAGCTGCCCACTGCTCACAGGCTAAGAAACATTGTCACCACCGATAAATCCACTATAATTGAGAATTTCAATAAGCATTTCTACCCCGGTCAACTGCCCGGCACCCTCCACAGCAACCCGCCAAAGCCCCCACCATTTCTCCTTTACCCAAATCCAGATAGCCGATGTTCTGAAAAAGCTGCAAAATCTGGACCCCTACAAATCAGCCGAGCTAGACAATCTGGACCCTCTCTTTCTAAAATTATCTGCCAAAATTGTTGCAACCCCTATTACTAGCCTGTTCAACCTCTTTCGTATCGTCTGAGATTCCCAAAGATTGAAAAGCTGCCGTGATCATCCCCCTCTTCAAAGGGGGAGACACTCTAGACCCAAACTGCTACAGACCTACATCTATCCTACCCTGTCTTTCTAAGGTCTTCGAAAGCCAAGTTAACAATCAGATTACTGACCATTTCGAATCCCACCATACCTTCTCCGCTATGCAATCTGGTTTCAGAGCTGGTCATGGGTGCACCTCAGCCACGCTCAAGGTTCTAAACGACATCATAACCGCCATTGTTAAGAGACATTACTGTGCAGCCGTATTCATCGACCTGGCCAAGGCTTTCGACTCTGTCAATCACAACATTCTTATTGGCAGACTCGACAGCCTTGGTTTCTCAAATTATTGCCTCACCTGGTTCACCAACTACTTCTCTGATAGAGTTCAGTGTGTCAAATCGGAGGGCCTGTTGTCTGGACGTCTGGCAGTCTATGGGGGTGCCACAGGGTTCAATTCTCAGGCCGACTTTCTGTATACAGCAATGATGTCGCTCTTGCTGCTGGTGATTCTCTGATCCACCTTTATGCAGACGACACCATTCCTTGGACACTGTTAACTAACCTCCAGACGAGCTTCAATGACATACAACTCTCCTTCCGTGGCCTCCAACTACTCTTAAACGCTAGTAAAACCAAATGCATGCTTTTCAATCGATCGCTGCCCGCACCTGCTCGCCCGTCCAGCATCACTACTCTGGACGGCTCTGACTTAGAATATGTGGACAACTACAAATACCTAGGTGTCTGGTTAGACTGTAAACTCTCCTTCCAGACCCACGTCAAACATCTCCAATCCAAAATTAAATCTAGAATCAGCTTCCTATTTTGCAAAAAAGCATCATTCACTCATGCTGCCAAACATACCCTAGTACAACTGACCATCCTCAACTTTGGTGATGTCATTTATAAAATAGCCTCCAACACTCTACTCAACAAACTGGATGCAGTCTATCACAGTGCCATCCGTTTTGTCACCAAAGCCCCATACACTACCCACCATTGCGACCTGTACACTCGCGTTGGTTGGCCCTCGCTTCATACTCGTCGCCAAACCCACTGGCTACAGGTTATCTACAAGTCTCTGCTAGGTAAAGCCCCACCTTATCTCAGCTCACTGATCACCATAGCAGCACCCACTCGTAGCACGCGCTCCAGCAGGTATATTTCACTGGTCACCCCCAAAGCCTATTCCTCCTTTTCTTCCATTTCTCTGCTGCCCATGACTGGAACGAATTGCAAAAATCTCTGAAGCTGGAGACTCACATCTCCCTCACTAGCTTTAAGCACCAACTGTCAGAGCAGCTTACAGATCACTGCACATAGTCCATCTGTAAACAGCCCATCTATCTACCTACCTCATACTGGTATTTATTTAGCTCCTTTGCACCCCAGTATCTCTACCTTGCACAATCATCTTCTGCCGATCTACCATTCCAGTGTTTAATTGCTATATTGTAATTGCTTCGCCACCATGGCCTATTTATTTCCTTAACTTACCTCATTTGCACTCACTGTATATAGACTTTGTTTTCTTTTGTTCTACTGTATTATTGACTATGTTTTGTTTATTCCATGTGTAACTCTGTGTTGTTGTATGTGTCGAATTGCTACGCTTTATCTTGGCCAGGTCGCAGTTGCAAATGACAACTTGTTCTCAACTAGCCTCCCTGGTTAAATAAAGGTGAAATAAAATAAATAAAAATAGTAGTCGGTTTGTTTACCTGTTTGACGTAAACCCCGGTCCGGGAAAACAGATCCACAATCTCAGGATGATGCCTGCTCTCCTGGTTCCCATGCCCCAGACTGAAATTGGTGTTGTTCCCCCAGGTATAAACCTCAGTGGGGTCTGAGAGAGAGAAAACCAAAAGTTTTAAAAAAAATGCCTGCCACAGCCAAGACTTCCAACACTATTTTCTACAAGTAGGCAACAATGATTGACACCCGTCTTGACTATGTGCTTAAAAGAAACATCCGCTTTTCCCTTTTTATCATGCATAGTCCAAATGAGAGATCGATATGAAATGATAAGCGATCCTCACCAGTCTTTGTAAATACAACGTGTGCTGGTCTGTCCTTCATGGTTAAGTCCAGGACAGAGAGGCCCTCCTTATCCTGGGTGGAGAGAATGCCGCCATGCTGCAACACAGAAGCACCATTCTAGACTAGAGCCACAATATTATTTCCATTTAACTACACCTAGCTGTAGGCCAGTGATGAAGCAAGCAAGAAAAGAGTAGCTACAGAACAAAAGTACTGCCAATGGAAGTCATATAAATGTCTTCCTCCACATACCAATAATTTACAGTGGCAAGCAAAAGTATGTGAACCCTTTGGAATTACCTGGATTTCTGCATAAATCGGACCTAAAAATTCGATCAGATCTTCATCTAAGTCACAACAATATACCAACACAATGTGCTACAACTAATAACACACAAAATATTGTATTTGTCTATATTGAATACATAATTTAAACATTCACAGTGTAGGTTGGGTTAAAGTATGTGAACCCCTAGGCTAATGACTTCTCCAAAAGCTAATTAGAATCAGGAGTCAGCTAACCTGGAGTCCAATTAATTGAGACGAGATTTGACATGTGAGTTAGAGCTGCCCTGCCCTATAATTTTTTTTTTTTTAACTCACAAAATGTGACTGCTCTTCACAAGAAGCATTTCCTGAAGTGAACCATGCCTCGAACAAAAGATCTCAGAAGACCTACGATTAATAATTGTTGACTTGCACAAACCTGGAAAGGGTTACAAAATGATCTCTAAAAGCTTTGATGTTCGTCAGTCCACGGTAAGACAAATGGTCTATAAATAGATTAAGTTCAGCCCTGTTGCTTCTCTCCCTAGGAGTGGCCATCCTGCAAAGATAACTACAAGAGCAGTGCAGAATGCTCAATGAGGTTAAGAAGAATCCTAGAGTGTCAGCTAAAGACTTACAGAAATCTCTGGAACATAATAACATCTCTGTTGACAAGTCTACGATACATAAAACACTAAACAAGAATGGTGTTCATGGGAGGACACCACAGAAGAAGACACTGCTGTCCAAAAAAAACATTGCTGCACATCTGAAAGAGCACCTGGATGTTCCACAGTGCTACTGGCAAAATATTCTGTGGACAGAATAAACTAAAGTTGAGTTCTTTGGAAGGAACAAACCCAACGTGTGGAGAAAAAAAAAGGCACAGCACACCAACATCAAAACCTCATCCCCACTGTAAAGTATGGTGGAGGGAGCATCATGTTTTGGTGCTGCTTTGCTGCATGCTATCATCGACATAAAAAATGAATTCCTAAGTTAATCAAGACTTTTCGCAGGAGAACGTAATGCTATCTGTCTGCCAATTGAAGCACAGAAGTTGGGTGTTGCAACAGGACAACGTCACACAAAACACACACACAAAAAATAAATAAATAACTGGCTTCAACAGAAGCAAATATACCTTCTGGAGTGGCCCAGTCAGAGTCCTGACCTCAACCCGATTGAGAGGCTGTGGCATGACCTCAAGAGAGCGGTTCAACCAGACATCCCAAGAACATTGCTGAACTGAAACAGTTTTGTAAAGAGGAATATCCAAAATTCCTCCAGACCATTGTGCAGGTCAACTACAGAAAACCTTTAGTTGAGGTCATTGCTGCCAAAGGAGGGTCAACCAGTTATTAAATCCAAGGGTTCTCATACTTTTCCCACCCTATACTGTGAATGTTAACACGGTATGCTCAATAAAGACATGAAAACATATAATTGTTAGTGTGTTATTAGTTAAAGCACATCTATTGTTTGACTTTGAAGATCAGATCAAATTTGATGACCAATTTATGCAGAAATCCAGATAATACAAAAGGGTTCACATACCTTTGTCTTGCCACTGTGTTGTAGAGGCCAAAGGAGGCCCAGTCATCTCTACATTATTTCAGAAACACAGAGGGAGACTCACCTTAACAAGTGACATGAGGCAGTGGATGTGTCCGTAGAAGACGCTGCGGTGCAGGGCGGTCCAGCCAGACTCCTTGTCCTTCACCATGAGGTCAGCGCTCTTCCTCTCCAGCAGCCACTCCAACAGGGCCCTCTTGCCCAGCGAGGCGGCCAGGTGCAGGGCCGTGCGGCCGAAGGCGTCCCTCAGTGTGGCCGCGTTGTGGCAGTGAGTGTTGAGGAAGGCCCGCAGGCGCCCCTCTGAACCCTGCGTCAGCGCCGCCACCACCTCATCTGCATGCCGCATGGAGCGGCATTTTGGCGTGCAGTCTGGGGTTGCCATCACCACGCTCATCCTGAGTGACTTCTAAACCTTGCTGTGAACTCCCCGCTCTAACGCAGTCAGGGAGACCCTGCTCCCCTCAAACTCCAAACTCTAAAACAAACACTGAAACACCCTTCAGTACAACAACAAACCCTAAGATAACGCTTTAGGGCAAGTCAGTTTGACTTTGAAACTATAATGTTTTAATGTAGCTGCTCTCGGAAGAAAATAGAAAAAGGTGGGAGATTGTTTTGGGGTGCTAGAATTGTGCTTGTGTTGAGGTTCCACCGCACCCTAGCAACCCCAGGGCCTTGTTTTAGGTCATCTCAGTCCACCCAAAGCTCAACACAACCAAATGTGTTTGAAACATTCAGTGGCATCAGGAATTCATTAAATAAACATCTATAAATACTATACTTATTTAAAAATATTTCCAAAAATACCTACTCCTTTTACAAATATTTATATATATATATATATTTTTAAATACAATATTTTACAAAGTTCAACAAGTTCATTAACCCTCCAGAAGGTCCCTTCAAATAGTCCATCCAAATTGAGGGGAAAGGCCCCCTTTCCCCCCCAAGACACACAAAACCCTTCTCAAAACTCCATAATTGTATTAGGAACCTGGGGGAGAAAGGGTGGACAGTCATTAGTTTATAAAACACTGGAAGTACATGCAAGGCAGAGAAAACAACTGCTACACAACATAAACCTGGCATGTACTAAATGTGTCCACAAATCCACAGAACAAGCTTATTCAAAGCACCAAGAACAAATACATGCTCTGGAAAATCCAACATACCCCCCTTGCTCTTTAACTGTACTATGCTACATAGATGAAATGGTTCAAACCTAGCAAGACATGTTGAAAGGTCAACGTGCAGTTCAGCACCCCAGATATGCAGAAACAACCATCAAGGATCAATTGACTTGACACTACTATGCCTATAATAGCAGCCGAGCTAGGCTGTCTCTTGACTCCAGGCCAAAAATATTGCACAAACTTTTTAGTCACACGAAAATGGGTATCAAAACAGGAACATGCAACAGTTTGACTGTTTCCACATCATTCACCGTTTGGAGTTGTGAAAGTGAAAAACATGAGTATAATAAAAAGGTATTTAAATAAAGACGCATTGGTCTGCAAAATACCTGTCAGGTGTACTGTGTGCATTAAAATATCCACAGTGTAGTGAACATAGCTAACATATCTTGATTAGCTAAGTCAGAAGCGGATACAGTCGCTGCTGCTTCCATCTACCCCACTTGCTACTTAGCTAGCTAACTAACATAGTTACCTTAACGTTAAGACTCTTAGGGAGAACTGCACCAGACAATAGGCCACCATTTGTATTCATTGTGTTGCTAGTTACAAAGTAATCCAGTGTTATTGCAACCAGCTATATACATGTACACCAACGTTTTTCACCATGATTTAACCGTTTCCTTAATCTTTCATTCTCTAAATCATGGCTAGTTACCTGCTAACGTTACATTGTTAGCTAGCTAGCATTTGAACTTGGAAAAATGAAAATTAGCTACAAACCATTAACATATTGGACAATATCTCAAATACTTTAATCTAAATAAAACTTGTTATATACGGCACAGGTGACAATGTATCGTTGGTTGTTACTCTGATGTGACCATCGAAGTCTGAATGATGTTACTGACGTGATGATGTTTAGTTAGGTTAGCTATGCTAGCGAGTTGCATTGAAAATAGATTGCCACGATCACATTTCACTTTCTCACCTGTCGCTAGATGAAGACGAAAGTGCTTATGAAGCTTGCGCCAATGATACACATCCACTGTGTCATCGTTTCAAAAATAAACATCGCTAAATGCTCTTATTAAACCTAGATATTTGAACAAAACAGATGCTATTCCACAGTTAAGTAAGGATCCAAAAAAGAGGGAGGCTGGGCAACACGGAGACTTCTGATTGGTTGAAAGATCTTGCAATCCCGTTTTCTATTGGACGGTTTCACTATAATCGCTTAAATAATTCCTCTCGATGATTGACGTCACTGCTTGGAGAAATAGGCTGTTTTTTAATGAACGAAAAGTGACACCTACTCTGAGTTACGAGTTGGGAGTAGACTAATTACATGAACGTATTGATTGTTATATCAACACAATATGTTGTTGTTTTTTTACCGTATCACTGGTTTCTCTGGTCCTGGGGGTACCCAGAGTAGGTCCAGGTTTGCCTACCCTTGGGCCACTGGTTTACAACTTGAAAATAATACATCATGACCTCAAGTAATAAATGCATGAAGTTTCCTGAAAAGGAAAAATGATTTCTCCTCCACATCTCTTAGTTTCAAATGATGGTCACTTGGGCTCCAGTTAAGAATAGATAAGGGGTCAAGGTTGGAGTTAGGGTTAGACGTTGGGTTTACGCCAGGGCTTGACACACAATTACATATTGATGAGTCTTTCCTTCTCTAGTCACACATTTACTTTTTTTGCTACAATAGCAGCATTATTCTACTTAATCCTAGGAGAACAATTCTGCTGCTGAGTAAGATCAGGAGGCCAGTCATTAGAAACGACCACTAATGAGGAAAGAGTGCTATTTCAGCCATACCCGTTGCTGACAGGTGTATGAAATCGAGCACACAGCCATGCGATCTCCATAGACAAACATTGGCAGTGGAATGGCCTTACTGAAGACCTCAGTGACTTTGAATGTGGCACCTTCATAGGATGCCAACTTTCCTACAAGTCAGTTCCTCAAATGTCTGCCCTGCTAGAGCTGCCCCGGTCAACTGTAAGTGCTGTTATTGTGAAGTGGAAACGCCTAGGAGCAACAACAGCTCAGCTACGAAGTGGTAGGCCACACACGCTCACAGAACAGGACCGCCAAGCACTGAAGTGTGTAGCATGTACAAATAATCTGTCCTCGGTTGCAACACTCACTACTGAATTCTAAACTGCCTCTGGAAGCAACGTCAGCACAATAACTGTTAGTCAAGAGATTCATGAAATGGGTTTACATGGCCGCACACAAGCCTAAGATCACCATTTGCAATGTCCCACGTCCGCTGCAGTGGTGTAAAGCTTGCCGCCATTGGACTCTGGAGCAGTGGAAATGCGTTCTCTGGGTTGATGATTCACGCTTCACCACCTGGCAGTCCGACGGACTAATCTGGGTTTGGCGGATGTTAAGAGAACACTACCTGCCCAAATGTAGTGCCAACTGTAAAGTTTGGTGGAGGAGGAATAATGGTCTGGGGCTGTTTTGTGCCCCCATGCACAAAACGAGGTCCATACAGAAATGGTCAGTCTAGACCGGTGTGGAATAACTTGACTGGCCTGCACAGAGCCCTGACCGCAACCCCATCGAACACCTTTGGGATTAATTGGAAAGCCAACTGCGAGCCAGGCCTAATCGCCCAACTTCAGTGCCCGACCTCACTAATGCTCTTGTGGATGAATGGAAGGAAGTCCCCGCAGCAATGTTTCAACATCTAGTGGAAATCCTTCCCAGAAGAGTGGAGGCTGTTGTAACAGCAAAGGGAACTCCATATTAATGCATATGATTTTGGAATGAGATGTTCGACGAGCAGGAGTCCACATACCTTTGGCCATGTAGTGTTATGTCTGCCTCACTCTGAGAAAAAAAGTTGCACTACAAAGTTTTACACCGTTAAATGTGACACATAATTACATTTTAATAAAGAACTGTACAAATGTATTTATGTACTTAAATATAAAAAAATAGGCCTATATTTAACCATCATATGAGATCTGGGCTCTGGTCAAAAGTAGTGTACAATACAGGGAATAGGGTGCTACTGGGGACGAGCCCAACTAAACGCTATAGCATGAGGCCAGATTTATTATAGGTATAATTTCTATGTTAAATATACAGGATACTTCTATTCCAGCTAAACAATGGGATATATACAGTGGGGCAAAAAAGTATTTAGTCAGCCTCCAATTGTGCAAGTTCTCCCACTTAAAAAGATAAGAGAGGCCTGTAATTTTCATCATAGGTACACTTCAACTATGACAGACAAAATGAGAAAAAAAATCCAGAAAATCACATTGTAGGATTTTTTATTAATTTATTTGCAAATTATGGTGGAAAATAAGTATTTGGTCAATAACAAAAGTTTATCTCAATACTTTGTTATATACCCTTTGTTGGCAATGACAGAGGTCAAACGTTTTCTGTAAGTCTTCACAAGGTTTTCACACACTGTTGCTGGTGTTTTGACCCATTCCTCCATGCATATCTCCTCTAGAGCAGTGATGTTTTGGGGCTGTTGCTGGGCAACACGGACTTTCAACTCCCTCCAAAGATTTTCTATGGGGCTGAGATCTGGAGACTGGCTAGGCCACTCCAGGACCTTGAAATGCTTCTTACGAAGCCACTCCTTTGTTGCCCGGGGAGTGTTTTTGGGATCATTGTCATGCTGAAAGACCCAGCCACACTTCATCTTCAATGCCCTTGCTGATGGAAGGAGGTTTTCACTCAAAATCTCACAATACATGGCCCCATTCATTCTTTCCTTTACACGGATCAGTTGTCCTGGTCCCTTTGCAGAAAAACAGCCCCAAAGCATGATGTTTCCACCCCCATGCTTCACAGTAGGTATGGTGTTATTTGGATGCAACTCAGCATTCTTTGTCCTCCAAACACGACGAGTTGACTTTTTACCAAAAAGTTATATTTTGGTTTCATCTGACCATATGACATTCTCCCAATCTTCTTCTGGATCATCCAAATACTCTTTAACAAACTTCAGACGGGCCTGGACATGTACTGGCTTAAGCAGGGGGACACGTCTGGCACTGCAGGATTTGAGTCCCTGGCGGCGTAGTGTGTTACTGATGGTAGGCTTTGTTACTTTGGTCCCAGCTCTATGCAGGTCATTCACTAGGTCCCCCCGTGTGGTTCTGGGATTTTTGCTCACCGTTCTTGTGATCATTTTGACCCCACGGGGTGAGATCTTGCGCGGAGCCCCAGATCGAGGGAGATTATCAATGGTCTTGTATGTCTTCCATTTCCTAATAATTGCTCCCACAGTTGATTTCTTCAAACCAAGCTGCTTACCTATTGCAGATTCAGTCTTCCCAGCCTGGTGCAGGTCTACAATTTTGTTTCTGGTGTCCTTTGACAGCTCTTTGGTCTTGGCCATAGTGGAGTTTGGAGTGTGACTGTTTGAGGTTGTGGACAGGTGTCTTTTATACTGATAACAAGTTCAAACAGGTGCCATTAATACAGGTAACAAGTGGAGGACAGAGGAGCCTCTTAAAGAAGAAGTTACAGGTCTGTGAGAGCCAGAAATCTTGCTTGTTTGTAGGTGACCAAATACTTATTTTCCACCATAATTTGCAAATAAATTCATTAAAAATCCTACAATGTGATTTTCTGGATTTTTTTTCTAATTTTGTCTGTCATCGTTGAAGTGTACCTATGATGAAAATTACAGGCCTCTCTCATCTTTTTAAGTGGGAGAACTTGCACAATTGGTGGCTGACTAAATACTTTTTTGCCCCACTCTATATACAGTGCCTTGCGAAAGTATTCGGCCCCCTTGAACTTTGCGACCTTTTGCCACATTTCAGGCTTCAAACATAAAGATATAAAAATGTATTTTTTTGTGAAGAATCAACAACAAGTGGGACAAAATCATGAAGTGGAGCGACATTTATTGGATATTTTAAACTTTTTTAACAAATCAAAAACTGAAAAATTGGGCGTGCAAAATTATTCAGCACCTTTACTTTCAGTGCAGCAAACTCTCTCCAGAAGTTCAGTGAGGATCTCTGAATGATCCAATGTTGACCTAAATGACTAATGATGATAAATACAATCCACCTGTGTGTAATCAAGTCTCCGTATAAATGCATCTGCACTGTGATAGTCTCAGAGGTCCGTTAAAAGCGCAGAGAGCATCATGAAGAACAAGGAACACACCAGGCAGGTCCGAGATACTGTTGTGAAGAAGTTTAAAGCCGGATTTGGATACAAAAAGATTTCCCAAGCTTTAAACATCCCAAGGAGCACTGTGCAAGCGATAATATTGAAATGGAAGGAGTATCAGACCACTGCAAATCTACCAAGACCTGGCCGTCCCTCTAAACTTTCAGCTCATACAAGGAGAAGACTGATCAGAGATGCAGCCAAGAGGCCCATGATCACTCTGGATGAACTGCAGAGATCTACAGCTGAGGTGGGAGACTGTCCATAGGACAAAAATCAGTCGTATATTGCACAAATCTGGCCTTTATGGAAGAGTGGCAAGAAGAAAGCCATTTCTTAAAGATATCCATAAAAAGTGTCGTTTAAAGTTTGCCACAAGCCACCTGGGAGACACACCAAACATGTGGAAGAAGGTGCTCTGGTCAGATGAAACCAAAATTGAACTTTTTGGCAACAATGCAAAATGTTATGTTTGGCGTAAAAGCAACACAGCTGAACACACCATCCCCACTGTCAAACATGGTGGTGGCAGCATCATGGTTTGGGCCTGCTTTTCTTCAGCAGGGACAGGGAAGATGGTTAAAATTGATGGGAAGATGGACGGAGCCAAATACAGGACCATTCTGGAAGAAAACCTGATGGAGTCTGCAAAAGACCTGAGACTGGGACGGAGATTTGTCTTCCAACAAGACAATGATCCAAAACATAAAGCAAAATCTAAGAATCATAAAACACGGGACGAGATGTTAAAAAACTGTCCATTGTGCCAATAGATGGAATGCACTCGCATGAGATTTGCCGTGATGTTGACAGAGTGGCATGGGAGGTTTATTTCTTAGACTGGGTTAAGATGTCAATTTTGGGACACATCCTCAGTAGTGTGCCTTCGAATCAGTGGGTGTTTCGGGCTTTAATCACTAAACACTCTCATCAAAGGTGGCCAGCTAAAGGGTGATCAAGCCTTAGCTTGTGTCCCATGCCCAATTAAGCGTTGTTGATTGTTTCCCACTCTCTCTTTTCAACAGCTTTGGGCCACTTCACACTCGGTCTGTGCCCTTTGATCTTTTCCTGTTTTAGAGGTCTCTGTGGTTGGGTGAGTTCATCCACCGGCATTTCTGTGCTTGTGTTATCCTCCTCGGTTACAGGGGTGCTGATGCTTTGCGAACTTTGGTTTGCGTCCCGTCGCTGTGCTTCATTCGACTGATTTGACTGGCTGCTTCGTAAGAAGTACTGGTCAATGCGAGGTCCCTGTCTCTGCTCTCCCAAGCACCTTTTCCTCCCTTGATGGATCCTTAACCCCCTTGCCGATGTTACTCTCTCCCAACCACAGCTGCACGCCTGAAGTGTGAGTCCTGCTGCTGTTATGGTTGTCTCATGTGCTGTGTTCCTACTCGTAGTCGTTTCCGTTCCTGGGTCCGTAACCATGTGATCAGTCATTGAGCCATCTTGCGCCCCAGCTCTCGCAGGCTCTAGGGGTATGTTCCTTTGTTGACTTTCAGTAGCACTTAGCGGGTGTCTCCAACATACTGAAACAGCGTCGGAGACTGCCAACATGGGTAGCTAGCCCATGACAGCCCCAGTGGGGTCTATTCCCTCCGGTCAGCTGTCTCTCCAAGCTGTCACACAGACTTTCCTATGTTGTCAGCTGTCCTTTCACAGCAGTCACTGGACTGGTCCAGATGATCAGAATCATAAAACACGGGACGAGATGTTAAAAAACTGTCCATTGTGCCAATAGATGGAATGCACTCGCATGAGATTTGCCGTGATGTTGACAGAGTGGCATGGGAGGTTTATTTCTTAGACTGGGTTAAGATGTCAATTTTGGGACACATCCTCAGTAGTGTGCCTTCGAATCAGTGGGTGTTTCGGCCTTTAATCACTAAACACTCTCATCAAAGGTGGCCAGCTAAAGGGTGATCAAGCCTTAGCTTGTGTCCCATGCCCAATTAAGCGTTGTTGATTGTTTCCCACTCTCTCTTTTCAACAGCTTTGGGCCACTTCACACTCGGTCTGTGCCCTTTGATCTTTTCCTGTTTTAGAGGTCTCTGTGGTTGGGTGAGTTCATCCACCGGCATTTCTGTGCTTGTGTTATCCTCCTCGGTTACAGGGGTGCTGATGCTTTGCGAACTTTGGTTTGCGTCCCGTCGCTGTGCTTCATTCGACTGATTTGACTGGCTGCTTCGTAAGAAGTACTGGTCAATGCGAGGTCCCTGTCTCTGCTCTCCCAAGCACCTTTTCCTTGATGGATCCTTAACCCCCTTGCCGATGTTACTCTCTCCCAACCACAGCTGCACGCCTGAAGTGTGAGTCCTGCTGCTGTTATGGTTGTCTCATGTGCTGTGTTCCTACTCGTAGTCGTTTCCGTTCCTGGGTCCGTAACCATGTGATCAGTCATTGAGCCATCTTGCGCCCCAGCTCTCGCAGGCTCTAGGGGTATGTTCCTTTGTTGACTTTCAGTAGCACTTAGCGGGTGTCTCCAACATACTGAAACAGCGTCGGAGACTGCCAACATGGGTAGCTAGCCCATGACAGCCCCAGTGGGGTCTATTCCCTCCGGTCAGCTGTCTCTCCAAGCTGTCACACAGACTTTCCTATGTTGTCAGCTGTCCTTTCACAGCAGTCACTGGACTGGTCCAGATGATCAGAATCATAAAACACGGGACGAGATGTTAAAAAACTGTCCATTGTGCCAATAGATGGAATGCACTCGCATGAGATTTGCCGTGATGTTGACAGAGTGGCATGGGAGGTTTATTTCTTAGACTGGGTTAAGATGTCAATTTTGGGACACATCCTCAGTAGTGTGCCTTCGAATCAGTGGGTGTTTCGGCCTTTAATCACTAAACACTCTCATCAAAGGTGGCCAGCTAAAGGGTGATCAAGCCTTAGCTTGTGTCCCATGCCCAATTAAGCGTTGTTGATTGTTTCCCACTCTCTCTTTTCAACAGCTTTGGGCCACTTCACACTCGGTCTGTGCCCTTTGATCTTTTCCTGTTTTAGAGGTCTCTGTGGTTGGGTGAGTTCATCCACCGGCATTTCTGTGCTTGTGTTATCCTCCTCGGTTACAGGGGTGCTGATGCTTTGCGAACTTTGGTTTGCGTCCCGTCGCTGTGCTTCATTCGACTGATTTGACTGGCTGCTTCGTAAGAAGTACTGGTCAATGCGAGGTCCCTGTCTCTGCTCTCCCAAGCACCTTTTCCTCCCTTGATGGATCCTTAACCCCCTTGCCGATGTTACTCTCTCCCAACCACAGCTGCACGCCTGAAGTGTGAGTCCTGCTGCTGTTATGGTTGTCTCATGTGCTGTGTTCCTACTCGTAGTCGTTTCCGTTCCTGGGTCCGTAACCATGTGATCAGTCATTGAGCCATCTTGCGCCCCAGCTCTCGCAGGCTCTAGGGGTATGTTCCTTTGTTGACTTTCAGTAGCACTTAGCGGGTGTCTCCAACATACTGAAACAGCGTCGGAGACTGCCAACATGGGTAGCTAGCCCATGACAGCCCCAGTGGGGTCTATTCCCTCCGGTCAGCTGTCTCTCCAAGCTGTCACACAGACTTTCCTATGTTGTCAGCTGTCCTTTCACAGCAGTCACTGGACTGGTCCAGATGATCAGAATCATAAAACACGGGACGAGATGTTAAAAAACTGTCCATTGTGCCAATAGATGGAATGCACTCGCATGAGATTTGCCGTGATGTTGACAGAGTGGCATGGGAGGTTTATTTCTTAGACTGGGTTAAGATGTCAATTTTGGGACACATCCTCAGTAGTGTGCCTTCGAATCAGTGGGTGTTTCGGCCTTTAATCACTAAACACTCTCATCAAAGGTGGCCAGCTAAAGGGTGATCAAGCCTTAGCTTGTGTCCCATGCCCAATTAAGCGTTGTTGATTGTTTCCCACTCTCTCTTTTCAACAGCTTTGGGCCACTTCACACTCGGTCTGTGCCCTTTGATCTTTTCCTGTTTTAGAGGTCTCTGTGGTTGGGTGAGTTCATCCACCGGCATTTCTGTGCTTGTGTTATCCTCCTCGGTTACAGGGGTGCTGATGCTTTGCGAACTTTGGTTTGCGTCCCGTCGCTGTGCTTCATTCGACTGATTTGACTGGCTGCTTCGTAAGAAGTACTGGTCAATGCGAGGTCCCTGTCTCTGCTCTCCCAAGCACCTTTTCCTTGATGGATCCTTAACCCCCTTGCCGATGTTACTCTCTCCCAACCACAGCTGCACGCCTGAAGTGTGAGTCCTGCTGCTGTTATGGTTGTCTCATGTGCTGTGTTCCTACTCGTAGTCGTTTCCGTTCCTGGGTCCGTAACCATGTGATCAGTCATTGAGCCATCTTGCGCCCCAGCTCTCGCAGGCTCTAGGGGTATGTTCCTTTGTTGACTTTCAGTAGCACTTAGCGGGTGTCTCCAACATACTGAAACAGCGTCGGAGACTGCCAACATGGGTAGCTAGCCCATGACAGCCCCAGTGGGGTCTATTCCCTCCGGTACAATGGAATGGTTCAAAAATAAACATATCCAGGTGTTAGAATGGCCAAGTCAAAGTCCAGACCTGAATCCAATCGAGAATCTGTGGAAAGAACTGAAAACTGCTGTTCACAAATGCTCTCCATCCAACCTCACTGAGCTCAAGCTGTTTTGTAAGGAGAAATGAGAAAAAATGTCAGTCTCTCGATGTGCAAAACTAATAGAGACATACCCCAAGCGACTTTCAGCTGTAATCGCAGCAAAAGGTAGCGCTACAAAGTATTAACTTAAGGGGGCTGAATAATTTTGCACGCCCAATTTTTCAGTTTTTGATTTGTTAAAAAAGTTTGAAATATCCAATAAATGTCGTTCCACTTCATGATTGTGTCCCACTTGTTGTTGATTCTTCACAAAAAAATACAGTTTTATATCTTTGTTTGAAGCCTGAAATGTGGCAAAAGGTCGCAAAGTTCAAGGGGGCCGAATACTTTCGCAAGGCACTGTACATAGCGTTTTGCAGGGGGAATTTTTTTTTTTAATACACATCTAAGAACAGTAATATTTTACACACACACAAAAGGTACACATAAACATCTATTTCTGATGAAGAAAAAAAGCGAAAAATTGGTGGATATACCATTTTGGAAATAAACTATTTTAATGCTGCTCTCCTTTATTTGGAGCAGATTAAGTTCTGGGGAGCACCAGTTTAGCTATTTTACAAGGGGACAAGTTTCTCTTATGTAATTACAAAAACATTACAATGGATCACTAAAAGTTATGTTAATAGGTTTTTATCATTAACATTTTAATAGAATGTTGTTACTAGAGTAATTACAGTGCAGGTAGCCTAACGGTTAAGAGTGTTGGGCCAGTAACCAAAAGGTCACCGGTTTGAAAAATCTGTTGATGTGCCCTTGAGCAAGGCACTTAACCCATATTGCTCCAGTAAGTCGCTCTGGATAAGAGTATCTGCTAAATGACGTAAATGTAACTACATGTATAAGAGCATGAATTTTACTGTAAACCTATGTACTATTTCTCTCTCAATCACACACACACACACACACACACACATTAACAGCAGTGCTTGGTTTCTCTCCACCCCAGAACTTCATCAGTGTTATGCCCTGGACCCTGGGGACAGTGTGCTCCTCATCAATCAGTTAGGATTATATATTGGCTGTTAACTAATATAAATTAACGATCACCGTCTAAAATGACACATGTATGGCCGCGGGAAGATGTTCTGGGTTGGGGGTGCTGTCGGGTGAGGGGGTTCTAGTTCACTAATTTTGTGGGACAAAAAAAAAGTCAGATTTGATTTATTATATTGTTTATCTGCAGCACCCTCAGAACCCCTACTTCCCACAGCTGGCTATGCTCATATTTTACTGCTGGCTATTCAAAAAAGCAAAGCCCAGTAGGCTATAGTACATTAAACCACCCACATTATGCTCTATCTTTTGATTGTCATTCCCCTATAAAAGCATATAATAGCCTACATTAAGTGAGGAAGTGCATTACACAACCAAAGTGATGGATTTTCACTTGACAATAATTTTTCAATTGAATCATAAAGTCTAAGACTAATGGGTTCTTGTGTTATGAGGTTTAAAACTGCATTCCCTTAGCTCTCCAGCACATTGGCTGAGTGGCCCTGATATCTACAATGTATCTGAGATGTAACTAATTCTATTAAATAATATGCAATACTTGTTTACAGTTTCCAATAATTGAGTATAGTTGATGATGTGTTTGATTTTGGATCGAAAACCTTTCATTAGATTAAACTAGGCTACTTCTGCTATGAAGCAGTGGTTTATTTGGTGCACACCCATAACATTTTCTTGACCATTAGGCAAATGCCCAATAGAGACTGCACATATTGTGATAGTATATACATTTAAATAAATGAAGGAAACAAGAAATGTGAGCAATAATAAAGATAACAAATATTGAATTTGTTGAATGCCAACATTAAGTTACAAAAGCTTCATTGCTCACCCATTGTAATGGAACATGGTATAGCCTAAGCCTTGCAGTGGTTTGGCCGTCGCGGACAAATTTTTTCGCATACCCCACTTGGAGAAGGGTCTATTCTTTTGATTCGAGGGAAGCATCGTTGGACCAAGTGTGCTCAGATACTTTTGTTCGAACATTATATCGTGTTTTCTGTGCTTTATTGGACTCCTCGAAATCTAATGGCTGTTTACGCACTTCACGTCAAAGGCTGACTCGAACGTGTGCGAATACATTTTAGTGAGAACTGCGATAAAACGAACGTCAACCGGATTTGAAAGCCCCACTAACACGATGAGCAAGGTGAGAGACTGGTTGGCAAAAAAAACTTTTATCTTCGGAAATGTATGCGAGGATGCTGTTTAGCTAATGAATGTAATCGTTGCCACCCAGTTTAAATCGGAAGTGAAGCTATTTCCTTCAGGAAAAAGGTTGAAAAGTAGCATTTTGCATGTGGAGGACAGGAACTTGAAGGTGGATTGTGTGACTCGGGGGGGAAAAAACATTTGTACACGTTCTACGCGTTGTGCTTCGTTTAATCTATCAGACTCATTGGAACCACGGGTGAGAAAATGCGTTTTTTGAGCTCATTGTTATGTTGTAAACTTGAAGAAACCCGAGAGAATACGACTCTACTTCGTTTGTGGTTTTTCTTTGCTGTCCTTGTTTCAAATTCAGCCTGTCCTGACAAATGCGTCTGTTTCACATCCACGGTCAAATGTTTGAACCAGGGCTTATTCGCGGTTCCACAGCCATTGCCAGCAAACACTAAAACCCTGTTCGTTACAGGGAACAACATTTCCCATCTCACAGCTGTGTCTTTCCCTGTGCCCCTTGAGCAGTTAACAGACTTGTATCTCACAGGAAACCAGGTGGAGCTGGTGGACCACAATGTATTCAACAACTTGCCAAATCTCAGGCTGCTAGACTTGAGTAACAACAGGATTCTGCATTTTAGTGCTCAAGCCTTCTCTGATTACAACAAACTGCTGGACCTTAACCTCAGCAGGGCTTTTTACAACCATACTTCCATGAGTGAGCTCTTCAGTCTGCTACGGAGTGGCGGAGCCCTTCAACTTACCCGCTTAGACCTGTCCAACAATGACCTGGTGGTCCTCCCTGAGGACATGTTCTCCCGCCTCTCCAACCTCACCATCCTCAACCTACAAAACAACTCCCTCATTTTCATCCAGAATGGGACGCTGAGTGTTCCTCGGCTTCGTGAGTTAGACTTGAGGGACAATGCCCTGAGGGAACTACCCAACACTACACTGATGGACTTCAGCCTCAAGCCTGGGCTTCAGGTGCATCTGGCAGGAAACCCTTGGCTCTGTGACTGCAATATCGAGGACCTTGTGGCCTGGCTGAAAAGCTCTGAGCAGGTCACAGACAAGCAGAATATGACCTGTTCTGACCCTGAGGTTCTGAGGCAGTTACCGTTGCTCCAGATAAAAGAGTTGGAGTGTACCTTTTCAGGTGAAATGAAAGGTGTGCTGGAGACCTCGTATGTCTTTCTGGGCATGGTGCTGGCCTTGATTGGAGTGATCTTTCTGTTGGTCCTCTACCTCAACAGGAAGGGGATCAAGCGGTGGATATACAATATTCGGGACGCATGCAGGGACCACATGGAGGGCTACCATTACAGGTATGAGATCAACTCGGACCCCAGGTTGGCCAACCTCAGCCTCAACTCAGACATTTAAGAGGACTGCTATGTAAGCCAGGGCCCCACAGTGACTGAGGCATTATGACATGTTATGAGCAAGAGATACAGGAGCAACTCTTTAGTTCCGGAGTGCTCCAGCCTGCCTGCAACCCCCTCCATGGCACTGTCCAGACTTCCACAGCAGTTATGACTCCTCAGTCATGACGACCCACAATCTGCCACCACGCATGCCCTTGGCCCCTGCAACGCAGTGTCTGATTATTTGTTTTTACTCCTTTTCATGCAGTTCCATGGATTGAGAATCATGACTCAGATGGGGTTTGTGAGCGGGCTCTCTGTAATATAA
This sequence comes from Oncorhynchus mykiss, assembly GCF_057628025.1. Lineage (NCBI taxonomy): Eukaryota > Metazoa > Chordata > Actinopteri > Salmoniformes > Salmonidae > Oncorhynchus > Oncorhynchus mykiss. The sequence continues at coordinate 41,355,620 of NC_143023.1, forward strand.
AATGTTCCCTCCCTTGAGCAAAAAAGGATGGTACGTAAAACTCTAACAGACTTATTTTGACTTGTAGTAACTAGGCTATATACACACACATCTATATCCTTTCTGCTGGTTATATTTGAATCACATTTTTGTTTCCACTTTCCTCCCACTGTAGTGTTGCTATGCTTGTTTAGATGTCTTCATTCCTTTTTAATATAATGTGATTATTAAAGCACTTGCTAATTTATCTCACTAGTATTACACTTGTTCGGTGGACATTATCAAAATTTTTCATGATGTACAGCTGAATAAAATGTATTGCGTTACTGTTTTCCTTTCTCGATTGAGGTCCTTTAAACTCCAGAGACTGAAGAATGTGGAGGTATTTTGGGCAGCAGAGATTCAGGGTCATGAAATGGAGAAGTGCACACTCATTGCAGATTCAAACACATGCAGCAGACAGGTCATCATGCTACAGTCGGTACCAACCATACCACACAGGCAATACTTTACATGTCACCTCTATACATTTAACAAGCTCTCTGTCAGCTCGTGCATATGAGACATTACAGGTAGAAGCCATTGTGTCCAAATTTGACTCTTAAGGAGGTGAGGAAAAGGCTAACTGGGACTTTCGAAGGTGGTAGAATGACTTTGAAGATTAATTGATTTTGAAATACTTTCCAATTAAAGGTAATTCATCTAGAATCTAGATGTGAAGGAATGTTCCTGTTCAATTTAATCCCTGCAAGGATTTGGTTAGAAATCCCAGGCATGATAGCCAAATAATTGCATAGTGCCGAACCATCCAAAATATTATTTTGACGTCTAGCCAATGGTCAGTGAACAAGCTCTTTGGTTCAAGTACAGGAATGGAACTCATTCAAAGCATTCCAGCGTTGTGAGTGCAAACCGCTGCAAAAGGGGGAAGTTAAGTGCTGTGTTTCCTGACAAATGCTAAGGAAGGTACACAGTACCCAAGTTTCTTACCAGGAGGGCACTCTACAGGCAGTATGGTATGAAAATTAGCTCAAACTCTGCTTTAATCTGCACTGTTTTAGGGGTGTGGCATTAAAGTATCTCATTTTCAAGTATTGTTTCCTTTCCTGCTAACTAAACACTGATCTGTTTCTGGTGTCAGTATGGATGAGTAAATATCAAATGTGGAACATTATTTTACAGTGAATGTGGTCAGGGATAGTCGACATATAATTTGGATGGTAAAGTAACTGCACAGTTGGTGAATGTGTGAGTAAAAATATATATATATATATATATATATATATATATATATATATACCTGGCCATTACCTCACCATGCACATAGAAGACCACGGGAGAGGTAGTATGAGCTAACAGAAACACAGTCTCTGTGCACAACTAACTACTATCTTTGCATAGCCCTGAGCTACTGTATCCTCTTACCGTAACAATACCAGACCCCCCTCAGTCACTAGTGATATGTGCTTTTCAGGCAATGTGTTTGAATGTTAAAAAGTGGCCCTTGTGTAAACTGTTTTTGTATTTCCCAGGTTTGTGATCATAGAGATTTTGTGTCCAAATTTTATGCAGTGTGTGGGTGTTAACCATGTTTCTTCATACCTCACTTTCAATACAAAGACAGTCTGTGTACAGGGTCCAACAAGGATAATGCATTAACCATTATCCAGTAGATACATTTTAACCCAGGATTGACTATGGAGATGAGTTTAAAATATATAGGCCTATCACGTATTACGTCTGCAATCAATCTTCCCAAGGCATTGTTTGCTTTTAAATAAACCAATAAGGTATCAGAAGTAGAGGCTATCTATTTCAGGAATTCAGTGTTTTTGTCATTCATCTTAGTTCCTTTCCAGCCAACCACCATTGCTATTTATTTTAAATACACACTACTGTTCAAAAGTTTGGGGGTCACTTAGAAATGTCCATGTTTTTTAAAGAAAATTACTTTTTTTTTGGTCAATTAAAATAACATCAAATTGATCAGAAATACTGTGTAGACATTGTTAATGTTGTAAATTACTATTGTAGCTGGAAACGGCTGATAATTAATGGAATACCTATATAGGTGTACAGAGGCCCATTCTCAGCAACCATCACTCCTGTGTTCCAATGGCACGTTGTGTTAGCTAATCCAAGTTTATCATTTTAAAAGGCTAATTGAGCATTAGAAAACCGTTTTGCAATTATGTTAGCACAGCTGAAAACTTGTGCTGATTTAAAGAAGCAATAAAACTGGCCTTCTTTAGACTAGTTGAGTATCTGGAGCATCAGCATTTGTCGGTTCGATTACAGGCTCAAAATGGCGAGAAATAAATAACTTTCTTCTAAACTGGCTTTAACCAGAATAGAAAGAGGATTGGGAGGCCCTGGTGCACAACTGAGCAAGAGGACAAGTACATTAGAGTGTCGAGTTTGAGAAACAGACGCCTCACAAGTCCTCAACTGTCAGCTTGATTAAATAGTACCCACAAAACACCAGTCTTAACAGTGAAGAGGTGACTCCGGGATGCTGGCCTAGACAGAATTCCTCTGTCCAGTGTCTGTGTTGTTTTTCCCATCTTAATCTTTTCTTTTTATTGGCCAGTCTGAGATATGGCTTTTTCTTTGCAACTCTGCAATATATGTAGTGTTTTCAGTAATATCATTACCGATCTCCTTAATCCCACCCCTCAGCTACTCTCAGCCCATCCCATCATGGCCAGCCATCTCATTCGGCAGGTTTAGGCCGCCGTCTACGGCGGCAGATTGACAAGGGCGGAATTTGGGGTAAACTGACCAAGACGCGCCTCCAACAACACATAAAACATCACATAATTCTGCCCAAAAACAATGACAATTTATCTTAACCAGAGGCATATTGGCTTTTTAGGTGAGCTTTGATGCCTCTGTGACAAGCAGTGCCCGCTTTATCAAAGGCAGGGGCGCAAAAATATTTTGCTTGTCCTTTCCCATCGCGCCTCACCAGGGTGCTGTTGGAGAGACGCATGCTAAGGCACTCCACCAACGTTGCGTCAAAGAAATAATCTAACATAAATCATGTAGCAGATATAGGATATGGTAGAAAGAGTATGTGACCTTTTCTGTAGTCTACAGGCTGGAGATAAAATGTATGACAATGCAATGAAACGGACACTTTTTACATTATGCAGGTTTCTCTGATCAAATAGCCTAACCTAAATGGCGCTCAATCAAATAAAAAATGTACTATCACATCAACAAAACATGTCCTAAAAACAGGACAGGTCAAAGTAAAATGAACAATATGGAATGGACAATCACAACTATTGTCCAGGAGTTTCACCCCATTGAAATGATCAGTGATTTCAAGTTTGTATCCATCATTTTTTGACAGGCTGATCATAGCGAAAAAGAAAATACTTCTGCATTTCCCGCTGTGTAAAGACATTGCAAATAGGCTCACGATAACTGCTTGAAATTTGGGTAGCTGATTTTCAGTGCTTAAATCGTCAAATGGATTAGTCACATGAGGCAGGACTAATAAAGCCAATGCATCAGCCCATTTTACGAACGGTGGGCCTACAACATGGATGGGCATTCATAAAATTCCATTTTTATTTAACTAGGCAAGTCAGTTAAGAACAAATTCTTATTTCAATGACGGCCTAGGAACAGTGGGTTAACTGCATGTTCAGGAGCAGAACGACAGATTTGTACCTTGTCAGCTCGGGGATTTGAACTTGCAACCTTCCGGTTACTAGTCCAACGGCTACCCTGCCGCCCCATAAAGTTCCATTGCTGGCCAACATGGTAGGATACCCAATAAGCAAGAGCAGACATCTTTTGGACATCTTTTTTTTTTTATCCAGTAGACTTGCCACATAGATGGGCATTCATAAAATTACATTTCAGGCAACGCTGTCGGTTACACCCCAGTAAGCGCGTACAGTCATTTATAGACGTCTTTTTTGGGGGGTGAGTCCGGACTTAATTTCCACATCGACAGACAATGGTCTTTGGTCCGGTCTGGACCAGCCTTGATTTGGCCCAAACACAGAAGCCTATAAATGACTTATTTTCTACTTTCATTCAGAGCCCAAAATGTGCCTGATTTCAACATCCATAAAATAGATCTAGAAAATACATATTTTCAACATACGGAAAATAAAGTAGCCTATTTTCAACTTTCATTCAGAACTGAACATTAACCTGATTTCATCGTCTGGAAATTATGTATTGTTCAACACCCAGAAAATGTTAAACATATGGAAAATATATTTTCAATTTGATTCCCAATTTAAATTGAACCTAACTTCAGCTTCTGGAAAATATGTATTTTTTAAAAACTTTTTCAATGTCATTTTGCTTACTTTTTTGGTTTCGCCTAGAGCGGCATTCCACCTATCACCATAGACCACCCTCATGTCATATTTTTCAGCTATGCTGTGATGTTTTACATTCATTTAGAATCTTTCTAATCGCGTGGTATCCACCGACTTTGAGCTAAAGATGAAAACCTTTCCGACAAGTATTATTATATTATTGATTGATTGACTATGACTTTCCAAATCGCCCAACAATGCTATTTGTAGGGTTAATTTTTTATTAATGTGGTGTTTTTTGTTGTTGTTGTCATTCCTGAATCTGTGACCAGAAGCTACATGTCTCGTCACATCAAAATATGCAGATCTGAGATTTGTGGGTGCCCGATATATATAGCATTCTGTTTTTGGCAAGAATTTTGTATAATAATTAAAATTGGAAAAACTCGAACTGTTGAATCAAGTATTGTTTTTTGTATCGGTTCATATCCCATGTGCCATGGAATCGGTACATCGAAAATCTCTTCCCAGCTATTTGGCGCAGCTGTCAACATTTTTTGTCCTCAAATGAAACTGGTATATTTTTCTATTTATGCCGACCTTTTTCAGACTATTTGTATCTTTAATATATGGCAGACAAACACGTTTCCTACCTTCTCCCCCTTCCAATTGCCTCCTCCATTTCTGCGGTAATGCTGCAATCAGTTGATTAACTTTGGATTGAGCAAACTTTCCCATATATTTTCGAAAACTGCCTATAAATCCACCATTCCTATTCAAAATATCATGAATAAAACATTTTTAATCTATAAGCAATGTGTTTTTATAAATCAGTATATTTGAGTTTCACCTAACTATAATATTTGTTGTAATATATATTTTTCTGGGGGATAAAATTGAAATTGTAACCAGCTTTGTATGGCTTGTTTAAAAAAGGGCGATACTTTGAACAACGTTTCACTTTAAATTAATCGGAAATTAGAAGTTGCAGTCTGTATAAAGGCAAAAAGGCAATTTTTGAACAAATTATAAGCCTTAATAATCTACTAGAGAACCAGTTCGGGTTTAAATATAATTTATGTATGAGTGAAGCTTTTAATGAGAGGTTTAATGCTTTAATATTTAATTATTTGAGCCCCTCAAACTCATATTTATTACATAAATAGGCATGTTTAATTTTGTCTGGCTTAGTGTTCCAAATAATGCAAAATATTTTTTGCTCATATGATTTACAAAAGGAGTCGTCTGGAGTAGGCGGGGCCATTACTACATTCACCGAATACAACCGGTGTAGACCTTACAGTGAAATGCTTACTTACAAGCACTTAACCAACAATGCAGTTAAGAAAAATAAGTGTTAAAGTATTTACTAAATAAACTGAAGAGTTATATAAAAATAACAATAATGAGGCTATGTACAGGGGGTCAATGCACGTTGTCCGGGTAGCCATTCTATTAGCTGTTCAGGAGAAATTATGGCTTGGGGGTAGAACAGTCTATGACTAGGGTGGCTGGAGGCTGGCAATTTTTAGGGCCTTGCGCTGACGCCTGGTATAACTTAATGATGGTGTTGGAGTCATGTTTGGCCACACAGTCGTGGGTGAACAGGGAGTATAGGAGGGGACTAAGTACACACCCCTGAGGGGCCCCAGTGTTGAGGATCATCGTGGCAGACGTGCTGTTGCCTACCCTTACTACCTGAGGGTGGCCCCTCAGGAAGTCCAGGATCCAGTTGTTTAGTCCCAGGGTCTTAGTGATGAGCTTTGTGGGCACTATGGTGTT